>NC_088201.1:100554076-100860475 GCF_037126465.1 Ornithodoros turicata | reverse complement strand
GCTATTTTTTATATCTGAACCTCGACTTACCATTTTTTGCTCTCGTTTTTTGCCTTGATCCTCCGTGGCACGTTCAAAATGTTATGCGTCGGGCACCTCAGATTTTCATCAGACGATTTCGTGCCGAGATTCCAAATTGCCTCTGGAGTCGCGCGTAACCTATGATAACATCGTGGACGAAATCCTTGCAGTGGAAATTAGCAGGCACCACTGTCAGCCAAGAGCTTCGCACTGCTTGGTCTTTTGGCAGCTTATAATAGGTAACACTTGAATGCTCCGATGAATTGTTCTAACAGCGTAGCACTGTCGCATCTTCGACAACTTCGCCGTGGCATATTCACGAATCATATCGCTCCAGCCCATAAAAGGCAAGGTCAGAACAAGGAAGTGCACTTTCCAAACGACGCTGTGCCAAAAAAAAAAAAAAAACATTCACATGCTTTGTTTCCGGCTTAGCAACAACATAACAGCTGTTCGCTTATGTATGATGCACAGAGGAGGAAACGAAAGAAGCCAAGCAGCCAAGCCAAGAGTCCATGCCAAGCCAAAGACAGATAAACCGAGAGCAGTGACGTCGGTGCGCCCATGCGCAGGGTTTGCCGACGGTCTGACGGCCGGGCGTGGGAACTAAAACAACTGTTTTCTAAAAAACTACGAACAGTTGGAGCAAGATATTTCGCACACATATTCAGTGTTCGGTAATGAACACACAGCGCGAGTATCGCTCAGTTCTGCGGCACTTCAAAATCGGCATATCTGACCTTTAACCCTTCCAATGCTGTTCTTTCTGCTTCAACATCCCAATTGTTATCTTTGACGCCGAAATTTTGTCTCCCTGTGAAACCTACCAGGTTTGATCTATCGGCTATCCTTGCTGGCGTTGCCTCAAGCATTGATGATGCTGTTGATAAGAATTTGTTTGTCGAAAGATGTATCTCCCGTATACCTGCTAATGCTCTCTCGAGGAGAAAGCAACCTGTTGCAACCAAGCTTTCGAATGTTGTCGATGAGCTTCAGCGCTCTAGTCTTCAGCTATTAGAGACTGACAAATCTGGCAAATTTGCTGTTCTCCCCTCTACCACATTTCGTTCCAAAGTCAATCTAGCTCTTGATTCCCTCTTCAAGCCTTTTGCCGGCTCTCTAAAGAAAGCTAAATCGTTAATTGTTACTACCTTGTCACCTAACAACCATCCTTTGTTCAACGCTGTCAACAAATGTCGTATTGACTCTCTCTCGGTAAAATTCCTACTGAAGGATCACAAGCCCGACATGCCTGTTCGTGTTGTGATCAGCGAACGTGGATCTTGGCAAAGGACTGTTTCTGATTTTCTCCTGCGTGTTCTTAAGACGTTGCCGCTATCTGGTTCTCTTTCCATTAGGAATTCTGAGGAGTTTGTTGACTCCATAAAGCATTTTCATGGATTCAAGGATTTCATGGATTTCATGGATTTCATGGATCAAGTGTTAACACACTTTCACTTGACATCAAAGATATTTATTATTCCATGAATATAACCCTGTAGCTTGACCGGGTATCCAACCTTCTCAACAACCACTTGGTAGTTTTCCAGAATACGGCCGGCATGTCTGTTGCGCACTTCATGACAATTCTTGAAACTTACCTAAAATCTTCTGTCATCTTGTGGGAGAATAAGCGGTTAACTCAAGCCAATGGTGTTTGCATTGGTTCCTCTGTTGCTCCAGTCCTTGCGGAAATTTATCTTAATACTCTGGATTGCGCTATTCATCCCTCATTTCCCGCACTTCCGATGGTATTCTGTTCATCCGTAGGTATGTTGACGACATTGTTGTAATTTTCTCCCTTCCCTCTGTCTCCCCGGACATGTTGGTGGATTCCCTCACCTCCCTGGCCCCCGAACTCAATTTCGCTGTTGAATTTTCTTCGAGTAGCCATACCCTTAAGTTCCTTGATTTAACGTTAGTCACTGAGTCTGGCCTTTGTTGGTATTATGGCAAAGATAATGCTAAACCTCTCCTACCGCGATCCAGTTTCCACTCGAAGATAGTCAAGTCTGGCATTGTTTCATTCTTGGTTAGAGCCTCCGTGTCAAAAACGTGCTCGCATTTTATCAATTTCAGTTTGTCCCGCCAATGCGGTAGGTTGCTCTCAGCTGGCTATGATCGCCATCTTATCGCTTCCAGGGCCCTTTTATTTTTACGTAAGTTGTACTCCGCTCAACCGACCTTGCCCGATCTTTCCCGGAACTCTAAAAAGATGGTGGCCATCCCGTTCCACCACTCGGTTTCCCACAATATTTTAGCTGTTGCTAAGAATTTTGGCATTAAGATTGTTTTTTTTTTTCAAATGTCTGCAAATTAAGCAAGCTTTGCCCCTTCTCTTCTGTGAACCGTGGTTATAATGTCACCCACCGTAATCCGTTTGTTTCCTGTAACCACTCAGTGGTCTATTGTATACCTCTTGCTTGTGGCATGTGCTTTGTGGGTCAAACAGGACGCTGTCTGAATGACCGTCTTAGGGAACATGCCCTTAGCACAGAAAGGACCCACGTGTCAAGCGAATTAGTTCAACATCTCCGGGAATGTAACAAATGTGAAGCCCTCTTCGCGGAAACCTCTGTTTTGCGTAGGGAAAGAGTGACCTGGCGAAGAATGCTTTGTGAGTCTGTAGAGATAGCCACACGAGGCAATTGTGTTAGTCAACCCTCTCTCATTCCTCTTCCTCCCCTCCGGAGGTTTTTGAATATATAGTGGGTTGTTGTCAATAAAATCTTTGCTGTGTTTGAGAATTGTTGTGTCCGTCCCAATCTCCTCCGTGTCTCTGGTTCCTCCCTCTTCAAGTATTTTTAATATTGTTTTTTTTTTCACTCCCCACGTACGTGGGTTCCACGATATCCGTGCAGACGATTATGTTGTGAAACGGGGTTCCAGGAGTACCTTGACGGAGCTCGTGGCGTCCTTCTCCGTGAACACGGTGCGCGATTCGAAGCCCAAAAGCAAGATCAGGTAATCGGAAAGTCTTAAGGAGGTGGTGCCCTGGGAAAGCTGAATTTTACATCTCTGTTCGGTTCTGTCGAAGCCGAAACGCACGCGTTCGCCTACGCGCTGGTTAATCGCATCCAGGAGTGCTTGGAGTGTAGCATAATAGGCGGGAGGCAGAAGTACTTGAAAAGATCGAGGAATTTTCGTCTTGATCGTGAAAGAAAATTGGCGCGCTAAAGGGAAAGAGACGCGTAGCGTTTCTCCGTGTCCCTCGACGGGTGTGAACTGTTCCGGTACGTGCAACCCTTTCAGCGTTTTCAGAGGGTAGACGTTATCCGCGAATTCTAGCAAGGCGTCCAGCTTGTCGTCTGGAAATACTTGTTGAGTGTGTTATGTAGGAACGTGGTGTAGGAACGTTTAGGCGCGTTACCTCCCCGAAAAAGTCTTATCATGGCTGTTTTCATTTCCGCGGGGCGTTTCGTCTTTAGCGGGAGGGTGCGCAGAAAGCTGGAGAGGGAATCGATCGCCACAAGAATGTAGCGGTAGCCACCGTTGAACCTCTTGTATTTTGAAAAGTCGGCGTGATCCATCTGCTAGACGTCATTGATCTTGAGCGCGATGATGCGTCTCCTATTAAACTTTCTTCTCACCGGATGGTGTAGCGTGTAGGCGTCCAGCTTTCTGAGAACGGCGAGAGCCTTGTTTTTGCTCAGGTGATGCGCTTTGCTATAGCGGTAGCTCCCCCCAAGCCACCCTCTGGTTTCTCATATCCCTCCATAAGTCGCCCATGCAATGGAGGCTTGCTGCTGCTGCTGCTGTTGAGGCTCGCGAGATTTGGTTAGAGAAATCAGGCGCAATAGTTTCGAGACTTTGGGGAACTAGGAAGGTTTCTTTCCCGTCTTACGTTGCAACAAATAATTGACGAGTTCGTCAACGGAGAAGTGCCTGATGTGCTTGCCTGACACGGATACACAACCCTCGCGATCCCAGGAAATAACCTTCTTTAATTCCGAGACGACCCTTTCCATTTCCTCTTCCTCCACCTCTGTAGAGAGGAGCGAATAGTCAAAGTCATTTGTAGCGTCGGACGCCTTGTTTTTATTGTCGTAGGGGTCGAATCCGTACTGCTTGAGTATGCGGTACAGTGCTTGCAGTATGAGTTTCACTTTGACGTCGTTACTCTCCTTCGTGGAAAGAATGTTTCTGATGGAGGTGGTCACTTCAATTCTCTTGGCCATTGGCGAAGAGGTTCAACATGGTAGAAAGCAGGAGAGGAACGCCCGGAAAAGAACGCCCTGCCCTCGCTGCTGAGACAAATAGCGCTTCAAACGTTGCAGATTCTTGTGAATCTTTTTGTAGGCGAGCCGACGTAAGAAGCATTTGTGCTTCTTCAAACGTGCGAACGTGTCTGGAGCTAGAGCCACCTTTCCATTCAGTGCATTGAGGCAAATTTCGGAGAGGTGTTTCATGTCGGACGAAGAAGAACGTCTCAAGACGTCGCGACGGCGCGGAGGGGGTAGAGTAGAGAGCACTTTGAGTAAAGTGAGGTGAGGGCGGAGATTCATTTCGGAGCGTAGATATATTGACGTTCTCCCGGAAAGATATTGCTACGCAACCTGTGATCCTCGTGCGTATAGTTGTGAAGATCCACGAGTAAATAAGCGTGGGGTGACGACATCGCTTGTTTATAAGCATCCAGAAAATACTCCAATATTTTTCTGCCAAATAGCTGTACAGATGAGCTGCACAGAACGACGTAACTGGCGTTGTAGGATATAGTTCTAAAATGGCTGTTAAAAAAGATGTTTTGAACGAGTAAGAAGATCGACGCGTTGGCGTGGTGTGAACCCCGAATGAAAAGATCGGTCACCTCCTTCAAGGAATCGGCGTCGGTCATGTGATCGTCGACGACGATGAGAGTAGCGCACGACGTGTCCCACTGTCGTGGTAGCTCCTTGGTAAATTTTAGAGTCCCCAAATTCGTCCTGCATGATCGGCGAAGCATATTTCTTCACAATGAATATTTGTGACAGAGGCTTGTCCACGACGTTGTTCAGGTTAATCAGCACGTTCGCAACGAATGTAGATTTGCCGCACATGGAGGGGCCGCTTCAGATACAGCGAAAAGGGTGGCGGAAACGAAAAGGTTCGGGGGAAGACATGTTGTGTGCGTGCGTACACGTTGCACGAAGAAAAATAATAGACTGAGACTCGTAGCAAAATGTACCGCTTTTATTTACACGTCATCGTCGTCCTCTAGATCGGAACTGCATTCCCAATACAGATTATCCAGGCTAAAGTTGGACTTCTTTTTCGTCAGTCTGTCTGCCGTTAAGATGCGGTCCAGCGTCTTCAACTTGTCCTGACACATTCCTTGACGTGCTTGCAGCTATTCCAGGTGATGGACTTGGAAGGCTTCCTCCACGATGCCGCGAATAAACTCGTGAAGTTCTTCGTTTTTTGTCCTTCCTCGTCGCAGCGCAGTGCGTGCTGCCTTGATACAGCGTTTTTAAATAAACACGCGCAGAGAAACGAGAGCGAAACCGAAATGGAGAAGCAACCCGTTGCCGCTAGGAGCGCGCGCGGAAGGAGCAGAGAGCGAAACCGAAACGGGGAGCGCCCGCAAGGAGATGACCGCTGGATACCGGGCACGGCGCCGTCGAGAGTCAGAAGTGCAGCATAGTTTGAGACAAGCTTATGATTTTTGTTGTCTTTAGTGTATATTGTAGAATTTGTGTATCATCTAAATAGGCAAAGTTATCACCTATTCAGTATGTCAATTCTTCCATTGGCGTATGTCTTGACTGACTTCCCCACTTCGTACATGCCTTTCGATCATCAATCTTCCATTCTGCACTGTATGTACTGCCATGTGAAGGGCTATCCCAACGCACTGCAAATCCCCCTCAAGGTGTAGTGACACTGACTTCATGGGAGTTACTATGCTCCTTTTTAGGAGCTGTGATACTCTTTTCATGAGTGTTACTACACTCCTCTGAAGGTGTACTGGCAACCCTAATACGGCAGTGAGGAGACTCCCTAACGAGAGTATCCGTACACTCTATGGGGGAGTGCTGGTACCCCCTTTAGGATGGAGAGTAACGGTACACCCCTAAGGGAGTAGTATATGCGGCAAGGGTGTACTTCCAAAAAAGGAGTTAGCGTACACCATTTTTTTAAGAGTGTACAATGACCCAGTGACAAAACTAACAAAATGCAGCGATTTATGATATTTACAATGATTGAGGAACGGATATGGATACAAACAACAACGTACTCTGAGTTTTACAAAAGTTTACAAAGTTGTGTTGTTGACTGATTAGATGAATCACAGGATTAGTGATCCGATCTACCTTATCGCTTTAGCCTACTATTCCTTATATCCTTAATTTACCGATTCGCTTTATTTTCCCTAACAATGACAACAACTGAGCTCAAATTTCAGAAAGACAAGCTACTGCAAGAGGAGCAGTACTGCAAGCACTGCACAAACAAAGAGACACACAAACTACGAAATAATTTAGCAAAATCTTCCCGGGAACAGCACCGCAGGCAATACTGCCCCGACGACCGTTTTATGGGCCGTGCATTCAAAGACACGGCCCACCCGGAGGCGGTCCGCATTATCAAGGGGCCCTCTCCAGTATACCTACTCGTAAATTAGGGACTTGCGCTACCAACGCGCGGGAACTTGATGGTGCGTCAACAATACTTTCCCGGACGAACTCCCCCAAACTCTTGCAGCAGTCTGTCGGCCTGTTCAAAGCAGTACGGAGTAAAGTGGTGAGAACAAACTCGCAGGTGGGGTGACTTCGTCAATCATTCTGGAGATTACCGTGGTACAGGGAGCAGTCCAATGAAGGCTGCTGAGGGATGATCGCATATTTTCTGTAGTGGGTAGGTTGGTCTACCCAAGTCCCAGAGCAACAAGGAATGCACATCATTCCCTCTCGTGTGTCACCATCATCTCTACCCTCCAATTAGTTGTCTGTGCGCCAGAAAAACCTGAATCATCATCATCATCACGCTGATCGCACCTTCCCCCTACATCACCCTACCCCACCCCAAAACAGTCTGCTTAACTTGTAGAGCTTCCATCGGCGACGACGTACACTGGCTATCCACAACTGTTTTAGGCGTTTGGACTTCGGAAACCCGAAACACCACACGCTCGTGTTTTGTCTCTTCTTCTCACAATGAACAAAGCAATACCTATGTTCCACCATCGCTCAACAACGCCGTCATGAGTGCAGTAAGCAATCGCCGTTAAGAAAAAGCAGCTACACGATATGCGTACTGAAATTATGAGAACGGCTACGCACAAAGCACAACCATAACTCCTCGTGAGGAGCCGTCGAGCAGACGCCTCAAAGAATGGAACAGAACACTCGTGGCGTCACGAATGCTCGAGATGCGGCTTTCAGACGGTGCCAAAATGTGTAACTTTAAAATTGCTGTAAAAAAATTCGAAGCCCAATATAAACGACATATTTTGCACGGCGATTCAGAAGCACATGAGGAATCATTTGATAATTGCCATTTACTTCACATTTATGGTCCAGACTATCCTTGTAACGGTATGTCCGAAACCCTGCCGCAAACTGCGTTCTATACCGAAAGCCTGTAGGAGCTTCTTATATTGATTAAGAACATAGTAGTTTTTTTGTGTTGACGTTTACGTTTTACAAGTGAAAACGTTTTACAAGGTTTTACGTTTCACCTATAGGCGAAATGGGTTGGAATCTATAAGAGCGCTGTTTCCTTCCGTATTTTCGCAACCTTCGTAATCGGTGGTGGTGATTAGATAGATCCGCATAGAATTGTAAATTTTAGACGGCGTGAAACAAAAACCGTCTCTTTCACGCTTTTTTATAGAGAGTTTGAAAAAGCAAACAAAACATGCAAAGCATTTCCTGAAATTTGAGGTGACAGACTGACAGCTACAACAAACTCACTGCTGGTTCACTTTTGGTTTTGAGTTGTGTGCTGTCCATCCGTGTTTACTCATACTTAAGGAAAAATTTCCTTTCTGATGTGTATAGACAAGAAAGCTTGCAATCTCCTACTTTGTTCGTGCATTTGTTCCGTAACATTGGAAGTTATTTGAAACAACTAAGTTCTTGTAGAATTTTTCACGACAGGGATATGTCATTCAGCGACACTGACTCCATGACATGTGTCACTCAGTGTATATACCGCTGGGAAAAGAAACGCTTCCAGAGTCGCTTGATGCTTTTTCCGCATTCGCAGATTCACTAGTCTTCCCCCGCCTCCCCCCGCGACCACATTGCGTAGTTTGGTAAGTACAGTGCTAGAATGAAATCAGATTGAGATTGATCAGGTTGAGCAGAGTTGGTCCAACGCTCGCTTTCCGCATGCCACGAAACACCTCTCGTCAAGATGTTGCATTAATCCACCGAATGCGACTCGATGTGGCCTTTACCGCTCAGTGGCGTTACCGCTTGAGACAAGTTGACTCCCCGACCTGCTGCCACTGTGGTGTTCTTGAGCATCTGGAGCACATTCTTCTTCATTGCCCCCACTACCAACCGTCCCGAACCGCACTCTCCGAGTCCCTTAGTCAGCTGGACTCTCGCCCCTTCTCCCTATCGAAATTGCTTGGTCCCTGGCCCAATCGAGCCCAGCAAAGATCTGCGCTCAAAGCTCTTTTGACATTTCTGGACACCATCGGACTTCGATCGTTATTGTGAAGGGGCTCATTATTTTATTCCCCACATCCCCACCAGCAATGGGGTAGAGTATCGCCTCTGGCGATGACCCTCCCCACTCTCCATCTCAAAATAAAGTTGTTGTTGCTTGAAATCAGATTCGTCGTATATGACGCTGATGCCTTCCAGGGCAAGGCATACCTCGTAAAGCATGAGGAAAGCCGTACGATACTTTACAATACTTGCAGACTGTTTGGTTTCTGCCTTCGCCCCTTCACAATAAGGATCGAGGTCTTATTGTAGATCACACACAGAGACACCCGTAGAACATAATACGACAATGGAAAAAGTCAGACGAGAACCATACAACACCAACCCACATAATAACGAACGAGAACCGCGGAACACCACACGAAAACCGAACAACAAACGAAAACAAACAAAAAGTATAAAAACGGAAGTACCTTACAATAACTAACAGTGTGAAACCTTTCTGAGCAAAAAGAATTAATTTTATAGGTTGACATTCACCGAATTCACCTTCATGCGTATGCTCCCTGTGCACGACACTTACGACCCCTATTCGGAATACAGACAGCGGAGAAGAAAAAGAAGGCAATTACCATTAAAACCTACAGGAACACGGCTGAAGCACGTTTGGAATACATCAGTACACTGATTCCTAAGAAAGATGCGTGCTAATCAGCAATAAGGAGCGTTTAAAGCGCAATAAATACTCCAACTTAAATCGCTTCCCATTGTTTCCTATGTGAGCAGCCGGCTCCAGTGGCCCCTCCACCATGGCGGCCGGGTGCCGAACCTCTCTCCCACGAGCCCCTCTCCTATGCGCGATCCAGCCTTTATACATAGAGATCAGTGAAAATGACAGTACTCGCCCAAAGTTATCAACGACATGTCCACGGAGATCCTTTGCCTGAACGCCATCCTGTCATCTGAAGGCCACAGTGTGTGGTTCCAGTAGGTTCCGGGCCACGTTGGTGTCTCGGGGAATGCCCTCGCCTTTTCTGCGGCCAGGTGTGCTCGTGCAGCTGAGTCTGTCACTTCCGTCCTGGGGTGCTAGACTCGTCAAAGCAGAACTAAGTTCAAAAAATGACACCGCGCAGGGAGAGGTTTTGGACATCCAAAGCTCAAGAAAAATGTTTCCCTTTCCCGGCGACTGAAGTTGGGTCTACGTCAGTGTGTGCGCGACCCGCCCACTGGCACGAACGTGAATGAAGGACGAGAAAGCGCACCGCTTCTGTCCGCTCCGGTGAAGATTGAAATGCAGAGCAATACATTCTTGAATGACTTAAGGTCAAATCATACATTGTCAAATATATTGGGCTGCGCGAACATTAGAATATTTCGGATCCCGAGGCGCATAACTGTGTTCCGAATGGAATACGGAATTATATGTTCAATTTTGAATCGAATCAATATTTCTTCCCTCAGTTGTCTCGACGTAAACCCCAAATTATTATTATTATAATATTACTTCCAAACTGAATGCATACAGAAACACCATGAGTCGAGGCCTGATCCCATGACATCACGAAACACACGCGCTACTGGGTAACGGTAAAAAGGAAAACTTGTACGATTCACGGAAATTGCGGGCTGGGCAGTCCTCCGTCAAGTTATGCAAACGCAAAAAGAAAAAAAAAAGTCGAAAATACGAAACATCCGGTTGCACGGCTTTTCTTGTAACCTCCTCACTGTTGCCTCAGATAGCTGCGTCGTTTCAACCTTGCTGCCGCTATCGGCAGAAGCATGGAAGAGGGAACTGAAGGGGAGACTCACCGTTTTTTTCCACAGTATTCTACATTACGTGACGGAGTACTTAACGCGGTCGAGATTTTGCGCAAAGGAAATTTTCCCCAGCTATTTTTATTGTATTGGGGTGACGTGATGCCCTTTCTGTTTCGGACAAGAAAAAAACACAAGAAAGACAACAACAAACAAACGAAATAAAAAAAAGCTGCGCTGACTTGGCATATTTCAGAGTTCTATTCAGAATATTTTTCGCGACTGAAAATCAATGGAGTGCACGCAAGTCACGCCAAAAGTTCGTCGATGGCAGGAGCCAGTGGCACAGCGAAGTAGAATTTTAAGCCTCTATTTTGGGGCACACTACATGACACACGACGCTTTCCAACGCCCTGCACATGCAGTGTTCATGTCTCTGTTGTGTGCATTTTATATTTAGGGAGCATCTCTCAATCAGAAGGAAAGCTGTTGTCCTCCTCCGCGTGTCAATCGAAAATCCCATTTTTGTACAGCAAGGAAAGCGCGTGAAAACGAGACGACATCACGGAACCTGCAGCCATGGGAGGTACAGTGTCATACGTGGAGAACACAACAATCTTCCATGACTTGAAAACCCAAGACGAGGTAGGGACGATAACAGACAAACACAAACACTGTCTCTGCGCTATGATATCATTATCCGGGACGAGAAGCGCATCTTGCGTGAACCCTACACTCTCAGAATACAACTTCATCGCATAGCACGTTGTCCGCAAACCATTGACACGAATGATAGCATTACCGTTTCTGATTCGAAAAGCAAGGGCGGTGTATAGCAATTTGAATATATGATAATTGCTATGAAAATGCCTATGTCCCCCTCTCTCTTCAAATCAGAAGCGATAAGCATATCGTTCGTGGCTGTAGTTGGCGCACAACATGCTATGCGGTGAAGTTATGTTCTGAGAGTGTAGGCTCTGCGCAGGTGGTCACAGAGCGAACGAACAGCGTTCTTGGACAGTCTGTAACACAGGCAAAAATCCTCGTTTGGCATTTCAAACGTATCTTCATACCCATGATAAATGCGGAGTGAGAGGCGTAGTAGTAAAGGCATGGCAATAAAAGCGGCCTCAATCTTTCTAACAAACTTCAAAGTTCGCCACTATCTTTCCTTGAACTGTTCTCTGCGAAAACCACCTTTCGTCACCCAACTGCCCCACCTGTCATGTTGAAGGAGAAATTCCGCACCTGCTGCTCCACTGTACCCGTTACCGCCAACATCATCATCTCCTACGGTCGCGCATCGCTCGCCTCAGAATTTCGGACTTTTCCCTAGCTACGCTGCTAGGCCCCACACAGCATAGTCAGGTGTCAAAGGCACTTGTTCAGTTCCTGCGGGTCTGTGGCCTTCTGAGTGAACTGTGACAAATTTTGTGTTTGTTTTCCTTTTTTGTTAATTTTTATTTTTCTTCTTTTCCTTTCTTTTTTCTTTGCTGGGAACAGCAAGCCACCGTAGCGCAGGCTAATCTTTCCCCCTCTTTTTTCCATAATAATACAAATACATATATCCCCCTCTACAGTACACAATCGAAATGATCATAGAAACGCCATCCGAAAATCTCGCAGTTCTTTCTTACTTTTTTTTTTTGTGTGTGGGGGGATCATTGACAGGATCAAAACAAGCAGGGTTCTTTCTCTCTCTCTTTTTTTTGTTGTTGAGCTTTTACATTGTTAGTGTGCACGTTAGAAGCTTGCCATTGTGGGCTTCTCCGTAATCACCAGTTCGTAATCAACAGAAGTTATCGTTCTCATCGATATATATATATATAATCACACTAGAACTGTTATTAACAGATTTTTTCACAAAAAGTTATGAGAGCAAGATAGATACCGTCTTTGCAGGTTGGCCAGGCGGACATCCTCTCGAGGAGAAGTATGTAACATGTAGGTGACATATTACATGAGTGAACTCTTTAATTAGGAGCTTTCGGGCAAATGTGAGATAGCAAAATATGGGAGATAATCCTATTTGAAATCAATTGTACTTTTTATCTCTTGAAACGCGCACACGCGCTGAAATATCGCGCGCCGAGATTTGCTCTGCAAATGAGCCGAAACTGAAGAGGCACACACCAGAACCGCACTGCGGCATCGCTACTTAGATACATGCTTTTAAAGCCTCCTCTGGGTGTAGTTCGTTACCGGGACCACTGACTTTTAAAAAAATTGTGAAAGCGTTTGAAGCGCAGATATTGCATATAAGTGGGAGAGTATCGTTTTCCGAATCGAAAAATATGGGTTGTGGGTTGGGTGTTGGTCTTTTCTATGTCAGTTTAAAGTTCATCCCACCCCCCACTTTTAGACGTCACTTTAGACACTTTTAGACGAAGACGAGATATATGGTGCGTGATGTGAATGCCAGCTTGATACATAGAGCATGGAGTGTGGGATGTGTAGAATATGTGGTGTTGAGACTGGGGTCGGGTTGGGTTTTTACGTATTTCACATGTTCGAGGGTCAGTCAGTTGATGTAGAATGTGCACACACGTCGAGACTGGCTTGGGTCAGGTTGGGTTATTGCGTATTTGAAATGCTGGAGGGTTGTCAGTTCATGCAGAATGACTCTGAATGACATACAGAATGAATGAATGAACTCCTCAGCATGCGCAACCTGCAGGGTGGAAGCAGACGCTGCGCATCTACTACTGCACTGTAGACGTTACGATACTGCCGGCGACAGCCTCAAAGGACGCCTGACTGCTCTGGGACACGCACACATAGAGCTTTCTGTATTACTTGGCCCTGTGCGACACTCCCGTCAGTGGTGCGTCACTCGAGATTTGCTCGACTTCCCCCAGACGGCAGACCTCATGAACAAATTATGAGTTGACCTTTCATTTCTTCTACATTTCACCTTATCCTCGTTATCTTATATCTGTTTTTGCTTCATTTTTGAACTATATTTTTGTTTTAGGAATAGCAAGCCGACCTTCGGTCAGGCTGACATTTCCGAAATAAACGTATATCCCCCCCCCAGCCAAACAGTAAGGCTCCTGATTGGCCGACTGGTATGCATAATACGTACAATGACACAATTTCATTGGTCATGTGCCCAGGGCTGTGAGAATTGTCTCAAACTATGCCTCGCGCAAAGACCGCTCCGTGCACCTCTCATCCACAGTGCACCTCCGTCCCATCAGTATTTTTCATCCTGCCTATGCCTCACTTTGAACTCACCGAGTCTGCCGAGTCACCGAGTCTCTTGTCCCCCCCCCCCCCAACCTTTTTTTTAGATATAGTCTTGACGATGCCCACTCGTGTGCGGCCAGCAACGGCAAGCTACTTCGACCCCCCCAATCTTAAACTATGGGCTCTATGGGGAGCTGTTGGAGCCTGGTGGTAGTGCTGAAAGAGCTCGCCGTTGTCGGACTCACAAAGGCCGCGGCGCTCAAATGAACAACTGCGCTTCAACGTGTTAAAAATTACAGGACGGTTACGACTCGTGTAACGCGAAATTCAGCATCAGCTGTGCGTGTGGGGAAATGAGGTCAGATGAAAGTGTGTAGACAAATTTATTTAAACATAATGAGTATTGATTTGTGGTCGCTGAAATGGTTGGCGAGGTGAGTGGTGTCCTGAACGAGGGGGCTGTTCTGGAACACCAAGCCTATGCATGAGTCATGTCTAGTTGTGGGTTGGCGGATGTCGGTGCACAGCGTAAGGTCCAGTTGTTCGAACATATCACTTAGGAAAGTGGTGTTTTTGGTCAGTAAAATGTCTACGTTGAAGTCTCCGACGACGAGAAGCTTGTGCGTGCGGTAAGGCGCGAGTGCATACAAGATAAAGTCGCAGATGCGTTCCGGCGCGGCGCGAGGCGAGACGTAGCACACCCCCACCACGAGCCCTGTGGGAAGCTGCACGGCACAAATTTCTCCGACGTCGTCTCCTGGAAGGGTAACTTCAAGTGGGATAGCCAGTACTCCGGCGCACAAGTAAATGGCAACTCCGGCCGTTCGGTTGCCCTTTTCACTGCGACGCGCCCCACAGCAGCACCTGAAGCGCACTTTTGTTTTCACCTCACTTTTCTTCGATAGCTGTTGTAAACTGGCGGGATTCTCCTCTTTACTCCCAATAAAAGTTTTGTGCGCACATGCGAATGCCGACGACGCCGACGCGATCTCGGGAAAGTCTCCACTATACAGCTGTCGCTGTAAAAAAGACGCTGAAAACATACTTACTATACGTGCTCGTTTGATTGCTAGGTGAAGGGCACCTCGCTGCACACCCGCCTCACTCTGCACGAGGCCAGCGGAGGTTGCAGAACATCATCGCGGCTAAGCCCATCACACGAAGCCACCTACACGTCCTGGTCCATCAAGGCAGGTTACACGCACTTACGCCAGTGTGACAGAACCAACAGGCATGAGAAGACAGTTACCATCATCAGCTACTGAAGATGTGCCTTCTCTTGAACTGTTCTCTGCGGTACTCGCGGCATTTCATGGTGCGTCGCAACTGCCCGAGGTTAAAGCACTTCTGGCACATGAAGGCATTGTATAGAAACTACAACAACAAATACACTGTTGATAGCGATGCGGTGGAATCCTCGAACCATGCGTAACAAGCTTCCTCCTGATTTGAAATCACATCTGCAACAGAACAAGTTTCCTTTCATAGGTGTTTATGCGAACGCGGCATGGACTCTGCACATCGCGTTAATTGATACACAATCTATCGATCTCATCAATCATATGAGAGCAGAACAGCGTTATACGTTCGTAATGACCCCGTTGCTGCGCCCATGGGGTCAGCTTGCCATCGTTTTTATGATGATGTCACCTGCAAGGTCCGCCTCGGGCCCATGGCGTTAACGTTCGTCAGTATATAAATGACCTCGAACGCTTACTCGACTCACTGGAAGCCATGGGGCTCGGCTGAGTGGCTTCAATGCTCATCATACGGCCTTGGGAAGCCGAAGGACGGACGGCAGGGGAAGGAGGTTGTTGGAAGTGTTGCGGCCCGTGGACGACGATGAAGACGTGCCCGTGTTGGCGCGCACCACTGCGCTTGCCAGCTAGTTCTACCGGCACCGCCCTAGCGTGAGGCCACGTCCATCTGCCCGCTGGGACATTCCATCATCGCCGGTCAGGACTCGTGTGGAGGGACACCACCTCCTCTACATTTGGTGATCCAAACGTGATGGCTTCGCCGCCTAACCAGCCGGAACGAGAGACCGGAACCAGCTGCAAGATACTGCAGGAATTGCTTTTGGCGGAAGAACTCGGGGACCGGCGCCCAAGCCAACTACTGCAACGCATGCAGAATCTCCTGGGCGACCGCGCGCAGACGTTCGATCCCCAGCTAATGAAACAGCTGTTCTTGCAACGTGTCCCTGCAAACGTACAAATGATCCTGGCAACAGCTTCGGCCCTGCCGCTTCAGGAGCTCGCAGTGCGTGCCGACCGCATCATGGAGGTCGCTGCTCCATCGCTGTGCGCCTTCTCGCCGCCGACCCTGCCTACGATACTCCCAATCAGCCGTCCTCACGAGTCTACCTCTAATTCTGATACCCTGTCTCGGTTGCAAGCAGACGTCGCTGACGTCACCGAAATGGTAGCTGCTCTACGTACTTCTCGGCAGTTTCGCCCCCGGTTCCGGCGTCCTCGCCGTCAGTCCCGATCTCCTTCCTATGCACGGGGTCGCAACCGGTCACCATCCACCGGCCCTGCGCCTGATGACTCCGGACCTTGTTGGTACCATTACCGCTTCGGAGCGCGCGCCCGCCGATGCGAAAGCCGCTGTTCCTGGACGGGAAATATTCCCGGAGACCGCTAGAAGCGGCGGCTGGCCTCCGTTCTTCGACAAGCCGCTTGTTTTACATCATTGGCAAGACCTCCAGACGAAAGTTTCTTGTTGACACAGGTGCGGAAGTGAGTGTTTTCCCCGCTACTAGGAGCGAGCGCCTCCAACCTTCCTCGTACCAGCTGCGAGCCGTCAATAACACCGGTAATCTCATCTACGCCGAGCGACCGCTGACTCACAACCTTGGGCTTCGTTGACACTTTCCATGGATTTTCCTAATCGCGGCTGTCGACGTCCTCATCCTAGGTGCTGCCTTCTTGGCTGCCTACAAGCTAAGCGTCGACGTCGCTTTCGGTGCACGCCCTCAGCGCTCGCCGTCCGTACGCAGTGATAGGAACTTTTCTCGAGCCCTTGCAGTCCCATTATGCTGCCATTCTGAAAGACTTCCCCGAATTCACATCAGGCTTCTGTACAAGATACTACAGCCCATCCAATTGCGGTCAAGAGGCATCGGGACCAACGGAGTCCAGAGTGAGTTCTACTCCCGGTCTCCCAGGGCTTCACGATGGTCCTCCCCGGCACTCTCCTTGGCGACAGTACAAGCTCACCGCTCACGAACCGGTCGCAGTTCTGTCGCCCCACTCTCTTGATCACATCCGCCTACCTACCTGCACTCTGCTTCGGCCCGGCCCTGGAACTCGCCCGATCAGCGCTTGTCCGCACCATTCATCCCGCCATTTCTGCCAACTCAGCACAAGACGCAAGTCCAGCCGTCCCTGTTCCACGTGTTGCCCTTCTTTCCCCTCTTCACGTATCGACTCGCACCTCAACCGCTAGCTCAACACCGCTCCGCGTCTGAGGGGGGGGGGGGGGCGGCCCGTGGACGACAATGAAGACTTGCCTGTGCTGGCGCGCACCCCTGCGCTTGCCAGCCAGTTCTACCGGCACCGCCCTAGCGTGAGGCCACGTCCATCCGCCCGCTGGGACATTCCATCATCGCCGGTCAGGACTCGTGTGGAGGAACACCACCTCCTCTACAGAAGTAATGGAGAATCGTGACGTACCTACTGAACAATCGAGAGCAAACTTATATGCGATGACCAATGTCACTCGCTGTCTTGGACCTTTTGTAGTGTTCAGCGGACTTAATTCGCCACTTGTCGTGCGCTACAGATGTTGACACCAGAGGTAGTGACAATTTTCCTCTGTATATTTCGCAGGATAAACTTCCGCTCTCAGCAAGTACTGGACTGATATCTATCACGAACTGGAGAGTCTTTCGTGACTGTCTCGGAACACCTGTGTACACCGGTATGTCACCAGAGGCTCCCTCGCAAGCAATTATTTGCGGCATTCAAGACGCGGTGGTCACGTTTAAAAAAGGGTAACAGGACACTTCGGTCATTCTCCAGCAATTAATCACCTTAGGACATTACGTCACCGAACAGAAAGAACACCTCGTCGGACAGGGCAACTTACTGCCATTGTGGTATACCACCTGATGAAAGCTTAAAGTAACGTGAGAACTTAAGAAAGAAGACCGGAAGCGTTAGCGTAAGCTTTGTGAACACCTTTCACCGCTTGAGCTTGCCACAAAGACCTGTAGGACAATGCGGTCTCTGGAGGAGGTGCGCCCTCAAAAGAATCCTCTTACTACATTTTCTATCGTTAAGGGTGAGACTTCTGTGTGGCAGTAACGACACTGGCGGCTGCCTCGACGACCCCTGTACACAACAGTTTTGTCCAAAGTTTGACGGCCGAAATTCACCAAGACCGGCCCAGCTCACGGAAGGTTATGGACCCTGACTTCACTGTAATCGTGCTAAATATAGCGTTGAAGCTTGTGAACGTGGGTTCCTCCACGAGACCCGATAAAATCACCTATGCCGCACTGCGAAACCTTCACGGGCGTCACTCCAAACTCTCATTGATGTGTATAATACATCTTGGCAGCATGGATCTGTACCACCTACCTGGAAGGAGGCATTAGTTGTTTCCATCCTGAAACCAGACAAGCCCCCAAATGCCCTGTCCTCCTTCCGCCCAGTGAGCCTGACAAGCTGTATGGAAAAACTGATGGAGAGAATGGTTTTGCATCGTCTCGACTGGTGGATCGAAAAGCAAGGTGTGTTCACTCACGAAATGGGTTGTTTTTGTCGCCATCGAACCTCAATTGATCCAGTTCTCGACCTGGACTGTACAGTCCAAGATGCTCGTGCTCATCGCCGGATCGTTGTATCGATTTTCCTGGACATCAAGCGCGCATATGATACCGTCTCGCACATTTGTGTGCTGCATGCCTTGCGCTCGTTTGGGGTATCCGGTCGGCTCCGAATTGTCGCTGTCCCTACATCCCAAGGCCATAGGTCTAAGCATCACGTTCATCAAGGAGTCGCCCAAGGAAACATTCTGAGTCCGACACTCTTTAACGTGGTGATGGCGGGCCTAAAATGGATAATTCTACCCAAAGTGGTGTTCTCTGTGCATGCAGATGACGTTGCCGTTTGGACAATATGAAAATCACGACCTGCCATTCGGCGCCGCACATTTCTGCACAGGATTTTCACAACGTCATTGAATACCCTTCGGACCCTGTTTGCTCTAAGCCTTCGTCGCTGCCTTGGAATTCCAAGAATGGCCGAAACATGGCAAGGCCTGACTGAAGCCGGCGCACTCCCGATTGAAGTTCTTCGTGAATGTAAAACGGCTCGGCATTACGCCTTATTCATAACTGCTGCCATCTCGTGGCGGCGGCTGGCGGCGGCGCCACGTTTGAGTATTCGGGCGGTCGCGCTATGTGCGATTTCGTATAACGGGACCAGCTGGGAAGTCGGGAAACTTGCGATTCAACCTTTTTAGCATGGCAGGCGAGCAGGAAGAATGCACAGCCGAGCTCACGAAGCTAACGTTATACGAACGTTTCTTTCGGACAACTTCGTTATTATCTTCTACAACGAGCAAACAGCATCGGATAAGCACGCTCGGCGTAGCTGCAACTTCGTGACTGAATCTCACGTCGAACTGCAGAATTTTGGGGACTCTGTCGCTTTTGTACATATGAATACTCAACTACTTGCACGAACTTTACAGCAGAGTGTTCTGATGCGGTGTGTTACGCAGTTACGTAGCGGGTCCCTATATGCGCGTTTGTGCAGCATGGAGTGGCGATGGATGATCTTACTACAGGACTCTCTGCTTAGCTGCTGGTCCTGTTCAGTAACGGAATAAAAAAGCATTTGAGCACCTGTGACTAGACACATTTTGTGTACCTTCAGTAAAATATCAGATGTACTTTCATACTCGCACATGTAGTTGTTTGGTTCTGACCGTGAACGTGTCACGTGCCTTTTTAATTATTTTAGAGGCAATAATAGTGAACTGAGGATTTACCCCTTACAAAAATGAAAATTGACTTCCTATTGGTGTCCTATGAGCCCCCTATGGACCCTATTGAGTTCTTATTGCAAGTCACTTCCTATTGACATTACTAAATAGAATGCTTATTGGCATCTTATAAACTTTTTATTTATGTGCTGTGTATTGTGTGTTGTCAATATGTACTCAATAAGCGACGTATTGAGCTTCTTTCTCCTAATGTAGAATTTTGTGGTTTGTGTGGAACTGCCAGGCAGACCATGTACTGAGCAGACTCATACACGTTACTTCAGAAAAGTTGTTTACCATTATTTTTACTCTTGAAAAAAAAATACCATCATGTATTACCTCAGTATACAAATCTAATCTAATAACATTACTTAACATTAATGGTACTGCATTACTTCAGGTTTCTGAAAAGCAAAGCAATATCGGTGCTCTCTAACCATAGCTTTACCGGCGGCAGCAAGTCCAAGAATGGACTTGCAAGAATCACGCATGTAATGGCTGCCCGACCTATGCTGAAGTATACATTTGCGTAAATGTGTAAGTGTGCAAGTGCAGCAATCCTGACATCAAACATCCCAAGCAGCGATACAGAAAAAAATATTCACAGAAAAAAACTACATTTTTTATATTACACGTACCATACCTCATGAGGCAAAGCTTATTCAAGCTCATTGGCTTTGAAGATAACAAGTTTTTAATACATGGAGCCACATGGTGCATTTAAGTAAGAGGCTATTACCTTGTTGTTCATGTCATGAATATCCACAGTGAACACCTACATACGAAAACTGATGCTGCACAGCGATAATTCAGTAGGGCACGTCCACGGGGTTTTGGCCCGTGGCTATTGAACACTGCAGAAGAGTCATAAGAGCAGCACATGAGTGCACCGCCCAGCGTCCCGGTGCATATTTCACATAGCGAAAGCATCAATTCCTCAAGGTCCAAAACTTTCAAAATGACGCAACTAAACTGGTTCCCTGCCAGTCCCAAGGTACACTTAGTAAGTCAGATTATAGGGCAATACTGAGAATAGGGCCAGGTACTCAATGGTCAAGGCACACTCAGAACAGATCGGTAGCGTGACAGTGGGTGGAAAATGTATTTTTTTCATTCTCCCATGGGCTGTTAATCTTTTCTCTCAGTGCTTCAATTACTCTGTAATGAATTATGTAATGAGATCACTTGCAAAATTACTTCCTTGCAAAATTCATCGATTACAGTAAACATTACTAAAAAGGAAATTCATTACCAGTAATGCGATCACAGGCTACTCCCTATGTTTAAGACCGGTGCCAAGACATAAGTTTGTAGCTAATTAGTTATTTTCTGCACGCTCAGAATAGACCAGGTGAAAGGGTAGCATGGCAGTGCGTGTAAAATGGTTTTATTTTTTTTCCACGAGCTGTCAATCCGTTTTCTCAGCGTATCAATTAGTCTGTGATGTATTACTTGACATTGTAATCAGATTACTTCTTGCAAAATTACTTTTTGGCAAAATGAATCAATTAGAGTAAAAAGTACTGAAAAAGTAATTCATTACCAGTAACGCAACCACAGGCTACTCCTTATGTTTAAGACCGGTGCCGAGACATAATTTTGTAGCTAATTAGTTACTATCTGTTAGACCAGTGAAACATTATCTCACTCAAGGCTGTAATTGTGGGTCGGAAAAACTATGGTGCAGGTCATGATACATGGCTAAACGTGCGAACAGTTGTACATGAAAATAAAGTAAATTAGTGCAAGAGCAGTTGTCCATTTCATCAGTCCATCACCATACTTTGCACGAAGCATGCAAAAGGATGAGACCAACAGGGTATTTGTCAGCACATTTTTCCAGGCATAGCCCAAACTTCATTTATTGCAATGCAACCTCTTCAAATACTAGCGTAGTGAGAACACTGTCAAAACATGAAAAATTAGAGCGGCACTTTTCCACAAAACACAAGCGTCTCAAATTTTCAATATTGCAGGAAATAATTCAATGCAGTCAACTAGCATAAATGAAGGAAGTTCACACACATATACATAACTGATATTTAAAAAAGTTAAAAATTTTTCATCTGCACAAGATTGCTTAACTACTACCATTTCACGCACATGCAGTTTCATAAATGTAATGTACAAGATAACCAACAAATATTTACAATATAGGACAAAGCACAGAAGGCATCCCAACTAAAATTGTTGCACTTTGGCAAAACTGCAGCATATTTCGCACATTCACGCTTCGTTAACAAGCAACATGCAGGCCGGTCACTTTCCAGTGTCATTAGGAAATGCAGTGTCTTCAGGCAAGCCTTGATGGCAACTGGCTTAACTGTAGCTAATTGCTGTCACTATCCAGAAAATGGTAGTGTTGTGTAGTTCAATTACTATTTCTGAATACGTAATTTACTGTAGCTTGGTTATTTTCCTTTTTAAATAACTACCATCTTAACTATACCATAAATAACTACCATCGTGGAGAAGCAAAAATAAAAATTACCAAAACATCCAGCTCATATATTTTGAACTGCCTATTTTGCCCAAAACCTCCCTTTCTCAGGCCTGCATGCTTCCAGTTCATGTGGCAACACACAGGTGGCACGGCACACAAAACTGACACGACAAAAGCCAGACAGGTATTTCAAAATACACAGGCTGAAATTTCTGGCAATTTCTATTTTTGCTCCTACGTGACATCCATGGGCAAAAAAGATAGCAATAAAACTTGAGACAAAAAGCTATTGAATGACAAGCCTGAAGAATGGCAGGCATATAATTGTGTTAACCTCAAGAATAAACTAAAGTCAGG
Source organism: Ornithodoros turicata (assembly GCF_037126465.1). Taxonomy (NCBI): domain Eukaryota; kingdom Metazoa; phylum Arthropoda; class Arachnida; order Ixodida; family Argasidae; genus Ornithodoros; species Ornithodoros turicata. The sequence goes on along the minus strand of NC_088201.1, from coordinate 100,838,113 downwards.
ACCGTCGTTTGAGATGTACTCCTCCGCTGGCCATGGGTGGGCCGACAACACTAATGAAGCTCAATCCTGACCGCCTACTGCAAACTTTCAGTCCCTTGGTGCAAGTTGTCTTTGTGCATACAGCTCTGCACAATACAGAACATAATTCAACATCTTCGCCTTAAGTGTTCACCACTGATGTGCCAATATTTTACAGTTTCACCTGCAGTAAAGCAATTTCAAACAAATAGTTGAAACATGCTACATATCACGGTGTAGAGTGACGCAGTGTACAGCCAGAGACAGACAGACACTAAGAACCAGTGCCATCCACCACCGGTGGAAGAGCAGTAGGCACTAACAAGCATAATTTTCGTCAGTTCTTGAAGCAAACACAACTACAGCCTTGTATACTTCAGACGATGTAAAAATGTGCCACAATTGCATGCCATTCCCTGCATTTTATAGTTCACCTGAACGCACTCGAAATTCTTTTGTTTATTTCTCACAGGTACAAAGGTTCACGTTCATCGTTATTGGAGAGAACTATTCAATAAACGACATGCATAAATCCCAGGAGGTACCACGATGGAGTGCACTTTGGGAGTGGATTGCCTACCCTCTGTATGAGCAAATATGATGGAAAGTTCTCCTGTGGCTGGGAGACACATAGTGGGAGAAACACAGACAAAGCTCAATGCCTATAGTGAAACGGACTAGAAAGATGGCAGTGGTTGAAAAGGTCAGGCAGGAGCGGAGTACGATCCCGCAACCTTCAGACTGAGTCTGAAGGTTGCAGGGTCTTACCCAGCTCTTGCCTGACCTATTCAACCACAGCTATCTTTCCCTTCCGTACGGGCGACAGCGACTGAAATCTCTCTCAAGGTGCACCGCGTTGGACTGCCTCCTCAGATTTATGTATATTGTCTATTTCTCTCTGTCGTGGTGATTATCGCTGTCTTACGTAAAACCGAAGGTGTTAAAACTGACTACATGCGGAAGGCAATTTACTATCATGTACTAGCCCTACACAGCTTCTACCGTTCCGTTCTTGTGCAACACACACAAGTATGTAACTTCTGCACATTGCAACGTAATGCACTTCTGAATGTCCCTGCTACTCACTGTGAACATTTCATTTGTAGCCTGTACTTCCACAAAAAGAATAGTTATACCCGGCACTCATGTGAGCACTTGTCTCTTTACTTTCATTTTTTCTGCATGTATTTGCACTGTGTCCCTGCTCCCTGTGCTAGGAAGTATGATTTTAGAAATCCTTCCAAAGTTCCCTCTTGAGAAAACAAAAGAATTACAGCGCCTACACTTGTCAAGCTCCTTTGTGCAATAGGTAAATCCACCGACCTTAACCTTTTTAAATGAAGTAGCACCGGAAGAGAGCGACTTCCCCTTCCCAAACAGTACCGCCGTGTCGTGCCTTGTAATGTGTTTCCGGAGCGTGTAGCCATGAAGTGTATCCTTCATAAACGACAGAACACAAGCAGAAGCTGTGCTGCTTGCAAGCCTGGGCAAGGCTCGCAGCAAGAAGTACTTTTCAACGACCTGGAGATGGACGTACCTGGTGCCATTCAGGAGCCTGACAAGAGTCCCATGCATGCTTTCAAATGGAAATGATGAGTAGCACCAAAGTGGGCCCCACTCCCGTGCACTGTCGACAAGATGTAACAACAAGTGGGCATTGTAGGTCATGTGCTTTCTGCCGTAGAGGTCTTGATACTCTTCTGGGAACGATACCATCTGCTTCTTTAGCAGAGCAATCATATCCAGTGGGACAGAATTTCCAAGCAACACATGCATTATGTTCACAAACTTCAGCCAGTTTTTTAGGTACTTGCTTGGAAGTATTCCCCGAAGAACAATTGGGGAATAATACAGCAGCCAACTCCGCCACTCCGAAGCCTTCCAGTACTTCCAGGCCTCAACTGACCGAGGCAAACGTGAAATTTCCCAGGTCGGCTTGAGGCCTTGAAGCCTACTGTCTATTTGTGACACGTAGTTTCCCAAGTGAAACGGCTTTGTGCTCTTGTGTGTGAACCACATGCATGCTGTGGATCTGACAAACCCTGAGCACACAGCATGCATGTAGTCCACTACGAAACCACAAGGAAATGCAAAATACGCCATTTAAGTACAAAATACTGGTCCCTTTCATCCCACACAGAGGTTTTTGCTTCCTCTCAGCTTTAGTTGCCTTATCCTGCATGGATTTCTGTGTCCTGACTTTTGGCAGGGGCCGTTCCAAGGGGTACACACGGGCAGTGCCTCTTCCCACTTCCATTTGTTCTCCTGATATCTCACACCAACCACACCCATGCTTACCATTGAACTGTGTCATATTCATGACAAGGCACCTGGCAACAGTGTCCACAGAACATGGCCCAGGGAACACACGGGTAACTGTTTCATGGCCGACACTGTCCACCCACGTTACTCCACCAGACGACAGCACGTTCATTTCCTCGACAAATGGCTTTAGGAACGTATTCACGCTAGGTTTGTGGGGACCAAACCATAAGCCACAAAGTACTATGTTCTGTGTGCGAAGCTTGAATGGGAGCTCATTCACCATCAGCTGCAGTGGCCATATGCTGAAACTCGAAGATTCAAACACGGGCACACCATCGGTGTTCCAGGTGATGCTGATATCGTTCTCAGTGATAGGGAGTCTCTTGTAGGCGACAGATTCTGTGATGTCCGTGACGTCAAAACCAGAGTCCATGTTCCTTTTGGGCAAGCCATGCTGCTCCAGAAGATGTCTTATTTGGCTACCAATGCTTAATGTCGTGAAGAATGACCCACATTTCATTAGCTTTTCGACACTGTGGCTGTGCCCACAGCGAGTACAGGAAACAGAAGAATTGGCTGTGTTCTCTTCACTGTCCAACACAGAAAGGTATGATTCGCAAGTCGGGCAATACAAGTGGAAGGAACTTTCCTTTGTGTGTTGTGCAAACTGATTGAAGAAAAGGTACTTGGACTGTGGCAGGGTGACACTGTCTGGAATATGGGCATTCACAAGCCTCAGAAGACTTGCTGTTGCCTCCTTCGAAGAGTGGTGTCTCAGGCTGTGGCCCATGATCAGAAGCAGGCTCTCTCTCCGTGACAACTTTGCCCCTGGGTATAGCGGTTCATCCTAAAGCAGAAAATCTGACAGTTAGCATGACCTTACGTGTGCTCATAAGATAATATCTATAGGGCGAGGCACTCAAGTGTGTCACATTTCGACAGCGTGGGAAAAATACAAGACGGGGCTAGGGATGCCACCAGGCCGGTATTATACCGGCGCGGACGGTTATTTGCTCGCTCTGTCAATTGCCGGTAGGAAGGTGATACCGGAAGCCTTTTGTCAGTATTTGTGGCTCAAGACCTTTCATAGGTGCTTTCACGGGATTTTCCCTTCAACATTCCACTACAGCTTGAATAAATCTGGAGCACAGACCCAACTCCGCGCAGTCACCAGTTGTTTCCTTAGCTATTCATTATTATTATTATTACACACAGGTACACGTTTCCTTGTATTGTCTTGAGCTCTCTCTCTCTCTCTCTCTCGTTTTCTGTGCATGCTCTTCCACTCCTCATCCCACATCCCTTTCCCACGAGCATTTCCTCCTTTCCCACAGCCAGGATTTTTCACTACAAAAGGTGGCAACCCTAGACGGGGCCTGACAATCCTCAAGCTTTGCCAATTTATAGCATTGGGACTGGAGTTTTATTGTTATTTTTTTCGTGCATGTTCATCGTGCAGAAGTTAAGGCAGAAATTATCAAAATTTTCCCATGTATATTCAATTTAAAGCCCATGTATATTCAATGACCTATATCAGCCAAAATTCGTCATTCCCAGGCCTGTCCGCACAACTTCATATCGCGCCGCATTTGATGGGCACCGCATACGAGAAACCGAAACCTGTTGCCTCACGATGCTTACATCCAGTTTTTGTCATGCGAGGATTTCCGATGCTGAACCTCCTGTGTGGGACGATATGAACTTGAGCGGACAAGCCTGAGAATACAAGATAGCGAAGATGGCAGCGAGCCTACATAGGAGAATCCATAGGAGAAGAAAACCCTCAACCTGGGGAGACACGAAAAGGACGACATGACACGAAGATTCAAACTTCGTGTTGTGTCGTCCTTTTCATGTCTCCCCAGGTTCAGGGTTTTCTTCTCCTATGAAGCCTGAGAACGACCTGTTTCGGGCGAGATAGGTCATTGGAAATACATGGGCTGAAAATTTTGATAATGTTTACCTTCGCTTGTACACAACGCGCATGCACGAAAAAAATACTAGGAAAAATTCAGCCCAAATGCTATTGATTGGCAAAGTTTGAGGAATATCAGGCCTCGTCTTGTATTTTTCCCACGTAGTCGAAATGTGGCGCACTTGAGTGCCGCACTCTGTACATGCGAACCGTTAGCGACTGGGAACTTACAAGTTCGTCTGTCGTTTGTACTTGCGCTGCAGGGCTCTCGTGAAAAGAGTCTTCTGACGATGAACCGCCGTCGTCAGACAGGGACCCTGGTATCCCGGACAGCGAAATGCCCGAGTGCACGCTGTCTGAGTCCTCGCCGATGTCAACGTAAGACACATGAGGTAGTTCATGCAATCCAGGACCCACAACGTCGCCGTTGGTGTCCAGCTGTTGCGCACACTCTTGAATATTCTCGTCGTATTCAGTGCTGGCGTCCATCAGCGCTGGACTGTCTCTCACATCATCGCTGCTTGAAGCTTCTCCTAAGCCATCTGGCTGTGCTGGAGATGCCGCCGCTGTTCCTGGTTGGAGGGCCGACGAGACGTCTAGTTTTGCCCTCTTCTCTCGGTTTTTTGTCCGCACGGGACACGGGCAAGCAGGATCCCACAGGCTCTGATTGTAGCGCTGCTTCGCCGCCATACTAGCCTGTGGAGCGCTAAACAGCACTCACCAGTTGCAGGACAGACGTTTTACCCTCATAATTACACTTTACTCATAATCCTACGAAAATGTAAACTACAGACGGCCGGACGACATGGCGAACGAATCGCTCCTGTCAACGACCAACAACCACCAGCCTGATGATGATGCTATTGGCTTCCCCTTTGTTCCTTTGTATCACTGTGTGCGTTTGTTATAGAAGATAATAAAATATAAACACCAGAAATATGAATACATAAGATAAGTGATGCCATCACTTATAAAAAAGTGCAAGCGTACTGGCCACTATAATCCATTAATTTTATCCTTCCCAGTCTCGGGTTTCTGCATGAATGATGGCATGTTATATTATCAATAGTAACTTAACTAGCATTAACTAACTTATTTATGGTCAATAAACCAGCTATAATTAGCCAGTTAATTATATGTGCTAACAATAACGAAACATGATAAAATACGATGCATCAATATTCGTCTCCATGTAGCAAACATTGGTTCGCAAGCATACTTAAGCCAATCCAACTGAAGCCGGCCTCCTCCTTGTTTGCGACGCTTGCTTACTATCGCCGCCATCGATCATCTGTCACCGGTTCCATCGCTGCGATTCCGTCATTTCTACGATGTCACACATTTTGGTGAAGTGGCCCAAGCAAAACGCATGGGACGTTTATCCGATTCGTGTTCTCGTGGACGTCGAACTCGGCAGAAAACTGTCCGTGCACCCCGAACACGTGGAAGCCATCCAAGGAAAAGTGCTTGTGAGATGGAAGGAGTGCACAAAACCGGCACGGGCATATATCTTGGCAGTTGGTAAGTAATATGATCAGTTATGTTCTTAGTTTACTGTGATGCCTTCAGGTCAATTGCGGGTAACGGTCGCGATTGGCTGGCCCCCGGTTGCACGAAGGGCATGTTATGAATGCTAGCACTGCTGCCTACCTTTGCCAAATTATAGAGCGCCTCGCGGAGCTCTTCCAGTCATCAACTTTGTCCTCTGGCACCACGTGTAAGATGTAGTGTTAAACGAGCTAGGTTTATCGCCTTTCATGTCATTGCGTCGCTCTCGTGAAAGCGGCTCAGCCTTTTCTACTTAGCATACATGCTTTGCCGTCCCTGGTTGTTTGATCCGTGCTTGTCTGCGAGTAGCATAAATGTGCGCTGGCACGTCAGGACCGCCGACCATGCTTAGGGCAAACGACTTTAATCCTCATGACTTGGTCTGCCTTCGTGAACTGAGAATCTATACTAAATAGAGCACACTGCCTTTACTTCAGGCACAGAGTCTGCCATGGAAAGGAAGCGAACAAAAATTGTAAATGAATGCCTCTCCCAAGCCACTGCTTCGTCCATGTCGGACACCGAAGACACGGCGGATGAGGTATGCAGCGTCTCATGAAAACTATTTTCTTTGCCACTTGTCGCCTTTTGTGATTGATTACAATTTTAATGCAGGACCCGTGCTGCAGCCACCTCCAGGAAATTGATGCTCTCAGACGGGAGAACCAAGAGCTCCAAGACAAGCTACGGAAAGCTGAGGAGGCCCTTGGTATGTCCACACAGTCTTATATTTCTGCGTTTTTGAAGTGGGAAAGGGTTGCATATCCTTACTTCAGCTACTGTCCAACAAGCACAATATAATATGCACAATGTCACACAGATCTCACTCAAGTTCATATACCACGAGTCCGACAAAAATCTCAGCAGCCCATTGTACGAATAGATGGATAAATGGAAAACTGAGGCACTGTTAGTGGTACTTGAATTAGAAACAGGTTCTACACGACGAGTAGAACCTGTTTCTAACTCACGTACCACGATGATCGCCTCATTTTTCCGTGACTTGACTGGTTACTCTGTGGACTAATTTTGCCTACCTGAGTGTTTTCTAGACTGTACTGAAATCTCAACACATGGCACACTGTTCAGCGTCCCCTGTGGATGGCACATGTCTGTCGCATTGTCTGTGGATGGCAGCAACTGCTGGCATCTTTGGCAAAGTACAAACCTGCCACCTTGGAACGTCAAGGACAAGAGGTATAATGCCTGACTTGTGGCCTATGTTTTATCCGGAACTGTTCTCTTCTTCAGATTCATCGAAGATGGTCAAGCGGCTGAAGCGGCTGGTGGAGTCGGACATGGGCAAAGGGCAGTCAGCCACTGTAGTTGCTGAGCCTCAGGTAACTCTCTCTTCAGTTATACGGCTGGTGAACGATAATTCGGACTTATAGGGGTCACAAAAGTTGTCTGAATTAGTGAGCAGCCTGAATTATTAGTCAAAGGTCAAGACCTGCTTCCAGAACATTTGTCCAGACTACTGAAAGTAGCTTAAAGGAACTATCGATTCCAATTTGTTTAGCAGACCATAAACAAAAACAAGTGTTCTTGCGTATCTCTGGTAGTGTTGTGCCGCTGGGGTACACACTGCTAAGCATACTTATGGCACCGCGAATCATTCCAGTAGTTGTGCAGTCTCCGATATTTGCGACGTCTACGGCTTGGCTGTCGGTCACATCAATCAATTCAGCACAGAATAGTGGAAACCAATCAACACAGTAACGTAAATGTCAAGTGCTACTTTGGGCGGGATTGTCGTCCCACACTACGAAGTTTTCACAACCAAAGACTGGCCGTCCGCCGAGTTGTTGTGGTTGTCATTGACATCACTACCACCAACCCTAGTCGTCCCTTGTTTCCGGACCGTATTCAGAAAAACAATACAGGAATTTGGCGTAGCTAGTGTTGCAGGCTCAGAAAAAAACTTGCGCAAAAAAAAGCAGACCGTGTGTGGGGGGCGAAAAACACGGGGACGCGGCATGTGTTCAGTATCACTTGGCGTTCGAGTATCAGCAAGGGGTGTTGTGGGCTTTGTGGTCTTGGGATCGCCACATCATTCCACATGATGCGCGCATTCATTGCAAGCAGTGAATGTGGGTGGTTGTTGTCCTCCATACCGGGCCGAAGCCACATTTAGGATTATTTGGAGTCCGCGGTGTGAAGAATAAAAAAAAACAATCAGCTTGGACTGAAATTAGTGCGAAATGTTGAGCAATTGTTGGAGAAAACAGTTCGAAATATTTTCAGTAAAACCCCATTAGTGCTATGGTGCTTCTGATAGTGCCATTACGTTTGTCTAGATTGGAATGTCGGAGTTATTGGTCCATGACTGGATTCTATAGCTGTGGGGTGCATCACGTCCCATGGTCGGAAGCCTATTCTGTTAACAGCATAAAATTCTCTGCATGCTGTTCACAAGTATCAAGGCACGCTTAGCTGTAATATCGGTCCTCACGAGAGCAAGCCTATACCATCAAATAACCCTGTCTACAATGTTCCTACACGCACTACAAATGCACTTTCCCATTCCAGGTGGATATAGGTGGGGGCGTCCTGGTAGGAAGCCACCACCTGACGTATTTGAAAAGCCGGTGCGAAGGGAATGCTACAAAGTTCGCCAGGGCCCTCTTGAGGGTTCTCTTCTCTCCTGAAGAGTTGCGCGGGAAGTCCCTCTTCGGCGTGGCATCGAATGCCCACAAGAACAAGGAAGCAAAGGAGGGGCTTGACAGGAAGAGGGTAAACGCATTGATTGGTAAGCGCATTTCATGGTGGATCTTGTCCATTTGCTTGCCTTAGTTTCTGCCATCTTATCTGCTAGACACAAGCTTGCCAAGACAAGCACTGTATATTCATGTTTTGCCTGTGTTGTGCTGAGTTAAAGCCATGCCAAATATAGTCGCTGTCAGAATTGAGGACCAAGGTGTAGCTGTGGCGTTATCATGCTCCTTTCGTCACTTGTTCACTGCCTGTCTTTTTTGCCTAGGGAGAGTTCCGTTTTGGTTCATTTCTGTCAATGCATTTCATTCGTCTGGGTATATTACAGAGCGTACTTTATTCGATTCGGACAAACTTGAGGGCCTTTTTCTGCTAACAAAATATTTCATTTAGCAATTTGAACAGCTAAATGCAAGAAATTGAAGTTTCCTCCAATGGACCACTTTCCCCATTCCTACCAAATAGTCTGATCAGGACCTTCCAGCCGGTCACGTGGTAGGAAGCAACCACTCCTGCCTGTCTTGGTTGGACTGGAAAATGGTTGACTAAAAATTGTTGTCCAAAGTCAACAACAGTTGACTACGCACTTTTTCAGCACAGTTTTCCTGTTAGGACTTTTATTATAAGATTCTTGCACTGGTTCTATCGTTGACCCTGAACTTTGCCCTGTGATGGTAATACTAATGCACGCTTCCATATATTTCTTTTCAGCGTACACCATGTCAACGTTTCAGTTGAAGGACGACTACAAGTTAAAAAATAGTCTATCAAGCTTGTTGGTGAGGGAGTGCAAATAAAACGTTCTGAGTGTCCAAGTATGGCATCTTCGTCCAATATTATGCATGTGCAATGCGCATCATAGACACACTTAAGGTACGTTTGCAGAAAGCGCCGGGATCTCACAGTGCCGGTGCATGTTTTAGCAGTACAGGTCCACCACAGATATCGGGTTTCATAAATTCGCAATAAGAGTGCAATAAGAGCACAATACACCTAAGCAATATGGTCACAATAGGGCAGCCATAGACTTTCTGCAATACAGGGTCAATATGGGCACGGTGGCCAATTCCCAATAGGTTTTTCATAGAAAGCTCATAGGGGACCTATAGTGCCCTTACCGCGGCTCTATTGACCTCTATGGCCAAATGTTCATTGGCATTCTATAGGGCACCAATACAAATTTTTGTAAGGGACCTTATTGGTATTCGAGCCAATATTGCCCTTTTGGGTGCACAGTGGCACGAGCAGTAATGAGAAGTTGCCGGTCAACCTCCCGGGATGCCGCGTTGCTGGCGATAGGCGATGTGGCGAAAACCGAAACCACCGGCAGCTATACTCAAACATGGCGCGTAGACGTAGTCTCCGTATCCGCACATAGATGGCGCGCACTTATGCATAAGGCGTCTTCCTCCGTTTGCGTGCGCGCATTCCGGGCACCCCAACCACCGGTCACCATCTGGAGCACACTCTTCTTCATTGCCCCCACTCCCTACCTTCCCGAACCGCACTCTCCGAGTCTCTTAGTCAGTTGGACTCTCGCCCCTTCTCCCTATCGAAATTGCTTTGTCCCTGGCCCAATCTAGCCCAGCAACATATCTGCGCTCAAAGCTCTTTTTGACATTTCTGGACACCATCGGACTTCGATCGTTATTGTGAAGAGGCTCATTATTTTATTCCCCACATCCCCACCAGCAATGGAGTAGAGTATCGCCTCTGGCCATGAACCTCCCCACTCTCCATCTCAAAATAAAGTTGTTGTTGTTCCCGGTGGCCCGCTCCTCAGGAAAATTCGATACCGCCATGAAAGTGACTTCTTTCGAGTAACGCAGAGGACACGCCAAAATTCTAACTGGCCTCGTAGATAAACAAGTAACACCACAGGAAGCCCCCTGGTCTCGGCCAGTACCACCCACCTTTCTGGAACGAAGAGATCAGGTTCCCTCTCAAGTCCTTCGAGCCTATTTTGGTAGACGAGAAGTTTTCTACGTCTGCAGCAGCATATACAGATGGCGTATCCAGAAATGACAAGTTAGCCTCAACATTCCTCATACCATCCGAAGGCGTAGTGCAAGGACAATGCCTTTCGCATCAACCTCATCAACAGCTGCGGGACTCTATGTCATCCTTTTCTTTCTGCAGCACATCGTTGACTTTACCCCACGAGAATGGGCAGTGTTCACTGATTCAAAATGTGCACTGCAAGCCATGAAAATTTTGGCATACGAGGCTCATCCGCGAACGAACGCTTCGTTCTTTCATCGTCTTCACATAATGTTCCACGTGCAATGGGGTAGAATACCGCACCACCGCGGGGAAACACCCCATCTCATCATCATCATTTATTGTTATTGTTGTCCTTCATATTTCTTTACGTGCCACATATGAACCTCAAGCGTAAACACGCTTCCGAGCTACGAAACCATTTTCTTTTGACAAATTATCCATGCGCCACATAGTCAATATAAAAGTAAAGGGAAAGCTCACCTGTACATTGATTGACGGCTACGATACACTTGTAGTGCGACGACAACAACGACACTACATTCCTCCCACGCCACGCTCTCTTGCCTCACGCAGGAATAAAACGTTTCTTCTTTCGTTCACCGACAACGACGGTTCTAGCCTGTCCTTACTCTCCAGCGAGAACCCCACACACTTCTGTGCGGCAGCAGTAGTGTAGTAGGCAATTCCCTGTTGTCGGTGCTTGCATGAAAGGCAACATCGCGAGTAGCTCTCGTACGGTCTGCTTGGTGATGCGGTACCGGGCAAAAAAGTAGGCGTCGCCGTATGCCTCCATTGGATTCCCGCGATCACTGAGAGATGCCAGTGAGACACACGGCAAATAATATGCCTTTCCAAACACAAGATCACACGCGCGAGTGTTAAACTCGAACGCGGAGATTATCCGCTCCGTCCCAAGCAGCACAACATCTTGGCCCAATATTGCAAATGTCGGCCCAATATTGGACCAAGGTGTTGTGCTGTTTGGGGTGTAGTTTCTCGAAGCCGCAATCATGGAATCAGCTTCAAGTCGGCCTCAATGTTGGTACCGCCCTGACTTGAAGTTTTCGAGATTTTGCTCAAGTCAAGTTCGAAGCTTCAAGTCGAGGAGGATTTTTGAAGTTCGCTAGCGCCGGCTCAATACAGCCGAAGGTCAAGTTCGAGTCAAGGCGCATCTACGAATTCGGTTACACATTTTTCCGCGGCCCCATCATCAATGGGAGCAATGGGAACTAAAAGTCTCCTTTGAAGTTTTGTCTAAACAACCGTTTTTCCTGATTGGGTGGTTGGTCGGTGGGCTTTGCTGGTTGCGGTTGCTGACGCGATACTGAGTCAGCGTTGGTGCTTGGCCCTCACTGCGCCATTGGACCCTTGTGCGAGATACGTCCAGTGGACGAGAAAAAGTTATAAGGTGAGGAGAGAAACAATAGAGGAGGGAGATCGAAGACTCCCAGGAAGGAAGTACAGACGGGGCCGTCACCGAAAGCCGACGTAGCGCCGGCCGGAACATAAGTTGCCGCCGAAGCCGTTGTACATCGTAAATCTTCTGCGGGTGGCTCTATGTCTTCAAGTGAGAGCCAGAGCCTGGATCACACTGCAAACTCGGGCACTTGAGGCCCTTGTCTACCACCTGTCATCGCATCAACACCAGCTCCTGTCGACGCCGCCAAGAGTCTGCCGAGTGCCACCTCCGTATTGAAGATCGGCTAAGGTATGTTGGTGTCACAGCACTGCTTCGTCCACGCATCACCCAAGAGTAGCCCAGGTACTTCAGACGAACGAACACCGAAGATCATCACACGACTCACCGCCGCATTACAAGAGAGCCCGGTGAGAACTTTCCACCTTTCGACAGTTTCTGTCCTTGTCGTGGTAGGGCTGGTCCCCGATCGTGGGCAAGGTGTTTCGTTGGCGCCGCCACTAGTATATAGTGCACAGGCAACAACAATAACAATAGATGATGACAATGAGATGGGGTGTTTCACCGCAGTGGTGCAGTACCCTACACCATTGCACGTGGAACATTATATGAAGATGATGAAGATGAAGGAAGGATGAAAATAATTAAAGCGTCTGGAGCAATCCAGTGGACGACAGGAAGTCCATGAACAGGTGAAGAACCCGACCATGGAGCACAGGATCTTCATAGGGGCCACTGATACGGGCAAGCTAATCACACAGCATCCGCCTTTGCGGGCAGTAGAGTGCACATTCGATGAGAGTGTACTGGGCGTTCGCCATGACACCGCAGGTGAACAGAGGCTTGTGTCACAGCATCTGATCATACACTTGAATTGTGGGGTGAAAGCCACATCCAGGTGGAGCCTACGCAGGTGGGAGGTAAAATGGCGTAATAAACGGGAAGGGAAAGAAAACGACAAATTTGGGTCTACCGAATACATGAGAGATTCATCCGTGATGTCCCTGCACCATTGCTGCAGAGCCAAGGATTGAAACAACGCAGTTAGTAGGGTCCTTCTATCACCTCTCGACAGCACAATGGGCACGGCTGACGGGGACTCATGGGCAGCCGTTGCTACTCTGCCAGCAGGGTTGAAAAAATCCGGATACTTTTAAAAAGATCCTCTCCAGTGGGCTTTTTTTGGGATAAAACCCGAATATTTTTGGAGAATATAGACAAGCCAAGAATTGTGACACAGAGTAAACACAAATATGTTTTGCTGTTCATCTTGATTTTGGGTGACCTCTTATAGTTTGGGTTTATGAAACTGCCTGTCGCAGTAACATGGAACGAGTTTCCATTGTTTTCCGAAAGGGAGAGTCTCATGCACGCGTAGGTCAGTGCCGTGTATGCCAAAGGAAGTCTGGCCATTAGGAGGAGCCTAAAAAAGAGGTTCGACCTGTCAAACAAATTGAGCATTTTTCATTGGCTGCTGTTTTCTATGCGAGCCGCCATGACACCAACATTTTCCCGAAAATGGCGGCGTAGCTTGGAACGGCGAAGCGAGGATTTCCTAACATTTTTTTTCCACAAATTACGTAAATTTCATTTCGTAAGTGTACATTCTGTTGCAATTATTTTGAAAATCACCTTTAAATTACGCTCCAGTGTCATGTTTACCTGAAAATAATATGTTTCGTCGTCCTTGTTAGGCCTAGTAACGACAGCGATCACCGACAAATAGCAAGAAAAACGCAACGAATGGCCAAAAATTTGCATTTTATGACATACTTTTATTCATGTACACACCTTTGCACGTTCTTTTTCAAACTTGTTATATTTCATAGTTAAAATACGTATAATACCGGCAGTCTGTTCCAAGTAGCGGTTCTGCCGGCCAATGATTTCTGCTTCTGCTACTTCTGCCCTTCTGTGTCTTCCCGACATGCCCCTCCCCATCCAGATGGCGCCGTTAAAAGTAGACGCAAAATCCATTATGGTGCTAGGTCGTCAGGGAATATCCTATTCAATCGAATCCAATCCAGTTTCCCGAAAATGTCGGCACCCAGTGAATACAGGTAATATATAGCTTGGATAGCCTGGGATTAATAGCGAACTGTATTTTGGCTTGTGATTGACCAGAGAGCTCAAAAAGTAGGTGGGGCTCCAGGTATAGGCAGGTCCCATTAATGGCCAGACTTCATTTGGCATACACGCCACTGGCGTAGGTGAATGGTGCGGACGCTACACGCATGGATTAGCTGTCGTACTTCAGATACAATGCCTCGGGGAAGCAGAACAAAGCATCTCCCTGAATGGGCAGAAGCAGAAGAAAACGTGAAAGGGGGGGGAGTTAAATCTGAAAAGTTCAACAACTCAAGTTAAAAAGCTAAAAAAGTTAGCAGTTAATGTTGCGCGTACCTGCGCTTTTGTAAACAACCGACACTATAATAAAATATACCGGGATTTTTACGTGTGACGTTGAACTAAGACTGCCTTTCACATCGCATCTGGACGAAATCTCTACAAAATCCGGATTGAATTCGGATCGCCAACCAAGAATGACTCTGACACAGGTTTGGAATAACTTACATTGCTGACTTTATTCCTGCAACGTCTGCTCACTTCCAAGTCCCAGGTACGAGTGACCCCTTCCTCCCCAGGGTCCCCTCCCGCGACACCTTCCACTGACCTACTTCCATGCGCCAAATCGGCCCACGCGGCCAAACTGGCCAGTGGAAAGTTCCTGTGTCGAGGGATCGCCTGGGGGAGATGAGGTCACGGGACGGCTCCCCATGTGTCCCCCAAACTGGGTCACCACACTCCCCCCCACCTAAGGCCCCGACGGGGGGTTCGAACCCAGAAAGTCCATGAGTTCCTGGTCGAACGCAGCGGTCGACTGCGGGGCCTGGTCGCTGGGGGGCACCGGGTTGAGGGTGACGCCAGCGGTGGGAAGGTCCCCGGCGGCGGCTGTGCCGCGCGGCGGTGACCCGGCCTCCAGCAGAAGCTCCGGCCGAAACTCCCGAAGGATCCGCAGGGCGGCGGCGACAGCGTCCTCGGCGGAGGGCGCAGGTGGAGCGTCCGGGACTGCCGGTGTTCGGGCGGCCACTGCGGTCCGGTGACGGTCACCCAGCTCGTGGGTTGTGCGGTGGATTACCAACCCACCGCAGGTCCTGCAGAGACGAGCCGTCTCCTCCTCCGTGTAGACGGCCGGGGGCTCCGAGGGGTGCCGGTCGGACAGGAGATGGCCCCGGAAGGTGGCTGCCACTGAGCCAGGGTCGGCTCCGCGCAGCGGTCGCGGCTGGTCGCGCCACCGTCGCGACGAGACGAAGCACACTGGCTCCTCCCCGACCTGCACGGTCCAGGTGGCCACGGAGTGGTGACTAGGAGTCGCCCGCGGGGTGGGTCCGGCCGAGGGCGCAGACCTCGAGCCTCTTCTCGGGAGACGGGTGCTCCTCGTCATCGAACGGTCCCTGTTGACCGCGTTCGGAGTGGCATGCCTGGGGTTGGGGGTCCTGAAAAGACAGAACGTGCGGAGACACGGAAATGTTATCGAGCGCGCAAATTGTACACGCGAGAACGCTGACCTATAGCCCGTGTTCCGCCGCGGGTAGGGCATGCCGCCCTACCACGTTGCCTTGGGCTAAAGCCGCCCTGGTCACCCTGCAGCTGATTAGGTGGGCGGATAGACTCGTCCCCCTCGTCCGCCGCGTGGTCGCGTTCATGATAGCGTTTTAAGTCGCCAACGTGAACGGGTCCAGTTTCCTCCGCCGTGTTCACACGACGGAGTCGGTACGACAAGCGAGATAATCGGGAAATCACCCGAAAAGGTCCCTCCCAGCACTGCGCCAGTGACGCTGCGAAACCTATAGCAGCGTTGCTCAGCGGGTGTGTGCGCTTCAAGACCAAATCCCCTACTTCATATGACAGAGGACGGTGCCCCTTACCGTACTGACGCGCTTGTTCCGAGCGGGCGGCGTCCAAGCTCTCTCTTGCGGAATTCACCGCACCCGAGAGCCGACTACGCAACTCGCTCGCGTACCTCGACAGATTCCGAGCAATCGGCTCCGTGCACTGTCTCAGTCCGTTCTCCAATGGGAAAGCAACCTCCTTCCCAAAGTTAAGGTATGCCGGGGAAAACCCCGTTGACCTGTTTACTGTCGTCCTGGTTGCAAATCCCAACTCAGTAAGACGTACATCCCAATCCTTGTGCCTGTCGGTTAGAGCTACCAACATATGCTTAAGGTTGCGATTCACTCTTTCAGTAATGTTCGCCTGGGGATGATACGTCGTCGTTCTCTTGTGCTGAATACCCAGTGCAGCGCAAGAGTCGACAAAGACTCGGCCAGTGAAATAACTGGCGTTGTCAGTGATCAACTGTGCCGGAAAACCGAACCGGGAAAAGGTCTCCATCAGCCGGTCGCATATTCGCTCCGACACCAGCTTCCTAAGCGGGAATAACTCCACCCACTTAGAAAAGTGGTCAGTAACCACCAACAGGTACTGATTCCCCCGTGGACTTCTGGGAAATGGACCCATTACGTCACACGCTACTATGTGCCAGGGGTAGCTGCTGACTACTGGCTGCATGAACCCTGGGGGTTTACCACCCCTTGGTTTTGCTTTCTGGCACACGGGGCAGCTCCGGGTAAAGCGCATAACATCGTGCCTCATCCCCGGCCAGGTCGCGACGCGGCATAACTTATGAAATGTCTTGCTGCCACCGCCGTGACCCGCAAGGGCTGAGTCATGGAAATAACGCATAAACACCCTTCGCAATTTCCTGGGAACTACGACCTTGAAGGGGGAAACACTCTCGTCCTCCTCGTCTAACCCGGGCACATATCGCAGCAAAAGCCCGTCCTCACTCAAGAGATATGAGTCGAGGCACCCGTCGTCATCCCTGCCAGCGTTACCGGTGTCAGCTGCGCTATTATCCGCCAGCTTTTCCGACACCCGCTGACATAAACCGTCCGACTTCTGTGCCTCTAAGAGCTCTTCCCTGCTTACGATCGTGCCACAAGACAAGGAGTTACCTGCCCGATTCAAACCAATCGCGGCCACGAGATCCCCCTCCTCGGTCTGCCGTTCCACGCCTTCCGGGAGACTAGCGTAATCGCACGCGCACCCAATCTCCCCTCCTCTCTCTTCCGCTGGGAGAGAGGACCTCCCGCGTCTAGTGGCTCTAACCAGGTCCAAGTCACCCACACAACCGGTCGATGACCTGCCCTGACACTGAGATTCCTGCTGTAATTCACAGCTGTAACCCAGTGGCGCACGGGACAAAGCGTCTGCCACTTTGTTCGCGTTTCCTTTCAGGTATTCTACATGGTAGGAATAGCCCTGAAGTGCTAACGCCCAGCGTGCTAATCTGCCTGACGGTTTCTTCAACCGCTGCAGCCAAGAGAGTGCTTGGTGGTCGGTCTGAATGGTAAAAGTTGTCCCATCCAAATACATGTCGAACTTTTTCAAGCCAAACATTACCGCCAAGCACTCCTTCTCCGTAACGGAATAGTTCATCTCCGCCGGCGACAGTGTGCGACTAGCGAACCCGACCGGGCATAGACCACCGTCGTGTTCCTGTAGCAACAGTGCACCAAGCCCGTAATCGCTTGCATCAGTTTGCATAACGAACGGCTTGTTAAGATCTGGCAACCACAATTTAGCTGTATACGCTATAGCTTGTGATAAGGAGCGAAACGCCTCCTCCTGCCTAGGCCCCCAAGCCCACTGGGAATTCTTCCGCAGTAGCTCGTACAGTGGTTTTGCTAAGGACGCGCAATGCGGGATGAACTGGCGATAGAAGCCAACCATTCCTAGGAACCTCTGAAGGCTCTTGACGTCATGCGGACGAGGATACTCGAGTATGGCCCTCAATTTATCCTTATTCGGACTTAGCGTACCAAGATCAACTACAAAACCAAGGAGATCCACCTTGGGGGATGCAAGCTGAACTTTGCCGGGATTAATGGTCAACCCCGCGTCCCTCATCCGACTTAGCACATTGCCCAAGTGAACGAGATGCTCATCGAACGACTTAGAAAATACCACTACGTCGTCCATGTAAGCCATGGCATAATTGAACTTCGCGTCATCTAGCACGACGTCCATTAGCCTCTGGAAACTAGCGGCCGAGTTGGACAATCCAAAAAGGAGTCTCGTAAATTTAAACAAGCATCTGTGACACGTGAATGCCGTCTTTTGGATATCCTCCTCCCCTACAGGAATCTGCAGAAAGCCCCTGCTACAGTCCAAAATCGTGAACACGCTGGCATTCCCCAACGCGTACATGATCGACTCGATGGACGGAAAAGGATAAGCATCTCTGACCGTCACGGCGTTTAACTGGCGAAAATCCACACACAGCCTTGCCGTCCCATCTTTTTTAGGTGCCAGCACCACCGGGAAAGCCCAGGGGCTCTGCGACCGCCTAACCGCGCCTGTCGCAATCATCTCATCCAGCGCCGCGTCAAGGAGATCCCTCTTACGCGTGCTGAGGGGCCTGGGGTTACACCGCCAGGGCCTCGCAGTACCAGTATCAATCCCATGTTCTAGAACATCGGTTGTTCCTGGGTGCTCCGTAAACATTTCGGAAAAGGGTAGTAAAGCGTCCAAAAGCCTGGCGCGCTCAACTCCTCTGCCCCCGAAAGACGCTACCACCCGCTCGATATCCTGTGGGATTCCCCCCACAGTTTGCACAAGCTTAGTTTCTGACGAGTGGGTATCCACACGACTGGTTAAACGGCCAGTCGGTGAAGGAGAGGCGAAAGGAATCAGTGGGCTTAGCGGTCCCCCACACCGATATCCGTTTGCCTTTAAATCGAGAATCAATCCCTCTCGAACAATGAAATCTCGTCCCAAAATAACTGGGATTGACTGCCCTGACAGGTAAATGAACCGTTGTCTGCACCGTCCCCCGCGAAAGCGCATTGTAAGTCTCACTGCGCCTGTAGCACTGGACATTCCCGATGCTAACCGCAATGGGATATCAACCTTCCTGACGCGGACATTTCGTTCACGACAGTGCGCGTACACGGCGTCTCCGATTAACGAGAGCGTGGCCCCGGTATCCACCAGGCCAATGTACTCTTTCCCAGCTATTGTTACGCCTATGTACGGACCGAACACAGGAGCAGACTCCTGAACTCTACAAGCTATTGGGGCGAAAACTGATCCATCCTCGGCAAAAGACTGCGGCGAGGTATGAAACACACGCCCCGAGCTCTCTCTGACTGCCGACGACGGATTAGGGCTAACCCCAACTGCCGCCGCCGGCGTTACTAGTTTCCCTGCGCCGAGCGGAAATTTCCCCGACGTACAGGACAGTCACGCTTGTAATGCCCTGGTTGATTACAGCCATAGCACCTGGGCTGCGCCCGCCCGCGGTCCGCCTGTGGCATTCTGCTACTGGGGTCCCTCTCTACCTGGTTCTGCCTATCCTGAACCCTCCGAGCAGTGGATGTTCCACTCCTCGGATCGCCGCGTGAGTTTTCGCCAAACCCCGCACGGCGCCTCTGTTCAAAGGAGAAAGGATCCAGGGAGCGCGGCGGGACGATGACGTCCGACCGGCTTCCCGCGTCCGCAACCAAGGACGTCGCTTCCCTTCCCCGTGGAACGGAGTCCTTCACACCCGCCCAAGCGCAACCCGGCTCAACTGATAGTTCCGGGCGCGGTGGAGGTTGGTACCGCAATTCAGACAATAAATCGGCCTGAATCACACGAGCCTCTCGTGCAAGCGCATCAAGATTCTCGAAATTTCGCCCCCGTAGATACGGACGGAAGCTAGGATGGCTCTGCCGTATAACACGCGAAACCTTATCCTGATCTGTGGCCGTCGGGTCGGCCCTATCGTAGAGCTCCTGAATTGCGCGCACAAATTCAATGAGACTCTCGTCGGCGTGCTGTGTGCGAAAAGCTAACTCTTCGCGCACACGCATTGCGTAGTCGGGTGGCAAAAATTCCTCCCTAAAACGATGCCGGAAGTCCGCCATCGAGGTGAAAGGCTTCTGCAGCCTTCGCCATCGAGCGGCGTCCCCCACTAGAGCTACTGGCAAGACCTGCCCTAGCACTACCTCGTCGGACGCTCTAGATGCAACCTGATAGGTCTCCATCTCCAATAGGAAGTCAGCTACCGACTTTCTATCAGAGTATCCCGAGTACGTCGGAATTGTCGTACTCGGGTGGAGCCGTGGGGGAAAAGTAGAATGCGGGCTAGTCTGCGCCGCATTCAACTGCTGGGTCAATGAAGCGACAATATTTGTCACTTGCAGCAATAAGCTAGCGGTATCAACCGCTTGTGGAGTGGGGAGAGGTGGATGCACACCTGCCCCCGTGTTGGTTCCGGCATCGCCGTTGCCGCCACGTGCTCCCGCCTCGCCGGGGTTAATAGTGTCCCCGTTTGTTGCTGACCCGGACTGATTTTCCATGGATCGCGTATGCACTACCATGCCACGAGGCGCCTAACACCCGTGTTCCCCCAAAATCCTAACAGGGCCCCCAAAATGTAGAGCGCTCAGAACCACTCTCAATTGACGACAAAGGAACGTAGGCCTACGTTGGGCGCCAGATGTGGGATTTGCTCCTGCAAGTAGCCTTCCCCACCGGGTTGTGGTCTAAATAACCGGTACGTTCCCTATCGGCAACCAAGAATGACTCTGACACAGGTTTGGAATAACTTACATTGCTGACTTTATTCCTGCAACGTCTGCTCACTTCCAAGTCCCAGGTACGAGTGACCCCTTCCTCCCCAGGGTCCCCTCCCGCGACACCTTCCACTGACCTACTTCCATGCGCCAAATCGGCCCACGCGGCCAAACTGGCCAGTGGAAAGTTCCTGTGTCGAGGGATCGCCTGGGGGAGATGAGGTCACGGGACGGCTCCCCATGTGTCCCCCAAACTGGGTCACCACAAAACTTTCAAAATAAATCGTCTCTACTTGGTCGACAGGCACGACAGCCTCAGACCAGCGAAGGCTTTTGGCTCCCGCGTCTCAAAATAGTTCCCCGCGAACATCGAAATGTGTTCGTTTCGTGTTGTGTCTGTCCCTTCGTGTTCCCTAGTCTCGGGGTTTTTACATTATGCATCGCCATTCTCCTGCAGGACTGCCTTGGTTGTGAAATCGTAGAGTTGAAAAGTGATGATCGACGAAAAAGCCTGATTCCGATACCGTGTGGATGTGTTGTGTTTGTCCGTCTGTATGTGTTTGTGTGTGTTCCAGCCTCAGAAGCGCAGAATCATAAAATCGGAACCTGCCTGTGGTTTTCCTTGTGAGCCTACGCTCTGATAAATGCAGGGAACAGGTACTGGACAGACTCTCGAAATGCATTTCTGCAAATAAGCTGCATATGAATGTGAAGAAATTGTTTGTTTGTTTGCAAGAAAAAACTGTTTTCTCTCGGATGAATAACTTGAGTCAGCGGAGGTGCCCTAATTTTTTGTAACCAGCATACGGTAATCTCAAAGTGTAGCGAAATAAGATTCTAATTTCAGGAACACCCACATTGATTCGCGCACCTTCCTAGATGTATCTAGACATAATACTTCAAGCACTTTGTTTTCTCTGGTCTTTAAATATCCTGGAACCTAAGAATGCCATTTTCAAGGTCTTAAAAACCATGAAATTTTCTCACAAAAAATTTTTGCATCTTTTTTATTCGCGTGGATATACAGTGCAAATTCTGGTTATCAAATGTCGGAAAGAGAACCAAGCGCAATAAGTAACTGAAATCAGAAGTGTGAGAAATAAATGGCACCCTCTGTTGTATTTGTTTGCCTTCCGTTCTCTCCTATGATCTTCACATTCAGAAATCCCCAAGTACGTTTATTAGAAGGTCACTCTTTATGCCAAGCATCCACGCCACGAAGAAGTCTAAAATTTACGATACCAGCTACTTCATTGTATGGTACGCTTGCACCTATTTTTACAGCCTCTAAATATTGTGCTGAAATATGAAATCGCTGTAAAACTTGCATCCTGCACGACATTACATTAAATGTGCTGCTTGTAGTTCTGCAGCGTTGTTTCTTCCTCGCGTTCAAGGGAAAAGGCAAAAAGAACGCTCCGAGACTCAGTCTCACACAACCATTATTTCGGGGCCATGTCCTCGCACTAAATGCTCACGAGCACGCTTTTGAAAACTATAGCGGCACATAGGGAAACCGACGTTCCATTTGCACCGACCCTCTATTTCCAATAATTATAAACGAGACCTAATTAGTAGATCCACTTCGGATGTAGAACATGTTGTCATCTCTTATAACTGCAAAAATATGATTTCTCTAAGAATAAAAAAATCAGTGCATGGACACGCTATATGCACCGCACCTACTAGAAATTAACCTGTGGTTGCTGAAAATATACCGGTATCTGTGTTTTATGTGATGTATGGCCCACATTTTCTTTTTGAGCAGCTGTGCCAGTGTGAGAGCTCCTACGCCAGACTAGCTAATTCCTCCTCTTTGTCCTCCATGCGGTCACATATACGTTACACTAAAAGGAAGCTAGCTGGTACCACAGTACCAAACAGGTGAATTAACATGTACACAATCACGTAGCAGAGTGAATAACCACCATTATTGACTTAGTTTTTATTGGTTTGTTCCGGCTAAAAACAAAAGCCCCCCCCCCCCCCCCCAATACACTGAGCAGCAGGCCATAATAAAACCCTCCATAACCATCACTTTGCCTCTTTGGCTTTGGCAAGCATGGCTATGCCTCCACAAGACTGACTTTGACATAATTGCTTTGTGCCGTGATAAAGGGTGCCATGACTGTGTTCGCAGTGCCATTTAAAATGTTGGCACCTATAGGGCTAGATTGCAGCCCCCTATTGCGTGCAGATATTCTGATGCATGCAGAGCTGTAAGCTGTTCTTCCTGGTGAAAGAAAGCTTGAAGACTGCATGGGTTGTGGCTCACTGCCATGAGATACGGTGATACACACTGAGGCATGCCCCACCCAGGCCACAAGGAGGTACTATTATTTTTAAGCCACCTTCTGTTAATGCAGCAAAAACACCTATTTACACTGAAAGAAAGACTGTTGGCTTTGTTTCTGTTGTGGTTGAAGGGCACACGAGATCCTAATAAATTGTTTCCAAAAGCTGTTACGTCCCATTCTGGCATGATCTGAGCCAATATGCTCAGCTGATGCTATAAGATCTACAGAAAACACATGCCAGCAGATTCTGAACATGCTATAGGAGAGGGTATGCCCTTGAAATGATGAGATTTGTTCACTTTCCAGATGACTTCAGGTATGTGAAAACAATCCTAAATGTTGACAAAGCTGTTATGAAGCAGCGACTGCAACTAATCTGTAGAACTTGGCAGAACAGTTGAATGCAAAATTTGTTCAAAGTGTGCTATAGCGTCATACAGATGGGATATGAATGAGCTGACGAAACATTTTCCTTGCGTAAGAAGAAATGCACCTGTAGGTTCTAAAAATGGAAAAGCAGAGTGTCGATTTTCGATCTTTTTTTTTTTTTTTTTTTTGCTTCCTAGATGGTCTCAACTGCCGAACAAGCTGCAGCACATTATGGTGACAAATTTTTTGTGTTTTTTAAAGAAAAATAAACCTGTAGATTTTCAATATGTTACAGGAGAGGACTACAGCTTTTTCCGCCGTTATTAATCCTCTTGTCGTACATTTTAATCCTTATGCCATGACATTTAATCCTTTTGCCATCGGAATTAATCCTGCTTTCATTATTTTTAATCCTCATTTCACATAATTTAATCCGTTTCTCATGCAATTTAATCCTAGTGACAATGTGTGGGCTACATGACTTTTTTTTGTGTATTTTGGGACAATTCCCATGTGTACGCATATCGCACATGCTTTTCACTAATATTGTGGGTTTCTGCACCATAATGGGATACTGTGGGACTGCCAATCTGGATTGCGGTGTTGTGGAACTATTCCCATGTCTACGAGTATTACCCATCGTTTTCATTAAAAACGTGGGTTTCTGCATTGTAATGGGATACTGTGGGACTCTGTATATGGATTACGATATTGTGGGACTATTCCCATGTTTACGGGTACTACCCATGCTTTTCATTAGATATGCGGGTTTCTGCACTGTAATGGGATAATGTGAGACTATCGATCTTCATTACGATATCCTGGGACTATAAGCAAGTCTACGGTTATTCCCAGTGCTTTCCATTAGAAACGCGTTTTGTACACTGTAATGGGATACTGTGGGACCGTCAATCTTAATTACGATATTGTGGGACGATTTCCGTGTCTATGGGGATTACCCATGTTTTTCATTCAAATGCAGGTTCCTGGAGTATAGCGGGACAGTGTGGGATTGTCTCTCTGGTTTAAGATATTGTGCAACTATTCCCATGTGTGCGGGTATTACCCACCCTTTTCGTTAAATATGTGGGTTTCTGCATTGTGATGGGATACTGTGGGACTATTCCCATGTGTGCGGGCATAACCCATGCTTTTTGTTAATTATGTGGGATTCTGCACTGTGATGGGATACTGTGGGACTATTCCCATGTGTGCGGGCATTACCCATGCTTTTCGTTAATTATGTGGGATTCTGCACTGTAATGGGATACTGTGGGACTATTCCCATGTGCGCGGGTATTACCCATGCTTTTCATTAAATATGTGCGTTTCTACAACATAATGGGATACTGTGGGACTGGCAATCTTGATTACGATATCCTGGGACTATAAGCATGTCTATGGGTATTCCCCGTGCTTTTCATTAAAAACGCAGGTTTTTGCACTAATGGGATACTGTGGGACTGTCAATCTGGATAGCACTATTGTGGGACTATTCCCATGTCTATGGATTAAAAATGTGGGTTTCTGCACTGTAATTGGATACTCTGGGTCTGTCAATTTGGATCACAATAGTGTGGGACTATTTCCATGTGTACGGGTATTACCCACGCTTTTAACTCAAAATGAGGAATTCTCCACTGTAATGGGATACTATGGGACTCTCTATCTGGATCACAGTATCTCATTACAGTGCAGAAATTCCCATAATTAATGAAAAGCATGGGTAATACCCGCACACATGGGAGTAGTCTCACAATATTGTAAGCAACGTTGACGGTCCCACTGTAACCAATTACGGTAAAGAAACCCGTATTTTTAATCAAACCCATGGGTAAAATACGTAGACATGGGAATAGTCCCACGATACCGCAATCTAGATTGACCGTCCCACAGTATCCCATTATGGTGCAGAAACCATCATTATTAATGAAAAGCATGTGCAATCCCTCTAGAGATGGGAATTCCATTTCTTAGCGACGAAAAATAGGGACCTCGTCTTTCCTATTCTGTTCTAACCGAGTGTCCCTATTTTTCGTCGCTAAGAAATGGAGTTCTACCAACCGGCCCTACTTTTTCTGGAGATGGGAATTGTCTCAAAATACAGTAATCAAGATTGACAGTCCCGCAGTATCCCATTAGTGCAAAAACCCGCGTTTTTAATGAAAAGCACGGGAATACTCATAGACACGCTTATAGTCCCAGGATATCGTAATCAAGATTCCCAGTCCCACAGTATCCCATTAAAGTGTAGAATCCCACATATTTAACGAAAAGCATGAGTAATACCCACACACATGGGAATAGTCCCACAGTGTCGCATTACAGTGCAGAATCCCACATATTTAATAAAAAGCATGGGTAATACCGCACACATGGAAATAGTCCCACAGTATCCCATCACAGTGCAGAATCCCACATATATAACAAAAAGCATGGGTAATACCCACACACAAGGGAATAGTCCCACAGTATCCCATCACAGTGCAGAATCCCACATATTTAACAAAAAGCATGGGAAATACCCGCACACATGGGAATAGTCCCACAGTGCCCCATTACAGTGCAGAATCACACATATTTAACGAAAAGCATGGGTAATACCTGCACACAGGGGAATAGTCCCACAATGTCCCATTACAGTGCAGAATTCCACATATTTAACAAAAAGCATGGGTAATACCAGCACACATGGGAATAGTCCCACAGTATCCCATCACAGTGCAGAATCCTGCATATTTAACAAAAAGCATGGGTAATACCCGCACACATGGGAATAGTCCCACAGTATCACATCACAGTGCTGAAACCCACATATTTAACGAAAAGCGTGGGTAATACCCGCACACATGGGAGTAGTTCCACAGCATCACATTACAGTACAGAAACTCACATATTTAACGAAACGCGTGGGTAATACCCGCACACACGGGAATAGTTCCACAACATCCTAAACCAAAGAGACAATCCCACACTGTCCCGTTATACTCCAGGAACCTGCATTTGAATGAAAAGCATGGGTAACACCCATAGACATGGAAATGGTCCCACAATATCGTAATCAAGATTGACGGTCCCACAGTACCCCATTACAGGGCAAAAAACGCGTTTTTAATGGAAAGCACTGGGAATAACCGTAGACTAGCTTATAGTCCCAGGATATCGTAATGAAGATCGACAGTCTCACATTATCGCATTACAGTGCAGAAACCCACATATCTAATGAAAAGCGTGGGTAATATCCGTAAACATGGGAATAGCAATATCGTAATCCATATACGGAGTCCCACAGTATCCCATTACAATGCAGAAACCCACGTTTTTAATGAAAACGATGGGTAATACTCGTAGGCATGGGAATAGTCCCACAACACCGTAACCCAGATTGACAGTCCCACAGTATCCCGTTATGGTGCAGAAACCCACAATATTAGTGAAAAGTATGTGTAATATGCGTACACATGGGATTGTCCCGAAATACAAAAAAAAGTCATGTAGCCCACACATAGTCACTAGGATTAAATTTTATGAGAAACGGATTAAATTATGTGAAATGAGGATTAAAAATAATGAAAGGAGGATTAATTCCGATGGCAAAAGGATTAAAAGTCATGGCATAAGGATTAAAATGTACGACAAGAGGATTAATAACGGCGGAAAAAGCTGTAGTTATACAAATAAGGAAAGATTTCTTTTAGAAATCTTTTACAAATATATGTGAAAATACTATATGAAAAAACATTTTTGCAACAGCTTGATACTCTCAAACAGTTGGTTGAACAATGAATATAGATCAGCTTGATATTTTTATGTGAAGCTAATCACAAGCAATCAGTTACAAGCATAAATAATCTGGGGCTCCTTCAAGAATGCTAATTTGCCGGAAATTTATCATAAACCTTACCCAAAATGTGCTCCGTTCTTGAGCTCTCACTACGTCACCAGATTTATACTCGTTCTACATGCCCTGGGATGGCAGACCCGTGCTTCCCCTCTAACACCAGGCAAGGAAAGCGCACAAATGATGTATATGTAGATGTCAGAAGGAAGCCCGTAAGGGACAACTCATATTTCGGCACAGTTTGATGCGCCCCCATTGTTCAAGAAAACAAAGTGATGATTTACATTCGATATATACGCATGGTCTAAAAAATGCACACCATTTTTTTCAGTGATATTTAAGAGAGTCAAGCTACATTTCTGGCTGGTTTTGGCTGGAATAGCCCAGATTGACAGTTACACAAGCAGATGTATGTCAGCATTGATATTATAAAGGAAAAAAGGCAATTTAAAATGCCTCACTCAATTTACTACTTTTCATAGCTTACACCTTGACAGGTGTTTTTTATCCTAAAATGGCTTTATTGCCAAAATCCACGAGAATGACCGTCATCACATTAACAAGTTTCAACTGTATACCAAGTAATAACAAACATGTGCTTACTTTTTCTGCAATCAAGATGTGAATTACATCGTTGAATTGCAGGCTTCAGTGAAAAATCACTGCTTGTGATGTCACTGCTGAGTGAGTACGGCACTGCTAGTGACGCAACATGTGATTCCAGTGTCTTTCACCCCACCCCATGTTATTTCATGAGCAATTAGCATCAGAATCAATGAGCTTGCATGATGCACTTATGAAGGGTAATTTCATGTGTGCCGACAAACATACTGCAGTGCTAATTTACAATGTAGTTTGTGGCTGTGGAGCACACTCATATTCAGTATGCCATGTGAACTAGAGGAGCATTTTCTGCCATAAACATTAGATGAGCGAAGACCCCAAAAAATGTAAGCACCGTTTACGTGCATTTGACAACCTGCATTTTTATTACTGAGAGGCTCTCTTCGTAGCTAGAGGGAAAGGGTGCTGGCAGTGTGGCACATGTTCATAAGATGTAGAGCCAGAGACGCAGAAAAAATTGACAGCATATCATGATCTCAATCATTTGATTGTGTCCATGTTTCTGTCTCCTGTTCTGCATTTGTTAATTTTTTTGGTGTAGTTGCTAGATTTCAGCCCAACAGCAGGGGTCAGCAATTAGAGAACATCCAGAACATGCAAGGCATACATTTCCTCATTCTCCGCATTCCTCATTCAAGTAACGTTGAAGAAGTAACCATGCGAAGAAACAATACAACAGTGAAGCTGGCTTTAGTACACGACAATATGTCACATGTAACAATATACAGTATGCCTCAGTGTTTCCCAAACCATGTGTCAGGACCCCCATTGAGGCCACGATAGCCCAAACGGGGCCCAAGAGAAAGCAGATGAAGTGAGCGCAATATGCCACAAAACCAAGGAAACTATCTCGCTACGACTGCATTATATTGAAGTTGTTTTACAAAAATGCAAGTTCAGTTCAGCGCACAATCAGTCGGGAAACAAGCTAACTCGCAGCAATGCTTTCAATCGCAGTGTGTCGCAGTATTCCTCACTGTATTATGACCAGACCCTGGACCTACATCAGAAGCTACTTCCGCGCACTAGTATAACATTCATATTTATTTTTTATTTATTTCGAGAAGCCCAAGGGTCCGGAGGACATTACACGAGGGGTGGGAACTGGAGCGTAAGATACATTTACAGCCACTCGATAGAAACAAACAAGCAAGCAAGCAAAAAAGAACAATACAATTAGCAGTAAGTAAACAGGAAAATAAAGAAACGACGACAGTACAAACTTATATGAAAACAAGCATTAAAGCATGAAACATGGAGTTCGTTCACTTAAGTACAGATAATTAACAAATATGATAAGGGGGAGGAGAAAAATTTCATAGTAACTGACATACAAGCGTGGTGGTCTTGTGGAAGGAGTGAACGGGAGAGGGTGTTACAAAATACTGTATGGTCGTTAATAGTTGCGAGAGATGGTGGGAGGTTGTTCCATTCGATGGCAGTTGAACAAAAGAATGATCTGGATAATGCATTGGCATTACAATGAAAGCGTGTGACCTTATTAGTGTGGTCGATGCGAGGAGAAATGACACTCGAGCGGGTGATGGGCGATTGGTGCGTTGGCAAGATGAAAAACAACCTATGAAAGAGGGCTAACTTGGCAAGACGGCGACAGTGTTCGAGTGAGTCGAGATTATGATATGATTTTAATGCGGTTACAGAGGTATTGAATTTGTAGTCGTTGGAAATGAAACGGGCAGCCCGATTCTGGATGGCTTTTTTGGCGTCGCAGAGATACTTTTGGGGAGGGTCCCAAACAGGCGATGCATATTCCAGCTTGCTTCGTACAAGAGCCGTGAAGGTTAGGAGCTTAAGATGGAGGGCGCCAACCTGAGGGTGCGTCTAACAAAGCCTAGGGAGGAAGAAGCGTTAGTTATTATGTGGTTGATGTGATCGTTCCAAGTTAGGTTGGAGGAAAGGTAGATTCCAAGATATTTGTAAGAATCTGCTCGGGTTAATGTCATATCACTTAGAGTGTAGCGGAAGGGAGGAAGACAGGAGACCCGTCTTCGAGAAAACGACAAAACGCGACACTTTGCAATGTTCAGAGGCATTTGCCACTCATTGCACCAACGCCGGATTAGTGAAAGGTCACTTTGTAAGGTTAGTTGGTCAAAGGAGAGAGGATTTGCCTGTACACTACACAGTCGTCAGCAAAGAGACGAATCGTGGAAGATATGCCTGAAGGAAGGTCATTTATATAGATAAGAAAAAGGAGAGGGCCGAGGACTGAACCCTGAGGGACACCAGAAAGCACACACTGTTAGAAAAAACGGTATAAATAAGGTATAATAATGTGCTCTTATACCTCTTTTATAGCTTCTGCTTCGGATATATACCTTTGGAAGGTATAGAAGAGGCACAGATTTTCTATTTATACCTCCAACCCTTCTCAAGGGTATTAAAGAGGTATAAGGGAGGGCTAACGTACCTCATTTATACCTCATCACCACGCGTACCAGGACTAGATCACCAGGCTATGCCTTTCACGGTAAAAATGAGGCCGCTTATACTTTGATTTTTTATACCTTTATGGTTTTTTTATACCCTTACTTCCACAAAGTGCTGTATCACATCATCATTATTTTTTTCTTGAGACGGTATCAGCTAAGTTACACGGATATTTAATTAAGAAACACAGACATCAGTGCTGCACTATCTGAATCCACATGGCTAGTTTATGGCTGCATAATATCTGTATTGCTGGAATGTTGAATCTAGATGTCCTCACCCTTAGGGCTCCGTACCCGACGAAGGCTGCTCCACAGTTTGGCAAGTCGCCACCGGTATATCAGTATTTGTTGCTCTGTAAATGACTCTCTCGATACTACACAATGCATCGCGATACACACTTGATGATTGCGCAGAGCGATCTTGCTCCTTCAAATTTCCTTTAGTCTTTAACTCCATATTTCCTTTTTTTACATGGGGAGTAATGTACGGGCTTTGCTTTCTACTTCACAACCATATGCGTTTGCGTGTGTTTGTAGTACGTGTGTATGTCAAACACTTTTCTCGCCTCCAAAGGTGATTTTTCTAGTTCTCCCCTCTAAAAATGCCTGTGCCGAGGTGTGATTTAATACCATGATGACACTCGTGCAGGCCCTCACAGGGGTATAGAGCTGTACCCCTAAAGGTATAGCCCTTTCTTGAGGACTATTTTTTATACCTGTAAGCAGGGTATAAAATAATGCCTAAGAAGGGCTAAGTTATTGAGCAGGCGATCTATA
The DNA here is from genome assembly GCF_037126465.1 of Ornithodoros turicata. Classification (NCBI taxonomy): domain Eukaryota; kingdom Metazoa; phylum Arthropoda; class Arachnida; order Ixodida; family Argasidae; genus Ornithodoros; species Ornithodoros turicata. Next base: position 100,807,249 of record NC_088201.1, on the reverse strand, counting down.
CCTCTAAACGTATAGATTTTTCTCTGAGTGCAGGTACATTTGGGGATAGGTGGTTGTTGCAAGTAACAAATAACGCACGATTAGTCAGAAATTGACCTATCCATCGGGCGACATACGGGTCGAGATTAAGCAGAGAGAGTTTGTATAGAAGCTTAGAGTGCGGCACCATATCGAAGGCCTTGCGAAAGTCTAAGAAAGCGGCGTCAGTCTGATGATTATTGTCCGCGTGGAGAAAGATGTCGTGAACAAAACTGGCTACTTGAGTTTCACACCAAAAGAGCTTTCGATACCCGTGCTGCAAGGGATAGAACAAGCATTTTTCTTCAAGGTGCTGACGTTGGAGAAGATTATGTGTTCGAGAATTTTACATAATATAGAAGTGAGTGAAATGGGGCGGTAGTTATTAACGATGTGGCAGCTGCCTGATTTGTGAATAGGGACAATCTTCGCCGTCTTCCAGTCTTACGGTAAAGCAGAATGTTCGAGTGACTGAGTAAATATGCAACATAGAATCTTGCTGGAAATAGATCTCGTGTTGTATAGAACCTTCGGGTTAATAGAGCCCGGACCAGCACTTCACGACAGCTTAAGTGACTCAATGATTTTACAAATGCCATGAGTGCTGATATGAATGGGGACCATAGGTGAGGAGGCGATTACTGATAATGGAGTTTAGGTGTACCCGTTATCGGTGTTGAAAACGGATGAAAAGAAGGAAGCGAAAGCGTTTGCGCAGTCGTTGTCAGTTAGACGGATAAGGTGGGATTTTGGCGGAGATAAAATTTTCCAAAATTGTTTTGGTTTATTCGTCAAGAGAGACGGGAGGTCCATGGTAAAGAACTTATGTTTCACTTCCGTAATCGAGCGCCTGTATTCCCGTTCACAGTAGCGAAATTTAGCCCATTGATACGTCGTCGCCAAGACGCTTTGCCTTCCTGAATAAACGCTTTTTCTTGGTTAGGAAGATCTAGAGACTTTTCGTGAACCAAGTATTGTGATCATAAGATTTCACTCTTATCTTTGGAACATGGTATTTGGTAAGGTAGTTTATGTTGTCACGAAAACCAGGAAAACGAAGGGACCAGTTATCCTCAATGGAGTGAGGCGAGGCGACATGAAAGGAATTTTCATACAGAGCTTGAAGACCCTCGTTGATGGCTTGGAAGTTAGCTCGAGCGTAGTCGTATGTGGTTTTATCGTTGAATTTACGAACATTTGGACGACCTGAAGAGATATCGAAGAAAATGGCCTAGTGGTCGCTGAGACCATCAGTGACATGCAAAGAAGTGATGTGCTCAGGATGGGAGGACCAAGTCAAGGGTTGACTGTGTAGCATGAGTTATTCGAGTAGGATGGGGGGCGACCTGCGATAGACCAAATGTAAGGCATAAATCCACAAACAGTGTCTCTTGTGAACTCCGGGAAAGATTGCAGTGGAGCAAGTCCCAATTTATTGACCGTATATGTATCAGGGTATATTGAAGGTATAGATTACTGTATATGTATCAGGGCATATTTCAAGCTTCCTGAGCGCACACAGACGGTGATCTCAGTTGTCTCGCGACGTAGCAGACGGACAGACGGAGAAAGACACCGGCTATCACACACACAGCCATCCCGAAAGCTATGCCCAAGCCCATCTTTGTTGATGCATCCACGAATCCACAGGAAGACTGCCGAAGCTCTCCCACTCGTATTAAGTACCTGTAGCTTGAACTACAAACAAGTTGGTGCACACTCCACAAAACGAGAACAGCTGATTGCTGATTTCATGGGCGCGTCCATCCGAGCTGACAAGGACAGTTCAACGGAGGAGCAATTTTAGGTAAGTTCGAACGTGGCACTAGTCGTCGGTGCAACAATTTCCAGAGTGAACCGACCTCGATCAGCTCAGATAACGTTTTTTTCATTATTTTTCTATTTAGTATTATTTCTATTCATTTCTATTATTTTTTATTCATTTCCAATTCTAATTCCAATTCCAGCTCAACCGCTCAGCGCGCTGACACTACACTCTTAAAAAATGGGTGTACTTTAACTCCTTTCCTTGCCACATATATAACACCCTTTTGGAGAGTACAATTACTCCCAAAACGGAGTCTCCTCACTCCCTCAAGGGAGTAGCATAACACCTTTCTCCCTACTGGAGGGTAATATTACTCTCCGGCAGGCAGAAGGTGTTATGCTACTCCCTTGAGGGAGTGAGGAGAGACCGTTTTGGGAGTAATTGTACTCTCCTAAAGGGTGTTATATATGTGGCAAAAACAGGAGTTAAAATACACCCTTTTTTAATAGTGTAGTGCGACGTACAGTCAATAAATCTCTCGCTTCCCTAAGGAGAAGAGTACTTGAAGTATATTCGTGTTTTGTGATTCCTTTTTCCTCTCTCTACGTTCCAGAAACATACGGTTTCCGAGCCAAGACAATATAGTTGCGAGCGCAGTTGACATACAGAAGTATATACAGATCCCGTACCGTGAAGACCACCACCCCAAACGTGGTTGCCACGGTTTCGGTTTTGCCGCATTTGCATGTCAAAATTCAGGGATGGATAGTTTATTACACGTACGTTTCAAAAAATTTTAAACGTGGTGTGGATTTTAACTAGGTCAGTCTCCCATATCGGTATCTGGCTTTTGTTCAAGACATCCTTATTAGAGTTAATTAATGAATTTAATTGATTAGTCATCCTTATTAGTCATTATAGTCTTTCTTGGGAAAAGATACGCTCCCGTAGAAATGAACTGTGAAAATGACGTGCTCTCGTGACTTTTTTATAAAAATTTGTCCAAGCTGAAACACACACACACACAGAATAGACGGGAACGTGCCACAAAGGCATACTTCGTGGTCGTAGCCATTTTTAATAGAGATAAAAAAGTTTGTAAAAAGATAAAAAGATTTAAAAGTTCTAAAATGTCCTCAGATCAGTGCGGTCTTCTAAGTCAACATCAGCTCTCAGCTTCGTTCGAACTACGGACAGAGCTACGTCAATGGGCACGTTTGTAAACAGGGAGATGACATCAAAAGACATCACGACGTCGCCATCGTCTATGCGGATGTCACGGATGAGCTCACAAAATACCGCAGAGTTCTTCACCGACCGGTCGCTATTGTACATTAAAGGTGCCAACAGTTCAGCCAGGAATTTAGACACGTTATAGGACGGTGCACCTATGAAGGACACAATGGGGCGCAGAGGACAACTGTTCTTGTGAACTTTCGGTAGGCCATATATCTTCGGTGTCGCTCCGTCGGAGGTGAAAAGTTTCCAGTACAGACTGTCCGTAATGAGTTTCTTGGTTCTGAGTTTCCTGAGCGCGGCAACAATCTTTCTCTCAGATGCAGCTGTTGGGTCACACGATTGTTCGGTGAAATGGGAGCGGTCTTGAAGGATGGACTCCATCTTGCTGTCGTAATCGTCACGATTCAGTATCACAGTCGCTTTGCTTTTATCGGCGTGCAAAATAACAATTGTATCGTCGTTGCGAAGGTCTTTTAGAGCATTCTGTTCAGCTTTTGTGATGTTTTTAGGCGGAAGGTTTGCGTTCTGTAGTATTCCGATTACTTTGTTCCTCGCCGCTATGGCTGCTATTTTATCTTTGACTGGCCGCAGTCTGTCTTCTACTTCCGACACAATCTCGCTAACAGGTATGCTTCGGGGAATGATGGCGTAGTTCATACCTTTAGTTAGCACGGAGGTGTGGTCGTCGTCCAGTCGTTTGGAAGAGAGGTTGATCACAGTTGTACTGTCGTCCAGCCCGGAATATTTCGGGCAAAGCACACTAAGCTTGTGCTGGTGTGCTGCTGATCGCCGTTTGTGTTCAAGAAGCTCCGCTTCCTTACGTGCGATGATAACCCTGCTGAAGTCGTCTATATCCAAAAACCGTTGAATGTTCCTTTCAGCGGCGTGATTTGTGAAGGCACGTGTGCCGCCGAACTGCTGAAGCGTTATTTTCCTAGTATTCATACGCGTAGTTATTTACGCCTGTAACTTAAATTAATGGATAATTGAGAGATACATGCTGAATACGACACAGAATTGCATAAAGATTCGTTATTCTGGAGTGTGACCTTCTTGAACACTGATTTTCTCACGAAAAACCATGCTTATAACACTGGACTGCGTAGACCCATTGTGATTTATTTTGACAGCTTGAATTTGAAAAGATTGGAATTTGAAGGGTGAATTTCTTAGCGTGGTTTTCAAACGTTTTATTATTAAGAGTGGGTAACAGGGTACACCCTTAGGGATGACGATGGAACGCCTATCTCAAGCAAACGTAGTATTACCAATATGTTCAGCAACTTCTTTATCAACATTGGAACGGGAGAGTGTAATTGTCAGTTGTTTAACTTATTGAATCTTGAACGACAACCGGCTTCATTTTTTCTAACGCCGGTTCATCAAAGCGAGATAGAATCTGTTATCGCACAACTAAAGAATACAGCTGCAGTGGGTCAGATGGTATCCCAGTAAACATCGTTAAAAAATTTCAGCACCTGCTATCACGTCCACTTGCCCACCTAATCAACCTTGTCTTTTCTGAGGATTGCTTTCCGGATAAACTTGAACTAAACTAAAAAATTGCAAAGGTTATACCGATCTACAAAGATGGTGACTCTCTTTCGATTTCCAATTACCGTCCTATATCGGTACTCTCTGTTTTTTTTATTGATTGCAAGCTCCTGTCGTCTTCTCAATATGGTTTCACTAAGGGCAAATCAGCTGATGATGATGATGATTGGGCGTTTAATGGCGCATTGACAACAAAGGGCAAATCCGCTGAGCTTGCTCTGGTGGATATTATGGAAATAATTAAAATTACTATTGATAATAAATTATTGACTTTGAGTATATTTATCGATCTATCCAAGGCTTTCGATGTAGTGAACCCTGCAATCTTGATTAGGAAACTTGAATACTATGGGATTCGTGGTACGGCACTTGATCTTCTCTCTAGCTATTTGACAGGAAGGAAACAGTATGTATCACTAGGCCAGTATACCTAATCTGTGAATACACGTCGCGTGGTGTGCCGCAAGGGTCAATTCTTGGTCCCTTCCTGTTCTTAGTCTATGTTAATGTTAAAGTTTATCTGTGTCATATACATAAAGTTTAATGTAATAGTTAAAGATTTTATCTACCACTACCACGCTATATGCTGACGACATGAATATGTTTGTTGGAAGTAGTTCACTTTGTGACTTATACGACTAGACTACGTCTGTGGTTAGTAAACACAGCTTATGGTTATCTGTGAACGGGTTAAAACCCAATGTAGACATATCATGTTATATGGTCTTCCATCCCAAACCAAAATCTATTGACTATGGTACCCGGGAACTACTGTTTAGGGGTATGCGGCTGCTGGGGGTCGACAACACGAAATTTCTTGACGTATATATAGATTATCATTTATCTTGGTCAATTCACATAGAACACGCAAGAAAAAATGCTATGAAAGGATTGTATGCTATATCCCGTTTAAAGTATCTCCTTCCTCTGAAGGTGCTACTAGCAGTCTACTACGCGTTGTTCCTTACTTCCGTTCCGTTTCCCTACTTACGCCTTGAAGGTTTATTGTATCACTTATGACACTCGCCTCTATGAGTTATATATGTTACAGAAACGTGCACTGCGCATTATGCTTCACATACCATTTCGAGAATCGGTTTCATTCGCTTTCACACTCTTGTTTTACAAAATCATCGATGCTCATTTACTCATGCTCAATTTTCCCTTAGAACTGATATCTTAGAACTGATAAGCTAACAGTAGCTCTTCCCAATCCCCGCTCTAACTATGGTATGTTTTTATTTTCTTATTATTCTAGGAAGCTTTGGAATTGTTTACCTTATGACGTTCGTGACTCCCCATCGCTTTATGTATTTCGAAATGAGATTTTACATCTTGAGTGAATTTCGATGTGTTTGCGCTGTTTGTTTTTCCATCTTGCTGTTGTTATGCTCCTGCATTACAGCTGTTGTATTCATGCATGGTGCTCTACTGCTTTGGTCTTGCTGTTGTTTTTCGATTTACTTTATCATTTCGCTTGCTGTTATTTATTGCTGCTTGTGAAATTGTTTGTTCCTCCCAAAAGTGTTTGTTACCCTTGTTACCGCTCTGTGGTAGTATAGTGCTAACTATTAATCTTCTTTATGCTTGTGCGAACTCTTGAGGTTCCACATTTTTGTTCTCTTCTCAGGTGCCTTGATGATCGATCCCATATCGAATCCACCTTCAAATTCATGCACTTAAACATTCGTAGTATGAGGAAGCATTGGAAAGAGTCGGTTGACTACGTTAGCAATCATCGCGATCTCACTAATGTTCTAGTAATCACGGAAATAAATCTAACAGAAAATGAAGTTTCCAACTATAATTTGGAAGGTTATATACGATCTTTGTCCGTGTAAGGTGTAGAAACGGAGGAGGGCTAGCTGTCTATGTGAAATCTCTGTTTAATGCTGAAATACTTAATACTAGTGTAAATGAAGCAGATATGATGATGTTATCCATTACGTGTAATAACTCGGTAGTAACATTGCTAGCGTGTTATCGTCATCCTTCCACGAATTTGAGAATGTTTCTACTAGAACTTCGGAATATCTTATCGTTTTCGGATGCAACTAATGTGGCATCATCCATAACTTAAAAACCCGAGACTAGGGGACAAAAGAACGACAAACACAGACATTTGTTTTTTTGTCCCCTAGTCTCGGGTTTTGAAGTTATGGATCTATACCACCAGCTCGCTTGCTACCTCTCTATCCTCTCGTAATGTGGCACGTTTAATTTGTTAGATTGCAATCGTCTGATTGTGTCAGATTATCTTGACATGTTGGCCGAACTTGGGCCCACAGTAACTGAGAGTTGAACACAAGAGTTGAATGTTGTCTAGATAAGCTGCATAAGTCTTGTATTGACCATATTAACATCCGATCTTCAGGTTTTGACGTTTGTAGTGCTGTTGTTACGCAGAAGATTGCGGATCACTATTTTGTATTTGTGTCAATGAGAGAAAACATTATGGTCCAGTCTACGAGGAAATTGGTTTGTAGTGCGATTACTGATGCTAGAATTCTAGACAATTTAATCTCCTCTTATGACTGGTCTTCTGTACTTAAAGTGACAGTCCGGTCGAAAACATGGGTTTGGGAAGCACCGTCTTATGATTTCTAATACTCCTCACAACCACCGTGCAACGGGTCGCACATTTCGTCGTACATGTGTCTTAGCCTTAACTTGAATAATCATCTGCCGGTTTATGATTGCTTAGTTGACCTTCTTCATGATTTTAGTGAAAGATCAAGGTATACTGTTACAAAACGTATAAGACATTCGAATTATCCTTGGTTGTCAAATTCCATTTTACCTCAAATTGCTGAAAAAAACATACTGTGGCAACGGGTCCGTAATCGACCTAGAGATAAAGAATTACGTCTTCAATACAAAGTTCAAAGAAATAAGGATACCGCCCTTCTGAAATTAGCAAAAAAGCGCTATTATGCTGACCACTTTTTTAGGAGTGAGTCAAACATGAAGCAATCCTGGATGCTAGCTAATGAGCTTATGGGAACCTATATGCGTAGAGATTCTGCTGACGAGACTCTTGTAACCAGCTTTAATACTACAGCGGAAATTCTTGCCGAAGATTTTGTTAATTATTTTGGTCGAGTTGTTAATCACTCTAACCCTACTATTGATTATGATATTCAGAACGTGGTTTTCAGTTCTGCTTGCTTATTTAATATGGATGAAACGGATCTGTGGCCAATCGTGTGTAGTTTTAAGTCTACGAAATCTCCAGGTACCGACGGAATTCGGCTTGATGTTATCAAGAGGAATTTTGTCTTTTTAAAAGACATTCTTCTTACGATAATTAATGGTTCGCTAAGTTCTGGACAGATTCCTACCGAGTTAAAATCATCTATTGTGAAGCCTTTATTCAAAAACGGTAAGCGTAATGTTCTGGAGAACTATCGGTCAATTTCGATTTTGCCGATAATTTCGCAAATTATGGAAAGGCGTGTCTTCAAAATGACGTCTTTTTTGTATAATAACATTGTATTGTCTGGCTCACAATATGGTTTCCGTAAATGCATGTGTTGAGAATTGACTTGGAATGTGTTGGGGTTTTGTTTTGTCTTGTATCGGTTGCTGTCGTGACGAAAGAGGAAGAGGAAGACGCAAGCTCGCTCGAAAGCGCATTCCCCGTGGGATGAAGAAGAAGAAGAAGAAGCGCACGGGGAATAAAATAACTTTTTTTTTGTTCAGAACGTTGTGGAACGAGTAGGATGGCTCGGAGCAACTGCCTATAATAAACGGATTTTGGAAGAAGTTAGTCTATCTCGCTTTAAGGTTCTGCCACATAGAATAGTTGGTGCCGAAACCCGGGAGTAGCCGAACGTCAGCGACATATCAACGAAATCAACGTGATAGATGACTACGTGGACCAGCCCTTGCAATGGAACGTCTGAAGCGGAAGCGAGGTGCGATTCGAGCAGCTGCAACGGCCTTATTGACGGAATACAACAACTACTCGACGGACCACATTCACCCAGCCTCAGAGGTGATCTTCAGGAGAAGCTGGATCTCCTGAAAGTAAAAGAAACTGCGCTGGAGGAGCTGAATCTCGCCATAGAAGAAATGATATTGGACGACAAAGTCTACGACGAAGAGATTGCAGGCTCCTAGACATACCAGGACAGAATATGTGTAGCAAAATCCTGAGCTATACAAAACCTGAACATGGAATACGGCCGAGAACTTGCTGTCGGATCGAGAAGACATGGCCAAGGCGGGGGAGATTACAGCACACTGGAGACTACAGGCAGCGGTACGAGAACCGCTACAGTGAAGCTACCGAAATTGGAGATCCCACGATTTAACGGCGACCTCCGGAACTGGAATGGTTTTTGGGACCAATTTGATTCTACGATAAACAGCAATCAGTCAATTGCCAAGGTGGAGAAGTTCAAGTATCTGCGTAGCTACCTCACTGACAAAGCTGCAACGGCGGTGTGTGGACTGTCGCTGACTGCAGAGAATTATGACATCGCTTTAGACTTGTTGAAAGATAGGTTCAGCAAGAAAAGTCTGATCATCGATGCGCACATGTCACGCCTGTTGACTCTGACAAAAGTAAGCGACTCCAGTCAAGTAACGAAGCTCCGTGAGCTGTATGACGCCGTCATAATTGGTGTTCGCTCTCTTGAAGCGCTCGACGTTGCGCATACGTCTTACGGTGTTCTCCTACTTTCTGCGCTAAGGAAAGCTGTTCCCAGCGATCTCAACCTTGAATGCGACCGGAAGCACCTCGATGGGAAAGAGGATTTGATCTCGTATTTAGAGTTCCTGAGAATTGAAATACCCAGTCGAGAGAGAGTTTACGACACGACCACAAAACCCGAAGGACGCAAGGGTATGACCGAGAAACAAAGGCAGTGGCCACAGAAGCCTCCTCCGACAGGGGCTGCATTGACTGTTGGTGCAGAGACGACAAGATGCATATTTTGTGAATCCAACGAACACACTTTGGAGAATTGTGACGCTCCAATTTCGATTCAAGAGAAGAAAGAGAAACTGAAAGCCCAAATGGCGATGTTTTCGCTGCGGCCGACAGTATCATCGTTCGAGGGATCGTAGGAATGCCAGCAGACTTCGATGTCTTAAATACGGAAGACGCCACCTCACCGTTATGTGTGATCCGATAAACCAGCCTACTTCCGTGGAGTCTTCAGCCTTGGCTACGTCGGCAAGCTTAAGCACTGCAAGTTCTGTTGGTGTCACCATACTGCTCCAAACCCTTCGAGCCTGGGCGGAAAGTGAGACCGAACGGCAATTGGTTCGTGTGGTTCTTGATGGCGGAAGCCAAAGATCATTTATGAAGCAATCACTCTCCAAGAAACTCAACTGTCAACCAGTAGGGGAGGAACAAATATCGCTGTACACCTTTGTAACGGAATGCGCCAGGCAGAGGAAGTGTCGTCGGGTTCAGATTTGGCTCCGAAGTCAGTACGATAGAAGTGAGCTACGTATAGAAGCATTGGAAATGCCCGATATTTGTAACGATGTAATGCAACTACCAAGCACGGATTTGGTTTCCAACCTTCATCGGGCCGGATTGCGTGTGGGTGACCTTTCCGTTGGAAACGTCATTGTGAGCCTGGCATCGGTATAGTTGTAGGCGCCGACTATTACTGGCGGACCGTTACTGGCGAGATACGACACATCAGCGAGGACTTGGTAGAAGCAAACACTGTTTTTGGATGGACAGTACAAGGCCCATCGTCTTCAAGTTCAACTACAATATGTACGAACGTAGGAGTCATGCGGGTAAACGTCGAGTCTCAAGAAACGGAATTGTCCAATGAATTGCGGAAATTTCGGGACTTGGAACATATTGGGATTCAGACGGACAATAACCCGGCGTATCAGGACGCTGTGCTTCAAGCTTTCAAGTCGACCATGAAGAACGTGAACGGCAGGTATCAGGTCGCACTGCCGTGGAAGACTGTGCACCCACATTTACCGTCAAACGAAGTAGCAAGGAAGAGGCTCTGTTCTTTAACGAAACAAATTACCAAGAATGAACACATGGCTGCCAAATATGACAAGGCGATCAGACAGTATTTAGATGATGGTCATGCAGAAAAGGTTCTTCTCCCTCATGAAGTGGATGGCCAACATACTACATGCCCCACCATGCCGTTGTCAAGCACGAAAGGGAAACCACCAATATGCGCATCGTTTTCGACGCCTCTTCCAGTGCTCCCGGTTGTCCCTCGTTGAACGACGTTTTGGATTCTGGACCAAACCTTAATCCTGACTTGTTGGCAGTACTAATGAGGATCCGAAAACAACGAATTGGAGTCGTTGCTGACAGTGAGAAGGCTTTTCTCCAGATTTCCTTGAACACGACTGATCGTGGCGCCTTCCGTTTTTTTTTTTTTTTTGGTATGGAGAGACGCCGAAACGTGATGTCACCAAACGAGAAATTGAGGTCTGGAGGATGACCCGTGTCCCATTTGGAGCCTCATCCAATCCCTTCATTTGGCTGCTACGCTTCGTTGTCACTTTGTGAGTACTTCTTTGGCAGATCCATCTCTGAAGTCCCTGTGTGAGACTTTGAACGAGAATTTCTACGTCGACGATTTGGTGACGAGGTTGCCACACGGAATGAAGGGGAGCGGTTTTCTAGAGATGCTAAGGAGGTCGTCAGGACAGCTGGTATGAAGCTACGAAAGTGGACGACGAACTCGCCGGATCTACAGAGTGAGTTCAGGAGAAGCAGCGAACAAGATGCGGAAGCTAATTCTCATTACAAGTCAAAGAAGGTTTTGGGACTCAGCTGGAACAGCGCAACGGACACACTTCTGCTTTCCATGGACTCCCTTGTGAAATTCATCATCTACAAGACGGACACCAAGAGCTGCCTGCTGCAAGCAACCGCAAGAAGTTTTGATCCTTTGGGGTTCCTTGCACCGTACACTATCAAGGCGAAGATTCTTTTCCAACGAGTATGGGAGCAAGGACTCGGATAGGATGATCTACTGCCAGATGATCTCCTGTCTGAATGGCTGCGGTGGACGAAAGGGATACCGGACGTTGCTCAAATAGCCGTACCCAGAGCACTTATAACCGAGGGACCGAGAGCGAAGTACTCTGTGCATTGCTTTTGTGACGCTAGTATTCAAGCATACGGCGCCGTTATGTACCTGAGGACGGAAACGGATACCGGCACTGTCAACGTGAAGATTATAGCTGTCAAGGCTAGAGTAGCCCCGCTGAAGCGTGTTACGTTGCCACGTTTGGAGCTCCTTGGAGCGCTGATTGGAGCGCGGCTAACTCACTACATTGTCTGTGCACTCCGCGTTGAACGCTTCCCCGCGATATTTTGGAGTGATTCGAGTGTAGCGCTCTGCTGGATCAAGGCCAATGCAAGTCGATGGAAACGCTTCGTTGCAAACAGAGTAGGAGAAATACAGGGCCTTTGCGATCCCTCTACATGGCACTACTGTCCAGGGGAACAAAATCCTGCCGACCTGCTCACGAGAGGTGTTTTACCCAGGCAACTGCAAAACGATGAATTTTGGTGGACTGGACCAAAATGGTTGTCCTCCATTGAGATGGTCGGCTCGGTACCAGGCTCGGTACCTCATTGGCAACGCGTTTCAGGCTCAACTGGCTTACAGACCGACACGTTGGTTCTCGTGAAGGAAGATAGGGTCCCTCGCGGCCTATGGAAGATGTGTCGAATCGTAAAGACGTTTCCAGGTAGAGACGGACGTGTCCGTTCATGTGTCGTGCAAGTTCCGACCGGTGGAACTTTAAGGCGTGCAATACAGCTCTTGTTCCCATTGGAGATTCAAGAATAAGCAAGCTCATGGCGGGGTAGTGTGTTGAGAATTGACTTGGAATGTGTTGGGGTTTTGTTTTGTCTTGTATCGGTTGCTGGCGTGACGAAAGAGGAAGAGGAAGACGCAAGCTCGCTCGAAAGCGCACGGGGAATACGGGGAATCAAATAACTTTTTTTGTGTGTGTGTTCAGAACGTTGTGGAACGAGTAGGATTTCTGGGAGCAACTGCCTATAATAAACGGATTTTGGAAGAAGTTCGTCTATCTCGCTTTAAGGTTCTGCCACAGCATGAGTACGTTATCGCTTTTGGAAGACTTTACTGATTGCATATATAGTCCTCTACTGGACGGAAATGTGCCCGTGATAAAGGATAGATTAAATATGGGACTCAAACATAGGGCGATTAAGTCAATCACATGTTTGACAGGTAGTATTTAAATTCCATTAATGTCACGACTCTGAGTTTTTCAAATTAAAAAAAAAAATGCCTACCTTTAGGCCTGCCATTACCAGATTGGAGAGAATTCGGCTTAAGACACTCTCTTGTGGTCCCCATGACCTAAACCAATCTTCGGCGTGGAACCCTTATGCGTGCTAACAGAGAGTGCCCTGTCGTGCAGAAAATCCGCCAGCCACAATAACATTCTGTCAGAGGCCTCGGCTTGCAGCTGGGCGTGCAAAGCAAAGGGATGACTGACGGTATCGAAAGCTCTTTTGACGTCCGGGAAAACCGCCATGTCAATTTTCTTGTGGCTATTGGCTTGTTCGACGGAGGTGACAAGGTCGAGGACCGAATCTATGGCGCTGCATTGGCGACGGGTACCTCTCATCTCTGCAGGGAAAGCTCCATATCCCTCAAGCCACCATTCTAGCCTATGCAACACCAATCGCTCAAAAACTTTACCGAGACAACGTGTCAGGCTGACAGGACGAAAGGAGAGATCACAAGGTTGCTTGCTCGGCTTTACCAGAGGGACAACTAACGCATCGTTCCAGCTCACCGGCACTTCCCCGTTTCTCCATGAGGTGTTGTAGACGTGGGGCACACAGGAAATACACTCATCGCTAAGATTTGAGACGTGAGAGTCGAACGGCAGCACAGAATTCTGCAACTGAAAAATCCATGTTCATCACGTCGTTGATCACAAGCTGTCTACCAGCAATGGCTTCTTGGATTGTAGTAGTATGGTCATGAAATATTGCAGTGTGTGCAGTCTGCGACCTTGCAGAGATACTCTCACCAATGTCGTGTGCCACGCCAGCCTCAGATTTCTTGAGAGACAAAGCGAGCGCACCCAAAGGATTTCTAGGTGAAGGGGCCGCTTTCAGACTCCGGGCCACACGCCAAACCTTGGAGACACGAGCAAAAGGCGAGAGACCGGCGCAGAACTGGCGCCAACGCCCTATATCCATAGCCTGTAGTTCCTACTGGACAAGCCGTGCTGCACGCTGCTGAAAAACCTTGAAGCAGACCTGTTCGTCAGAGTTTGCGTGCCGCCCTCCTCCTACACGCGCCGGAGCTATTCAACGCGACGATTGGTGCCCATATGACCCGATGGGACCTTCACAGTTCGGGATGGCGATCGGAGGAAAGCACTGATCATCACGTTAGTCAGTTGTTCAGCTGACATGTCCGGTTCTGCAATGTCCGTGCTGTACTCTCGAAAAGTGTTCCAGTTGAATACTCTGATCGTTTTTGTGCATGACTGCTGACTATACCTGGTGCATGAAATATAAATTGGCAGATGGTCACTTCCTCTCTCATCTGCATCGATAGACGTCGACAAGATGCGGGATATGTCTCTGGAGCAGAGGGAAACGTCCAAAACGTCCGTCGAAAAATATCTGTGCAGAAATGTCGGCGAACCATAATTCAGTAAACATAAGTCCAGTTCATAACAGGCATATCGCCTTTCATACGTAGAGTTTGTGCAACAATCTATAACCCACTCCGACGGTGTTATTTCTTTTTGTGCAATTTATACCTTCCTGTGTTACTTTGATATTTAGAGCACCTTTTGCTAAATAAATGTTTGTTGTTTGTTGGCAAAACTCCGATTTGGCTTCTTCCTTCCTCGGGTTCCTACGCTAGTGTTTCCCCCTTTTCTCTGTGCTCCGTTCCATCGGCTACGAGGTACGGCACAGTTCCATACTTTCTTTGAGAGGATGTCGTGTAGTAACTCAACTGTAAAAGTGGCATCCATGTTGCTGTCGTAGCTTCTTTTATAAAAAAAATTGTAAATAATAAAAAATCATTTGTTACATTTGTACAAAAATGTTATATTTGCTTGGCAAATTTTCAAGTTCAAACAAAACAGGTAGTGTACTTAATGCACGGTACGAATCGAAGCTACCATAGTGTGTGACAAGAACCTTTATGAGTGTTACCAAGGATGTTGCGAATGGTCATGTCGCGCACCCTAATCTTAGGAACCTAATAACGCTTTCTTTCGGACCACCAGCAATGATATAGAGTATTGCCTCTGGCGATGAAACTCCCCATTCATCATCTTAAATAAAATTGTTGTTGTTGTTATTTCGAACATCCTTATACAGGGTAGCCAGCGTGGAAAACGCAAGCATAAAATGGCGTTCAATGTTTGTCTTCAGCTGAAATTGCGGATGTGGCATCCGGACTGCTCAGTCGCACCCGTCCATCAAACTCGAGGCAATGCTAACGTCACAGATCCTTGTTTCGCTGTTGATGACCCGACTGCAGTACGCTACTGCGTCGCCATTTCCTTCCATCTAGGCAAAAAGTCAGCATGGAAATGTTCCACTAGCCCCAAAGAAGTAATTATATATTTTGTTAACATACAGTAAAGTGCAGAGGTCCATGAGGCCGTAATTTCTGTCTATTTCGGAGAGAAAAGGCAGGATGTGAAGAAAGTGAGCAGACGTCTGCAGCGCCGGTGCAGGCAGCTGCTCCGAGGAGAGTCATATGGCAGCACGGAGGTAAACGGACTCCGTTAGAAACAAGAAGCTAGCGACATTTCCCAAAGTAGGCCACGTAAGCAACACAGCACATGCAGGCACATCTGTAGAGCTCTATGTCACGTACTCTTTAGACGGGAGCAACGACCCCTGATCTTTCCGTATAAACAAAGCATTTCTGGCTGAAATGTGCTCTCAACTGCTTTGGCACTGATATGATTGGCTGCACGCTGTGGTCTATCCAGAGCAGAAAAACACCAACTACAAACAAGTAAACCAACAAGCTAAACGCTTTATTTTTGAAACCCAAGGGAAGGGTTAATGGTCCTGTGCATCAGCTGTTGGTATTTGCTTATTCTGTGTGTTCATAGACTCCACGTGCATTTGCTTAAACTGGCACAACGAGCCGCTCAACAAAGAACAACAACTGGAAATATCCCCCCCCCCGATCTAGCGGGATTAAACTGGTGCAAAAGGTTATAGCCCTCTGCACCCCAAAACATGCGCAGCTGCGTTCTAGTTTCTCCCACTAACGGTTCAAAAACTCACCTGTCGCACCTACTGGCTCCAGACGGGATCTGTCAAGCGGAGTCTGCAATCATGCGGCATTATGGCGCTACTCTGGTCCTTGCTCTCTCTACGTTGTACATGGGTGCCTACGCAGTCCTTCCGCCCGTGCAACATTGCGCTAGAGACGTATGCGAACAGACAGATAGATGCGTATGCGGCGTTAGAGGCATTTGTTGGGAGGTGCAGGACACGACCCACAACACGACGTGCCGGTGCTGCAAAAACTGTGACACGGGTAAGTATATCAGTACCAGGGAGTTTTAGTTGGTCGTTTCTGACAGCAACAAAGGACCAATTCTGTCCATTCGAAAATTTTAGAGGAAGCGAACCACATTGACTTTTTCGCACATTGGACGAATCGTTTCTCTCAAAATCCCGAAATATTCTCTTCATATCTCTCAAAATACTGGATCTGGGTGCATCATTCACACGTCTTTTTCTCCATACTAAATATCCATATGGCAGCGTACTTTACAACTTTTTCTTTGAGGAATGTTCGAGCTGGGACGAGCTTGAGGACATCTATCACGGTGTCGTCAATGTACTGTCACCAAGACGTCGGCATTTTGGGTGCAACTTGATCTAGCTTTGATGAATGAAGAGGATATACAACGCCAGTTTCGCTTTGGAAAGGATTGCCACCACCCGTGTGGGAGAATCTCTCCACGCATAGTTGATCTCCAGAGTGTTACCCTAAAAAAAAGTCTACCCGCGTCGGCATGCCGTGCTCGTCAGTTACTCAATGCAGGCGGTGCATTGTGTTGTCTACATATAAAGCTCACAAGGACATTCAATCCTGTAAATTTCGAAGTGATTGACCGCGGCGCAAACTTATAACGCGAAACGTGCGATTCCCGTAATAAAAACAACCGCAGCAAAAGCGCATCGCAGACCGAGAGGACGTCGTGACGTAACGTGATCCCCCGGCACAGCTCAAACATGTATAAGCGGCGCGTGAGATGAGAAGAAAAAACAAAGAAGCAAGCTTCGGGGCTCTCTCCGTGTCACGGGAGGATCGTGCCGGCCGGTCGCGGCTGCTTTCTCCGACCTTTTGTGCAAATTCGGTTGCGCAGCTATAACGCACCGCAGAGCGGGAATATTTTGCATGGTGACTCTTGGCCAACACCATGAGAAATGTAACCTCATTGCTCCTTTAAGCGGATTTAACGTGCGCCCCGTATATACAGCGGTTGTGGCGTGCTTCCATCTGCGTTTGTCGGAGATTTCCGGCGCACGATAAAAAACCCCAGGTGGTGGAACTTATCCGCACTCCTATTCTTTGGAATGTCCACCATGTAGCCACACAAGTGTAGGCAGACGACTACAGGTTTTCCCGTCCATTTTAGTTCAAGTGCCATCTGAATTAGTCCAGGTGCCATCTGAAAAAATCCAGATGCCATTTAATTTAATCCGGGTGCCATCTGAATTAATAAATGGTGTTTTCAAGCACTATAACCGTGTGTTCACACGGGGTATTTCTTTTAGAGTATTTTAGTGGAAGAAAAAGTAAACAGGAAACTGCTGATGGAAGTGAAGGTGTTCCGTGTCTTATGTGGAACATTCGCACGACGCTGAGATATTGGGAGTTGGAGCGGAATATAGCAAACGACGGCACTGGTGCTGTCAGGCAAGCAGTGTGCAGCCCGCTGAGACGTAGATTGATACGTCTCACGGGCCATCGACTCCCGAAGCGCGGAAGGGTGCCCTTTCCGAATCCATCTCGTGAAATCAGTGTGGCGACCCGAGGGGACTGGACCACTGTTTCGGGAACCTCACGATCAAGGGGACGGAACGACACCCAGTGACCCATTCCATTGAAATCCTCTCACGCCGCCACGTCGGCTAATCAGAATCGCACCATTAAAAAAAAAAAAAAAGCAAAGCGCAAGCTAACGGTACGTGAGCATACAAGGAAGAATACTCATAAGTTTCTTTTTACTGTGATTATTACTCGAATTTCTGCAAAGTTTCGTAGTATTACGCAATGTTTTGTCGAAAATATAACGTTTGCGTGATTTGCTATCCCCTTCCACCTGCCATGCCACCAGATGCTCCATAGTTATTCCGATAGATAAGTGAGCTTTTTCAAGAATTACTGACGTAAAACATTCTCCACCGTTTGACAACTTCAAAGGTCTCGCACACAAACCGTTTTCGCATCACGAAACCAACAGGCTACGGCGTCACATATCTAGTGTTGTATTGTGTAGTAAATCAAACTATACCCTAGAGCACACAAAATAAAGGTTATGAAGGTCAACACTCCTGAGAATTTATAGCCCTAATTCACCAGACATACAACAACCGAAACACGCAGCAGTTGGAGAGCTATTTGGAACGCCCCATTGGGAATGTCCCAAACATAATTACTCATGCATTATATGTACATCATTGTTGAATCTAGACAGAATTGTATCTAGACAATATATCTAGACAGCATTGTAGACAGCACTTCTGACAAGAACAAACCTTTCTTCTACTTTCGTGTACAAACCGATATATTGAGACAACATTCAATGCAAATAGTAATCAATCAATTCTTCCTTAGTCACGGTTTAATTGCACGCAGACAACCAAAAAATACTTTGTGTTTGAGCAATAAACCAAAATATCGCAAAATTCTCAGCGTCTTGCCACATTCAAGCTTCGAATTACCAGCACAACACAACAATGGACAATGTCAACAAACATGGCTGTCTTTCACGTCACTGGAGTCAAATGTGTCCTCTGTAGGCTAAAGAAATACCGAGAGGACATGCGAAAACAATTAAATGATGTAGCCTTGAGGGTACAATATGCGGATCTGCAATGTCAATTAATTTTTATGTACTATTGTTTTGATGAAACCGTTCACAAACAAAATAATGCAGTGTCAAGGATATAGGTAATCTGGCCTCCCAGGGCACGCAAGAGCCACGCCGCCGCCGCAAATTATGCAGCGAATTAGGGGCCATCTCTTTTCGCTTGGAGAGCGGCGGAGATCGGACTCCTCCTTTCTACTCCTTGAACTAATGGAAAGTAACTATAGTCGTGTTCAACTTAAGAAGGAATTCTAGTCCATCAACTGCATATGCTGTTGAAGATAAGAAGACGTAATAACGCGCCAGGACAAATACTGCAGCGCCACCATGCGCCATCAGTAGGGGAGCGCACTTTCTGCCGCAGCGTAGTGTCATGCTGTCGGTCTTAACACCCAATACGGAAGCAGAGTGAGTCTGATGGATTACATTGTCTGGCGCAGGAGGGAGCATGACTTCCCTGTGTCCAGCTATGCTATCTCCGGCACAGTAATATTTTCAGAGCTGAGGGACTAGATTTATTTTCCTTCTTAAGTTGAACACGAGTACAGTTTGAGGCTTGAAGTATGACAAACACAACATAAGCCTCACGGTTGTCAGGTTGCTGCACCATTTTTGGCAAGCCTACTCTGTACAACGTATGTTCTTACCCTGCCTCCTCTACTACGCAACGATATTTTCGATCATGCTGTGCCTGTTTTCTTTGCAGGAGCTGTCCTAGACTGTGCGTGCCCACCGAAAAGAAATGACGATGCAGACTGTCCAAAAGTGAGATGTCGATATGGAAGCTACTTGGACCCACAGACCTGCTGTCCCAACTGCTTTCAAGATAGTAAGTAGCCTTAGACGCAGGACCATAACGTAATTCCCATATTATGGGTGCATCTCAGATGAATGGCATACTATGTGAAGTAGCGCGAATACCTGGGTCATAAACTTCGTTTACATGAACGGATACGTCGATTGACGCTGTTTACATGGCGGAGTTCAGTCGACACTTGTCATCTGGACTACCCGAGACGAGCAACTAATCTTTACTGTGTCGACTTCTGCTTTATGTCGATATAGACCACTTTACCTGCAGACTATGGATCGACTTATTAAGTTAAGTCGACTCGTGTCGCGCGCCTTCGTGCAAACGCAGACATAGACACCCGCTATGCCATGCAACCCTTTCAGCGTGTTTTATTGTTGAGGGAACCGCGGGCCACAAACCCCTGATGGTTCGAATCCCGACCCCCCTTAACCCTTTGTGAGGCACCACTATTTATTTAACAGTGTCTCCCATCTTTTTCTTTTTCTTTTCTTTCACATACGTGTAGAGGAAAGCGATTCACACAAACTGCACTCTTTCATGTGGGTTATGTTCTCAGAAAAATAGGGTACACACTTGTGCCACTGTCTCTACAAAGTGCTTATGAAAGTGGCACATATTTGTACCACAGCCCAAAAAAAAGCCCTGAGTCCCTCTGCAGTAGTGTCGACCCTCATCTTGTGAGATTTCTGGTGAGCATACCTGTTCGTTTCTGTCACGATCATTTCAAGTGCATCACCGGTAAAATAGAGCTCAAACGCTTTCAGCGCAGTAGGAAGAGGACCAGGGTAATAAACTGGATCCCATGTCACTGGCTTATCTACGAATTCACTCGGGAAACATTCACTCCACCCGCCACCAGGTTCTTCATCTCTTTCTTCTACATACAAGGCTCCGTGCACATAATCTTGATGATGCGCTTTCTTGGCTTTCTTTCGGTATTTTGACGTACTTTTCCCCTTCTTTTTGACACTTGTGGAAGCCTCCGCTGCAGCCTCCGTGGAATCTCCGTCGCTGTCGCTCTCCGTCGCGGTACATATACGTACCACTGTCCCACAAAGGGTTCACTCCGAAGAACACCAAACACAGCAGCATCTAACAGATGAAGGAAAAAGTTTTATTGCTTACATCTCAAATGCTCCGTGGCCGAGCGGCAAAACAACAAAAGACTTTCCCCAAGCAACGCTCAACGCTTAAATAAGTAATCTCGACCGGTGCGCCCTAGCGTCACACATGCAACAGATGGAGGCGTATTCCCCACTCACTGCCACACCGGGACCACACATGATAAAGTACTTTTTATCGGGATTCCGTGTTTAGTATCCCGACACTATACATACACGTCTCCATGGAAATCTTATCGAACAAGGGATGCGTATAGGTAATGCGTACGGGAGCTGCAGAAGTCCTCGACTGCAGTCCAAAATTATAAACACGGGGGCCGATCCTAACAACAACAACAATTCTATACTGACGATGAAGTGGGGAGTGGGGATGAGTGTACATGATTGAGTCTATGGAGGGAAATTGGTAGGAATCTCTCACCGTCACCTCGTTCAGCCGGCAGTAGTCTCCGCACAACCTTGCAGTTCCATCTTTCTTCGGAGCGAGCATCAGAAGAAAGGCTCACGGGCTGCGCGCGTGTCTCACAGCGCCCGTTTCGATTATTTGCGCCCGAACAGCTGCGCCGTGCCACCAAGCAGGCGATGTCCTTGCCCAGAACGCGCACCACAATAAAAGGCTGCAATGCTGTAGATGTGTTCGGTCGGCATGCAAGCGAGACCGAGGGCCGAGGCCCGAGGCGACTGCATCATCAGAAAATATAGCACGGTTAGATGTAACTTGCCTCTTATCAATGTTTCCTCCGGCCGACGACGGGATTGCGTAATCACTGGTTACCGTCGCCGCCATTCCGAGTTTCCCTTGGGGGTCTGTCCGGGGGTGGCCAGTAAGGTGCGGGCAGTCCCGCCGGATGTGTCCGTGGTCCCCGCATCAACAACGTGGTCTCCCGACCTTTAGTCCATTCCACCGCGGCGGGGTTGTTCTACATCTTCTCGACAATCGTCACAGATTCGACACCCCTCGAGCCACGCCGAGACGACACTAAGTCGAGCTACGCTGCACAGACTTCTCTCTGGCCACTTGGCTCGGCCCAGTACGACATCCCACACAGCGGTCTGCGATCAAAGCAGTTTTGATGTTCCTGGGCGACACAGGTCTCATGAAAAGCCTGTGAACTGAAGCATCTCATTCTTCAGTGTCCCACTCTCACCCTCAACGCAATAACCCTCATCCTTTTTTAAGTCATCTTTTCTTTAATCCATCTCACCCTTCTTTCACCGTTTGTTAGTCACCCTTTTTAGTAATATTTGTGTTTATTCCATCTCATTCTTCTTTCACCGTTTGTGAGTTCATCCTTTATTTCCTAATTATTTTCTTTTTATTTCCTTTTCCTTTTTCTTTGCGGAATAGCAAGCACACGTCCCGTTTGGCTCACCTTTCCTCCTTTTTTTTCTTATTCTTACATATCCCCCACCCTTCAGACTCGACGTTGCTCTGGTATACTCCGACGTTCGGCGACGCTCCTTACCGGCCAGTCTTGCGCATGAGGTTTCCTCAGCAAGTCTCGCCCGGTTCCTTTGCTCGTACGCAAAAAGATCGAGTGCGCGGTACGAAGGACCTGCTCACGCTCCCGTACTCAGTCCTGCAGGCCAGCGGGGTTGCAACTCCAGTGCCTGTACCGGACCACCCCATCAGTTATGCTCAAGAGTTTCCTCTGGTCTAGGTGGTGGGTGGTACCGCAATTGAGCTAAGAGATCGGCCTGAATGCTGCGAGCTTCTTTGGCGACCACGTAAATATGGGTTGAACCGAGGATGGAATTGGTGGATAACGCATGCCAGCTTCTCGTTTTCGTCAGCGAGAGGGTCCACTCTCCGATATAGTTCCTGAATCGCACGAATATATTCTAGAAGGCTCTCCTCGCTGTGCTACGCTCAGGCTGCAATCTCTTCGCGCATACGCATTGCACAGTTCGAGGGAGGAACTCTTCCCGAAACAGCTGCTTAAATACGGTCATAGAAAGGAAAGGGGGATGGGAACTACGCAACAAAGCAGCTAAGCTTACCAGTGCTGCTGGAAGTGCCCCCCCTCCCCCAGAATAACGTCGACGGTGACTCCAACGATCGCTTGGTAAGCACCCAATTCGACGAGGAAGTCTTCCGCTGACTTGGGGTCGCTGTATCCCATCTATGGTCGCTGTATCCATGGAAATGTTATCAAACAAGGGATGCGTTCTTGTCAATATTTCCAATACTGTCGTGTTGTAATTGTTGCTCCTTGTTACCTACTTATATACTCGCTTATTCATCCGATTTGCTTCGATTATTACTATAGTATTTGCCCAGACTCAGGCTTTTCACATTATGGTGTTAGCCACATTAAGTCTATGAGGTGGCCTGCATTTCGGCATTGCCCTATACTTGTATTATTCAATTCTAAAACTCATACATTAATTGCGTTTGTCCTCATTCCCGCGTCTTTTAACAGTCCCACATCATCATCTTTGCGTTTATGTGCGTGTCTGTTTTCTATACCAGGAGCACAAACGTGTAGTAAATCATAATTATCATATCCCTTGGTAAGAAGTGCTTCGCATGACGTTACTGATTCATTGAGTCGTGGTTCAGATTACAGAGGTGGAGAGTAATGAACTACAAGTACTGCATTACCGGTAATGAATTAAATATTTGTAATAGCAGTGTTCATGCATTACATTTTGCGGATGGGTATTCAGTAACGTAACGCCATTATTTTTGGCCACGTCATGCGCAATAATATTACTCGTTACTTCGGTTGAAAACTCAGGGACCAGCGGCGTAGTGTAGCGGTTAAAAGCGTTAATGGTAACCAAGACTCGAGCTAAAGACTGCATAGGTGGCGGGTTCGAACTCTACCACCGGCTGTGCTATCTGGGCTTTTCCCTAGGTTTTCCGGCAGACTTTTCGGACAAATGACGGCACGGTTTCCCTTAAAGTGGGCCCAGGACACATACTAACCCCCGTCCTCAACTCCTTCCTGCTGTCCTCTTCCCGTCTGTCCTCTTCACGTCTGTACGCCGTTCATAGCCACAATTGCTTCGCGGCGCTAACACGAAATTTAAAAACTGACCCATTGTCTAAAGCCAGCAGTTATAAATCGGGCCTCGTACCGGCAAGAAAAATCCCCAAGCTGGTTTTTCCCAATTACCCTTATCCCCGAGCAAGTCAGCAAGAAGGCAATTAAACAAAAAGTGAAGCCTTCAAGTGAAGCTTTTGGACACGAAATGCTTCTACGCTGAGATTGATCTTACTCGTGGCTGCTGGAAATTATTAATGAATAGCGATTTTCCGAAATTCCGATATAACCGGCAATGCGTAAAAGAAGTAAAAGACTTATAACGTCTCTTTACAGTGCGCCCTTCGAACACCACATAGTGTTGGAGACTTCTGGCAAGATGTAGTGCCAAAGTAATGGGAACACTCGATGAAATTAACGACACTAGTAATGCATTACTAAAAATGAAAAGGTAACGAATAATCTAAAACATTACTTCAATTGGAATGAGTAACGGCAATGAATTACAAAATGAAAGTGATTGCCTCACTCTTGTGCAGAACCAACTACACGAGAAAACGAATTCGATTTTTGCTATACTTTTGACACATTTGAATTATTCTCGAAAACTTTACCCCAGCACACCGCTCGAAACATTAGGCAGCACTTGTGTGCTGTGCATTTTTCATACAGCATTGTGTTTCTGTTTTAGCTATTACTTCATATTCCAGAAGTGCAAATTTTCATACTTGACTGCTCCCTCTTTTAAACTTGTGCTGATCCAGCTCGAGCTTTATTTCCCTTTTTAGTGAGGGCAGGCAACGCGATAAAGAAACCTATAAATTATTCACACGCGTGAAAGATTACTTACCAATAAAGTTATAAATGCTTGACTTCGTCATTTTATACACGTTTGAGCCTTTGTGACCTTCCGCGGTCGGTAATCTGAACAAAGTTTACTGGACAAGTGTGGACTTCTTATGGGATCACGCGAGGCCCAGGACTAACTAATCTGTTACATTTCCCGTGTACTGGATGTAGCAGCAGATGATGATGTAGTTCAGAAAAATGGACAAATTGCGAAACAGCAATAACATACAGTTTTAGTTGGAAATGTATATCAATAGCTTTCAAAGACCGGACGAACAAACAAAACTGATACTATTTCCTATTTCTTTGCTTACTTCAGGACAACGAAGTTGCTACGGGAACAACAACAACAACAACAATGACTACTATTGTGCCACGGTTTGCTGTATTGTGCCGTTTTGTCCACACGGTGTACTCACCGTCATCCCAGGCGAGTGCTGCCCTCGCTGCAAACCGCGGTATCCTGACTGTTCTGCTGTTTCGTGCCTATTCCCATCTCATTGTGAATACGGAACCTACGTTCCGGATGGGGAGTGCTGTCCCGTGTGCAGACCAGGTCCAGCAAACACTGGCAACGGTGGTTTACCAGTATATCCACGACCCAGCTCAGCTAGTTCAGGCCCTCCGGGATATCCTAGTAGTGAAGGAAGTCGAGGCCGCACAGCATATCCACCACGCCGTCCTGACAGTCCCGGTAATACCGATTATCAGGGTAACCGAGGCACGAACCCTGTATATCCTGGAACCCAAGGAAGCCAGGGAGGTCCTGGTATGCCTGGCCATCCTGGAGACCCAGGTCGTCCAGCGTATCCACCACACCGTCCAGGCAATCCACGCTCTGAATCCTTTGCCAGCAACCAGGGAAATTCAGGTTATCCTGGGAACACGGTTAACTCAGGTACGCCTGGCGGTCCTGGCTCTCTAGGATATGCCGGTAACCGGGGAAACTCTGGCTGTCCCGTCACCACTGGTAACTCAGGCTATCCCGGCAACTCTGGTAACTCAGGTACGCCGGGTAACCGGGGAAACCAAGGCTGTCCTGGCAACACTGTTAACTCAGGTGCGCCTGGCAATTCTGGCTCTCTGGGCTATCCCGGCAACACGGGTAACTCAGGCTATCCCGGCAACTCTGGTAGCTCAGGTACGCTGGGCAATTCTGGCTCTCTAGGCTCTGCCGGTAACCGGGGAAGCTCAGGCTGTCCCGTCAACACGGGTAACTCAGGCTATCCCGGCAACACTGGTAACTCAGGTACGCTGGGCAATTCTGGTTCTCTGGGCTATCCCGGCAACACGGGTAACTCAGGCTTTCCCGGCAACTCTGGTAACTCAGGTACGCCGGGCAACCTGGGAAACCAAGGCTGTCCTGGCAACACTGTTAACTCAGGTGCGCCTGGCAATTCTGGCTCTCTGGGCTATCCCGGCAACACGGGTAACTCAGGCTATCCCGGCAACTCTGGTAGCTCACGTACGCTGGGCAATCCTGGCTCTCTAGGCTCTGCCGGTAACCGGGGAAGCTCAGGCTGTCCCGTCAACACGGGTAACTCAGGCTATCCCGGCAACACTGGTAACTCAGGTACGCCGGGAAACCGGGGAAACTCGGGCTACCCCGGCAACACGGGTAACTCAGGTGAGCCGGGCTATCCTGGATCTCCAGGTCGTCCAGGATCTCCAGCCTACCCATTACACAGTCCAGTTAGTGCTGGCGCTGCAGGCTACCCGGCAAACACGGGCAACCCCGGTATGATGGGCCCTCGATATCCTAACAACCCTGGCTACCCGGCCCGGCCCGACTGTTCTGCCGTTCTCTGCCCAGTACCACCGTCCAACTGTCCCCCGGGAACCAGGTTAATAACTCCAAAAGGACAGTGCTGCCAAAAGTGCGTGCCTTCGTGTGATGCCTAAAAGTTTGTAAGGCACATTAAGAGCATGAAATATGTTAAATACACCGGTCAACATCGGTTGTTTATTTAGTAGCTTCAGTGCATCTGACATAGTGACAGGGCCTGTGTAGCAACAGTAGATGAGCGTTTGTTCCTATGAAATAAAGTTACAGCTACTGCCCAAACTTTACTGTCCGACTTTTTGCATCTAACTTCGTGAAGTTGCAAAGCACTGTCCAAGCATCTACTGAACGATTGCGGTATGTCATTCGACAAAGCCTGGTGTTGGGATAATGAACCGACTGAAAATGTCTTTCTTTTACCGTCGTTCTACATGCATGTCTACAGCTTTGGGTCATGTTAAAAAAGGCCTGAGAACTACTATGCGGAGAAGCTCAACGCGTGTCGAGGGAAACGTCATAGAATTTCTATGGCGTCGCTTCTATGGCTGATGTGGATTTCAGTGGAACGTACACCACAAT
The DNA here is from genome assembly GCF_037126465.1 of Ornithodoros turicata. NCBI lineage: Eukaryota > Metazoa > Arthropoda > Arachnida > Ixodida > Argasidae > Ornithodoros > Ornithodoros turicata. The sequence goes on along the minus strand of NC_088201.1, from coordinate 100,780,443 downwards.
GTTCGGTATAGACCGACAATCTAGTTGGATTTTTTTTTCTCCCGATAAGTGCTTAGATACCGTATTAAACAAAGAATTCTAAAAACCATCGCTGCTTCCACCATCAGCGGTGCAAAGCAGATAGTTAACGCTTCCTCTATTTTCCTTGGGCTTCTCCTCCTCAGAAATATAATCAGTCGTCCGATATATATACTCGGTATTCTTCGGTCTACGCGTGCTGGTCCAGGGGGGGGGGGGGGCAAGGAAAGGAAAAGAGAAACAGAAAGCAACAAAACGAAAGGAAAAGGAAAGAAAGAAAGAAGAGAATAAACACTAGCACAACGTTACATGCAGTTCACGAGTTCTGAGACTCGGAGAAAACCGAGGAGAGCGGCAGCGACAGCCCAGTCGTTGGGGTGCAAGACGACACGCAGGGACTGACATCGTTTCAATAGAGAACTCCCTAACAGGCATAGGATAATATAGGATGGCTCTAAGGAACGGACTTAGCCAACATCACCTAGGTGGAGTTAACATGGCGTACCTAGCAGGAGGAGTGAGAGGGCGGCGCGCAGAGGAAAAAGGCTTCGGGCGCGTTAAATGGAGACTTCGGAAGAAAATCGGCTGCAGGCTTCTGTTACTCTGACGATTATTTCGAATGCAGTTACGAAATATCTCGACTGAAAACGGCGCAGATGTTAAAAAAATAATTTTTGAAATGTGGGGAGCCGTCGCTCTGAGCCGCCGTTGGAACGACGTTGCAAGCACCACTGGGCGGCCTTCCGGCGTCACTGCATATGCGTCCGCTTGACCTGCGCCTGTATGCATTCAACACGTTGTAGTTTTCTCGTTTTCTGTGCAACAATGAGTGATATGAGAGGTGATGGGAGGTGTTGCATCAAAATTTGCGGGAACAAGTCGACTTCTACGTCGGGGGTTGCTTATCTTCGCATTCCGAATGATGCAAAACGTCGCCGTCAGTAGGAAGCACCGCTCCGAAAGACTGGAATAAGTGGAATGATTCCACACAGGGTAGAATATGTTCCGACCATTTCCAATCTTGGATGTCCGACATCAGAGCACGTCTGATGCACGAGGTAGGAGGCTTCCAAGAACGAAAAGTGCTGCCGAGCCATGCTGTTCCTACGGTCCTACGGGAGACTCGCCATACGGGCCAACACCCGTGCAACACGGAGTACTATTCGCGTATACTTGTGACTCAGAATAAACTTCGTCGTACCCCTCCAAGTCGGACGACAAGGATAAAGGGTCATAATGGCCTGAACCCATGACGGAACACTACTCCTAAACCGCCATGACTGACCGTGACACACGCGTGCTTCTGCTGCTTCTGCATACTCAGTGACATCATGCGCCGGCTTCGTGAGAGCGCTCTGCGAAAGCGAAATTTTGGCCTCCTCCTCCCCCGACTGCGGTCTCGGACAAGAATAACTGATATTTCGTCATAACAGGTCGGTAAGAGGGAAATCATGCCAATAGCAGGTATTTCGGGGCCAAACGTACCAAAAGCGCCGTGCAACAATGTTTTTCAAAGGTCCTTCCGAAGTCTCCCTTCAAAGTAACACAAAAGTCATTTTTAATACCCTGTTTTGTTGCTATAAAGCTGTTAAGTAGGCCAGTAAGATGCACCATGCGAAATAATTCACACCACAGAGTCATAATTATCGCAGAAAAGTATTTAAAGTACGCCGCAAAAAGCGACCGTGCGCAACGTTGGTGACAGCGGTATCAGCACGCCGCGTTTTTTTATTCAACCCGAGTAACCCGCGAGTTTGGTATGACGTAGCATCATGTGAGCCTGGAGTAGCCACCCTTCGCCAGGAATTTTCGAACGGTCGGAGTAATTCTGCGCTCAAGATAGCGGACGTTGAAGTTTCGATTTGCGTCAAATTGTAATGTGTATTCAGAAAGGCAATGAGGACAACAATATGTTTCTGTTTTCTCTGGAATTCGGGATGAAATCGGGTGCTATTAGGGCTTAGGTGTTGTTAGGCGCTGCTGTTACTTTTGTTACTTGCTTAGGTGTTTGTTAATTGCTATGCGGCAAGCAATCCTCAGTAAAAGTTGCATGTACCTGATGGTCAAGCCTGCATCCCTCGAGAATTCCTCGAGGGTGTAGTTCGTTATGGAGACCACTGGGTTTTAAAAATTAGTGAAAGCGTTTGAAAGCTAAATACCGCATATGCGAGTGAAAGATGTTCATATACGGAAACTAGAAATATGAGAATAATAAAATTGTGTGGTCAAGAAACTTTTTATGCGCTTTCGAATAGCACAACCTAAAGCACTTCTACAGCAGGACAACCGCGGCCTCGCTGAGCGTAACGGATTTGACAGTTGCCATCTTGTAAACTTTTCTTTTTTTTTCTTTTTTTTTGGGGGGGGGGGGTTCTCTACTGTTTACCTGGTCATTTTCTTTCGTTACAAAAAGTCTGTGGTCAATACCACTGTTGCAAAATAAACTGCTGAACATAAATGTTTTGTGGTCATCGGATTGTAAACTAAGCCGCCGAAAATGCAGGTACGCCAGGGAAATTGCTAACAGCGATAAAAAAATACACGCACCGAACTTGAACTAATCTGTTAATAAACTAACCAGCATGCTGTGCCGGCGCGTCCGCCCTGCTAAGCGTAAAGGTCGTTAAAGTGAGGTTTTCATTCGCTAAAACAACTTCGACAGATATCTAGTACCATATCAACAATATCCGCTTTTTAAACACGGAATGTCATCTTACGAAGCATTACCTATGTTTCGAAGCCGTGAATTTCTGTGAGATGAGGAATTTCGCAACCGGGAATATAGTGGCCCTCAAAAATAATCACACCATATGAGTAAGAACACATGCTGTATAACTTAGCCTACAGTATTGCAAAATACTTGCAATTCCAGTTGGAAAAAAAAACACACACTCTATTTAATGCAGACGCGGGTACGCTGTGCACGCTTTGAAAGTGCTCTAGATTTCTGATTCAATCTTCTATCTTACTAGTAATCTTCCAGTAGGTCACAGAGATAACACTAGAAAATTTTCCTAAACAAAAAGCTTTGGAATCTCGCTTATTACCAAGCAAAAGAAGGCCAACTATCTTGTGAAGCAGACGACAAGGCCAGACGCGCGTGTGTCTGATGTCACAACCCTAGCTTACCCTTTTTGGAGCAGAGTCGAGAAGGGTTGCTACCAGGGTTAACCCTGGCTATTTTTCGCCGCGGAGTTATGACCTCATTTCCGCTACCCTTGCCTACTCTGGCTACTTTTCGCCCACTTCGAGTCACTCGGAGTTGCCAGAGCTGAATAAGAAAACGCGCCCAGTCTCCGACCTCGTGCTGACGCTACAGAGTCCCTGCTCGCTGATTGGTTGAGAGAAATGTTGTCTGCTACTTAGCTCTCGTCTGCTACTCGGCTGTTCGGGGCTCTGAAAAAGCATTGCTTCTGGCTAGGTCATGATTCGGCCGCTCCTTCTATCCCCAATTGTCCGGGGGAACTGGCAAAACTGGTTTACGGTAGCAAAGGGACAGGGTGCTGACCCCACTGACCAACGAACCAGAACGCGTGGACCGTGTAACGTCATCGATGACGTAGCATCATGCTTCTCGTCCTCGTTCAACCCGGAGTGGCGAGTTAAGGCTACGGTCTCACGGTAGCCGTCTTGAATTTACTTACGGACTTCCTACGGCGGGGTGCCACCGTCGCGGTTTCCGTGGGTGACCCCGTTAGGGAGAAACGCGCGTGGGACAGCTGCTGACTGGACCCTTTATCCTTGACTCTCTTCGCTATGCTATTGTACCCGGTGTTTATACGTGTATAGAAGGGACGATTGTCTCATAAAAGTCTTCTGAAACTGTCGTGCAAGACGGCGAGTTGATTTTCGTGCTTTCGTGTTTTGAGTAGCACGGGGGTAGCTGTCGCGCGCGTAGCGTGTGACGAAACTGTGCAAAATATAATATATTTGAGATATATAAAAATATATATCTCAAATGCAAAATGGTCAAACAACCGTCATAAAAAATGGACGCAAATACTAAATAATTACAGTCAGCTGTGAAGAGTCTGTTCACGTGCCGATCGGTAGCAGTTTTATCTCAATACAGCTTACAGAAACAGGATTTCTTGAAATGAATTATGAAATTACCAGTTCTGTTGAAACTAGAAGTTCAACTCACAGTGCGCACACAAAATGATAAGAATCAAAGGAATGGCATAACCGAAGTAAAATAGGGAAGTCGACAATTATACGCTATGTAACCTGTTCGTATTCGGCATAGTAGCGGCTGTGACTAGTAGGCAGTGGCGTAGCCAGACCTCCAAGGTAGGGGGGGGGGGGGGGGGCTCGATACGAAAACTCGCCCCCCCCCCCCGCTGATCCTGTGTCGACAACACACACATACATGTGCACACTGCAAAGTGAGGATTAAAAAAAGGAATGAAAACAGTTGATTTAGACGTTCACAGTACGATTACATGTATAAGCTGTCATGACCAATGAGGTGGTGTCACGAGATTGGAAGTATTTTGAAAAGCTCATACTTTGAAAACCATTCAAGAGTGCTTCTTAGATAGACGCCATGAACTGCAAGAACTTTCGCGATCGTCACACTGGTCCCCCCCCCCCCACACACACACATATATTATGTTCTCGGATTTGCACGATTTGTGTGGGTCGGTCCGTGGCAGGTACGGGGGGCTCGAGCCCCCCTCCCCCCTAGCCCCCACGTGGCTACGCCACTGCTAGTAGATGAAGATAACTTTTTTTTTTCTATTTGACTGCGATTCGTGTATCGCTTTGTGAGATGACGAGAGGTGTGATCTTTCGCCACGAAATGTGGTCATTTCACTAGTTTATTTCAGTCGTCTCCATCGCATTACGCGGCGCTGATTGCCCACAGTTTGTCGTGAGACGATCGTTGTACTTGCGAGTAAACGGAGGATCGTCTACAGACTTCAGAGTGCAATCCAAGATTTGCATTTGCATTGCAAGATTGTTATCGTGCGACAAAAATTCCTCGTAGCAAAATGGATGCGACAACACTCCTTCCCCTTGCCTACATAATAAACATTTACCGTGGTGCACCCTCCTTCCATGCTCCGGTTCTTCGTTCAGTTCCCCCACATGTAGAAAACAAAGAAACTAGTTGGAAAGAAAAAGGAACGAGACAAAGACGCGCGTGCTCTGGGGAAGGGGATTGGCTTATATTCTTTTCTCTCTGGGCAATAGTATTCACGCCTAGCACTGACAATTGTTTTGTAAAACCCTGCTTTCCGCCCCTAACAGGCTTCGTTGTCATAGAAGTTGTCAGTGGCACTGGGAGACCGAAGTGGATTCGTCATGCGCAGCGAAGGGCGCAATTGTTATGATTCGAGCCTATTGTGATAATCGCAGTTTCATTGTGATAAGTATTATAATAATAACGAATACAGTTCTATATGCCATTTGACAGCAGGGCTGCTTGTCCGTCGCGTAGCGAAAAGATTGCAACGAAACAGCTGTTGTACGAAATGCCGCAAGCGTTCATTGTACACGCACGCATTGCTTACTAGGGGCAAAAATAGGATGCTACGATTTTTAGTTCTGTCCACAACAGTTGTTTCGATACAAAGCCAATATGTTACTCTGTGGAAACCTTGCAAGAATGTCGTACAAGCGAAGAGACACTCAAGAGCCAAGCTCTAAACAACAGCTTTGTTGCGTTCCCCTGTGATTCTCTCTTACAATGAGAAATGAAATACAACAACCGAAGTAATGTCAACGCGTGCGCATTCTCGTTGTTTTTCCTCGGTCGTTCGTCCTGTGGCCATGTGTCACGTTGACCCGGTTGCAGCAGCACAGTGGATGCCAATCTCCCGTGAGGTGGTCTATTTCCAGGTCTCGCGTAACAGACTGTTACACTGGTTACACACTGGTCATTTCAGATCTATCCGCTGCGCCGTGGAGCACTACGTAGAAGGTAAAGAGCATGTTGGTTGGAACTCATCAAAGGAAGACGTCACCTTTGTCGAGAAACACGCCCCCGGGTAGCGGTAGGGAGGGTTTGTGTCAAATAAACCTGGGTTGCTAGTTGAACGCCGTCCGTGTCTGTCGTGTTTGTGTTCGTCCACCACGATGCGTCGCCGAGAAAGCACGAATTCAGCTGAAATCGCCTGCAGAGCGCTGTCGTCACTTCCGCACCTCGTTCGCAGACCATGGCGCAGACGATATCCCCAGGGTTCAACTGATTTCGGTATTATCGCTGCTGAGTAGACTTTTCATGCTCTCTCATTTGTTTTGAGCAACGACCGCTCGTCAAAAACGCTTAGGAAACGTTCCTGGGTGGGTTTCCGCGAATCTGCAGTTGTGGATGTAGAAAGGCGCGTGTAAAAAAGGGAAAAATAGATTTCCCCATTTCTTGTCTTTTTTCTTTTTTTCGCTAATAGAAAAATCGGGAACTCAGACTCGGTGAAAAGCATGGCGGCAAATGATGCACAATGGTTCGTTGTGATTTGTCTCTATCATATGCGCCGACTGCGGGGGGGCGCGGGGGCCCTTGCCCCCCCCCCCCCGGAACATGAACTAGGGGGGCGCCGCCTCCCCCGGGAAGTCCCGCTAAGAGACTGACACCAACCTTTGGAGCTCGGCGCGCCCGGGTCAAAAGAGCGAAGAGGCACCAACCCAAAAATGCACCTTGCAATTTGTAAATTATGTATCCGCCCACCATACTCATTATCACTGTAGAAGGTGAGGCGAAGAAACAGAGGATGACACAACACATAGCCTGAATTTCGCCCAAAGCAATCAGATCAATGAAACGAAGCAGTCGAAAAGGTACCAGCAGCTACCAGCAGGTACCAGCAGCTCAAATAGATCCTTTAGGATCTATTTGAAGCAACTTACACAGCTAAAAAAGAAGTTCAGCTAACATAAAAAAGTCAAGCGCCATAAACGCGAAATAAAATCACAATGTATAAGTGTGGTGAAAGAGGCGGTGAGCAAATGTCCGGCCTCAGCAGTTTTTGGTGAGCGCCCCTGCCCGCGCCCCTGCCGCGCCCCTGCCCCAGCATGATAAAGTTCCGAAGGGCAGAGGGGCAGACACTCAAGCCCCCACGTAGTTATGTTAGTGTATATCACACAAACAAATGTCGTTGACTAACAGCGCAGTGTGGGGTTGGTATGACATTTCAGACGCGACGGAGCTACGGCAGACGAGGACAATACGGAAAAGGGCGGTGTGGTGCCTTTCCGTCCTTTCCGTACTGTCCTCGTCTGCCATAGCTCCGTCGTGTCTAAGTGCCGTTGATCACACATTTTCCTCAGACGCTTTCAGACATATGTCGGCACAGTTCCCTTAGAAGTCGGCCCAGGACGCACATTCCCCGAGGGCGTGAGTCGTGACGTTGCCCACATACGTGAGGCCGACAACGGCAAGCCCTATCACCACCACCACCACCACCACCACATTTTCCGCGGCACCTTTTTTTTCTTCTTTTCTTCTTGTGTTGATGGGAAAGTTATGCATCAACTTGTACAACTCCAGGAAGGTGAATTGCATTGTTGCATTTTTGCTGATACGATATGCCATGCAAAACATTTGATTTGATTTGATTGTAAGTTTAATGGCGCAGCAACAACTGAGATCATAATGCGCCAAATACGATGATGATACATGAATGGGTTATGTTAAGAGTATAGTGATTTAATTAAAAAGAGAGTTGTGTAACTACACTTCTGTGTAAATTGGAAGGTAAAACTGGTGAACTAAAACTTCACAACTGGTTGATTACATTCACCTCTCTAAAAAAATTTAAAACATTTTCAAAGGGAACGAGAGCCTCATCACCCAGCAAAAGTGATGGGTGAAGAGGCAAATAGTGATCATAAAAGAAAGGGAAACACTGCTTACGATGTTCCTCAAACAAAGGACAAGTGATGAGCTGGTGTAAAACGGAAAGGTCAGCTCCGCACCTTGTGCACACGGGTGCTTCCTCTCCCCGTAAAAGATGTCCATGAGTGAGAAAGGTGTGCCCTAGCCTCAGTCGACTCCATAGGACCTCATGATGTCGCTTTGGAAAAAGTTGAACACATGCGCCAACATAAGGTTTGACTGTATGAAGTTTGTTGTGTGTTTGTGTTGCCCAGAAACCCTGCCATTTCTTGTTGATATCTTTCTTGAGTTGCAGCATCAGGTCACTAGACGGAATTTCAAAAGGTGTGATATCATTTCCTTGGGCAGCTGCAGCTGCACGATCAGCTTTCTCATTTCCGCGAATGCCGACGTGGCTTGGCTCCCAGCATAGCCTCAAGCTGTACCCTTTTTCTTGTATGAGACTCATTAAGTACCGTGCCCGCCTGACCAGTAGGTTCTTGTGTGTTTCAAGACCACTGATTGCACGCAGAGAGCTGAGGGAGTCTGAGTATATCACTGACGTCACAACGTGTTCCTGAAGAATGTGATTGAGTGCTACAATGATAGCGCACATCTCACCACTAAAGATCGATAAAACAGTACTTAAATTGTGTGACTTTGTGCATGTGCCAGATATCATGGCGCATGACACCCCAGCGTTGGATTTCGATGCATCCGTGTAAATCTCAACATGATCACCAAAGCTTTCTTTCAGGTCTTCATATTCATGCACGATTTCTGCTGCAGGGGTTTTCTGTTTGTTGTACTTTAGAAGAGTTACATCACACGCAACGGGTTGTTGCCACGGGGGAACCATCTTGCTACAGTCTACTGAGGGTAAGCTACAACAGGTGAAAGCATAGTTCTCAACATCATGTTGGAGTCCAATGCTGAACGGGGCTACCGCATGGGGCTTGTTCTCAAAAAGCTGCTTAAAGCGAGTTCCTTTTATGCAGGGCAAAGCAGGATGTTGAGAGTGCCCCCTAATTCTCACGCTATATGAAGCTCCAAGATAAAAACGCCGTGTTTCCAGAGACCACTCGTTTGACTGTACGTAAAGAGACTGGACTGGAGTGGTTCTGAAAGCCCCAAGCACTAGCCTTAACCCGAGGTGGTGCACAGCGTCTAGAGCCTTCAAGACGGATGGGCGTGCCGATCCGTAAACGAAACACCCGTAATCTAACTTGGCACGAACAGTGCTGCTATATATACGGTGAAGGGTTTGACGGTCTGCACCCCATGATCTGTGGGATACAATTTTAAGTATGTTCAGAGAATTTAAGCATTTTGCTTTCAAGTTCTTCACGTGGGAAGAGAAGGTTAGCTTTTTATCAAAGTTAACGCCAAGAAATTTATGCTCGTCCTGAACAGTGATATCCTGACCATTCATTTTAAGTTCTGGCTCAGGAAAGAGGCCCCTGCGTCGTGAAAAAGGTACACAAACAGTCTTGCTGGGTGAAAATCTAAATCCATTTTCGCATGCCCATTTGCACAGCTTGTTAACGGCAAGTTGTAGCTGACGCTCACAGACAGCAAGACTGGAAGAAGAGCAAGATATCTGCAAGTCATCTACATAAAGTGAATATGAAATGGATGGAGGTAGGACACGGACAAGAGAGTTCACTTTGATTATGAATAGGGTGACACTGAGTACAGCTTCTTGGGGAACACCATTCTCTTGTGTGAATGCTTGAGAGACTGTAGTGCCTCACTGAACCCTGAATGTCCGTCCTTCAAGAAAATTGGCGATACAGCGAAACAAACGACCACGAATTCCTAGAACATGCAAATCTCTAAGTATGCCATACCGCCACGCTGTGTCGTAAGCCTTTTCAAGATCGAAAAACAATGACACACAGTGTTGTCTCCTGATAAAGGCTTCTCTTATTGTGGTTTCCAGCCTCAACAGGTGATCTGATGTTGATCGTGCAGCCCTAAAGCCACACTGATACCTGTCTAAGCACTGATTTTCTTCGAGGAAGTACATAAGACGACCATTTACCATCCGCTCAAATGTTTTACCCAGGCAACTGGTCAGTGCGATTGGCCTGTAACTCGATGGATCCGATTCATTTTTTCCTGGCTTTAGGAGGGGGATGATGGTTGCCATTTTCCACTGGGAAGGAAGCTGACCTTCTCGCCAGACTAGATTAAAGAAGTCAAGAAGACTGGATAGAGAGTCGCGTGGCAAGTGCACTAGCATTGAATAGGTGATTCTGTCTGGTCCTGGTGCTGTGTTTTTTCGAGCGGACAAGGCCCTCAACAGTTCTGTCATTGTAAAAGGCTTGTTATAAGCACACCTGTCGCCTGATCTACAAGGGATGTGCTGCTTCTCAGCACGTTCTTTAAGCTTCAGGAAGTCACTACTGTAGTGGGACGAGCTCGACACGTTGCAAAAATGCTCGACAAGGACATTAGCTTGCTCGTCCACACTCTGACAGACTGCTCCATTCACTTGAAGCAAAGGGATAGAAAAACTAGTATAGTCACCTTTAATTTTCTTAAGCCTGTCCCATACTACTTTAGATGGGGTGTTTGTGTTTAAAGATGACACAAAAGTGTTCCAAGACTGTTTTCTGGCTTGTCGCCGTGTCCAACGTGCCCTAGCACGAGCTCTTTTGAAAAGAAGGAGGTTTGTCCCAGTGGAGTACCTCCTAAAGATACCCCACGCTCTGTTCTGTGCTTTGCGTGCCTTTGCGCATTCATCTGTCCACCAGGGTTTGGGACGCCTGGGAAGACGGCCAGATGTCTGAGGAATGGACTGCTCAGCAGCGTGTACGATTACGCTGGTAATAGTGTTATTTGCCTCTTCAACAGACATGCGTTCAAAGGACGAAAGCGCAAGACTGGCCTCTGTTTGGAACAAGTTCCAGTCTGCCTCGGAATGTTTCCATCGTGGTGGTCGTGTCATCAGCGAGTTTGTGTGACCACGGAATTTTATAACCACGGGGAAGTGATCACTTCCATGCGGGTTCTGTTCAACTGTCCAGTCAAGAGAATGAAAGAGAGAGGGACTGCACAGTAAAATATCTAAGCAAGAAAAACTTTGAGTCGAAGAATGTACATATGTGGGTAAGCCTGTGTTCAGTAGACAAACAGGCCTTCAAAAGAGCACCCTCTCCCACATTTTTCCTCGCCTATCCACTCTTGCACTACCCCACAAGGGGTTGTGTGCATTCAGGTCACCAAGGATCATAAATGGCTGAGGAAGTTGATCAATTAAGTTCTCCAAAGCTCTCTGTTCTATTACAACTGATGGTGACAGGTAAAGCGAACATATTGTGAGGACCCTGTCGAGGCATACTTGAACTGCTACTGCCTCCAGGTCCGTAACAAGTGGAACATGTTTTGTGGGTATTGAATGTGGGAAAACCACAGCAACACCTCCAGATGCACGTGTACTGTCTACACGATCCTTCCTGACAATGGTGTGTCTGCGAAAAAGATTTAGGTTGTGTTCATGTAGGTATGTTTCCTGTAAACAAATACACACTGCCATGTATCTCTCTAAAACATCGTGCACGTCGTCAATGTTTGGGAAAAGGCCTCGGCAGTTCCACTGAAGGATAACTTGTCCCATATTTAAGATGCTGAGCACCAGAAGAAGAGAGTGTATCTGCATTGTCTGTGTGTATGTTCAGGGGGGGCTGTACTCTTGGAGGTGGTTGCTTTGCATTTTCCTTCGAGTTACATCCCTTCCTCTGCCAGTTCTTCGTTGTCTTTGTTCTTTCATTTCAGAAGAACTGTTGGGGAGGCTCGACGTTGACTTCTGCTACGAGCAGTCACCGTCGTCAACCTTCATACTCAGATTCGTCGTTTGAGATGAGTCCCTTGGGACACCGTCCCAAACTGAGGGGGCACCGACAACCTCCTTCGAGGCCGTCGCGGCCTGTTGGTGACTGCCTACAGAAGCAGCCGGAGCCACTGGAGGAGAACTCTCCACTGGCTTCTCTTTTGTTTAGGGAGTGTGAGGTAGAGGCTCAGATGTCTGAGTCTCTACGGATTTTGTCAGTGGCACCACTCCCCTGCGCGCCACTGCGGCGTAACCGCCCTTGTTTGCAAATTCATACTGTGTTTTCGCGTCTTTGTACGAAATGTCTTGTGTTACTTTTATTCTAAGTATGTCCTTTTCTTCCTTCCATCGAGGGCAGGATCGAGAGTAGGCGGGTGGTTGCCCTTGCAGTTTGCACAGTGGAGCTCCTTTTGACAGGCTTCAACAACATGGTCTTGCTCGGTACCGGCGCACTGTGGGCAAGTGGTCTTCCCACGGCAAGCCTGTGATCCGTGCCCAAATGCCACTGCTTCAAAATGCCAGCGTTTTGCTGGCATTTGAAGCAGCGTCGTGGGTTTGGAACAAACGGTTGGACGTGGCAGTTGATATATCCTGCCTTTACGGTGGAAGGAAGTCTGTGTAGCTGAAAAGAAAGGGCCACATGCTTGGTTGGGATTTCCCTAGCATCACGACGCATGACAATTCGCATGGCTGCTGTTACACCCTCATCTTTAAGCCCTTCTTGGATCTCAGTGTCAGAACAGTCAAGGAGTTGTTCCTCAGATATTACCCCTTTCAAAACATTCAGAGTCCGGTGTTTCGTAACACTGACTCCCACGTCTCCAATTCTGCTGAGAGAAAGGAGTGCCAAGCTTTGCTGTCTGTTGTTGACTTCGATTTGTAAGTCTCCTGTTGGCAACTTTTTAACATTGTATATTTTCCCAATGATCTGTTCTAGTTCCTTTGCTATTAGGAAAGGAGATATCTTAGACAGTGGCTTTGTTCCATCCTCTGCATGCAGAACAAGGAACTTTGCATACCACGGTTCAGAGGAGAAAAATTGAAGTGAGTGCTGTTGATGTGCCTCGGTGCGGTGCCTCTTGGGGCCCCGATCATGTTTTTTGGATTGTGTTGAGTCCATAAAAGAAAGTGGGTGCTTCAGTGCAGGTGGCGTGCCGGCCACCACCGACCCCAACAACGGGAACGTGCTCTGCACGTTAACACTTCCCCTGCACTATACCCTAGTGCAGCTTCTGGAGAGTGAAAGACTGCCCAAGGTTGACTCTTGCCGCCAAAGAAGGTGAAAAGAGGAAAAGGAGAGAAGGAAGGAGACCAAGGAAGAGAAAGTAATGAAAGGGAAGATGGCGACTAGCTGAATAATCCTGGCCGTGCCTTCCAGGACCACCCGACTATGGGAAGCAGGGGCCAAAGCGGTGTATTGCTTTCCCGGAGGGGCCCCGAAGGGTCCAAAACAACCTCTGGGTCCACTCAACCACCAGGATATCCCTTTCCCCAGACACGGGACAGCCACGCACAGCTATACATGGGGTCTCCCTCCTGCGGCGACCCAACCGTGAGTGCAAGAGGGGGCTACTGCGGCTGCTGCCGGGCGATGGGGGCGCCAAGTTCCCGACGCCGGGCCATGTAAAACAGTTAACATGGTTGCAGAAATACCATGTTTTTACTTTTATTTTACTAAGTTATTTAACTAACTAACTACTAACTACTACGTTTTTGTGGCTGCATAAGAAGAACTATTAGCTGGGAAGCCACATATGTAAGGACGCGTACATGTTCACATGCAAGAGTCAAGGACGTTGGAGATGGAAGGAACGTTTCACGGAAGCTTTTCGAGATCATGCAATGCGAAAGACCGGAATACAGAAGGCTTTGGAATTTTTTTTCAATTGAACTTTGAAAATTGCCAAGCGAACCTTACTTTCTTTTTTTAACAAAAATATGATGTCCTACACGGATAACCGCAGACCCAACAAAGACTATGCACAGTATACCAACAGAAATAGTAAAAAAAAAATAGTAAAAATTACGCTGTAGCCCCACCTGCTTGACTTTCGCAGAGAACCGTACGCGAAATCTAAGTCTAGACGAGAAAGTGTCCCCGCTTTCACTTGTTTTTGCCTTTGTGATAAAGACGGTTGTTTCCTTTGTGATAAGAGGGTTGTCACCAGCATCAAGGTCAACGCGGCCCAAAGGAAGGTAAAACTCTAGGTAAAACGAAAGTCGGGAACACTTCCCGGTCTCCACTCAAATACCGCGGGCTTTTCTTTGTGACAATCAAGCAGGCGGGGCTAAAGCCGAGTTTGTACTAATTTTGGGGGGGCCTGTCGTTATCCCCTGGAGGACTTCATATTTCTGTAAAAAAGTGAGGTTCCCTTGGCAATTTTCAAAGTTTAATTGAAGAAATAAAATTTCCGCAATTAAAAATTGTCCAAAGTATTCCGACTATCCTTGATTTTGCTGACCAAGTGAGAGGGAGGCTGCGCCTCCAAATGGCGCACCAATAGGAGGGCTCGGGAGGTGGAGCGTTGCGGCCTCTGCTCTTGCCTAATAGATGGCGCATCGGTAGCGCTCGGATCGGGATATGTCATATGTGAGCCGCTGTCGTCTGCTTCTTCCGGTAGAGCTACGACCTTGAAGCCTCTGCTCTCGCGTAAGAGATGGCGCAACATTGGCGCTCGGTAATGGCACGTGTGGTCGCCACAACTTCGAGCCTCGACCTTGAGACTGGCCGGTAACCTAAATTCCGATGACGCGGCGATGGGCACCGTGCGCTAGAGTTTTCTATCGACGGCAGCGACCCCTCGAGGGGAAACGCGGCGTAATGCGCTGGTACCAGCCAGCAGCGTCTAGCAGTGCTGTGCTAGTTTCGCCGTTCGAAAAGAGCGATTTGAAGCTGCCTGCATAGAAAGTCAAAGGAGAAGAGAAAATGGAAACTAATTCTATGTCGTAATGTGCCACGACAACCAAGTTACTGTGAAAGAGAGGCAACTTGACGTAAAGTTTTCGTCCTTCTTGCTGTATCGTCCCGCCGATCACGTATTTGAGAGATTTCACGGCAATCCACCCAACGTGCCGCTCAAATCTGTTGTTTCAAACTTAGAACTCATTCCTTGCATTTAGTATATTTGTCAATGACCAGTTGACCATCACGATGCGAACTTATAGCACAGCAACTGACGTGAAAAAGTTGCGAAATACACCAATGAATGACCAATGAACATCGTGGAGCTTGGCTAAAATTAGTGTCTGCCATATATCGTACAGTATTTATCTCTGTTACTCGGACCCTAATTTTGCGGCGTGTCGGCGAAAACTGGATTTGGACCTCGTCTTCCTTCAATATAAAGCTTGGATGCGAACACAGGGAGTTATTTGTCCTCCCCGAGCTGCGTTTCGTAAGCCGTCATCATTTTATGTAGGTGCATTCTGTCCCTATGATCTTATTATCGCTGCCAAATCTTGTGATCTCGGTTTACAAGTGGTTCTTTGCTCCTTCCTATTCGTCCGCGCCCACACACGCACACACACACAAAAGTAATCATGCGTTTGTCGAACAGCAACCTCACTGTTTCTTCTTAATTATTGTCAATTTTTTTATTTTTTAGCATAGTTTATGTGTTGTCTTTCTTTTGCGTGATATTTCTGGCTGCTTCTATGTTGCAATTTGCGACAATGTGTCTGATGCGCTATGTTCACCTATACAAAGGCCGCTGTGGTCGTTTTTAGCATTAATAAAACATTATTATCATTACATATCCAGTTTCAAACAAAAACACGCCTTATTTATATCCTGAAACAATCTTGATTGACTGATTGATTTTTATTACTGTGACTGTGCATCAAATGCAGGCACAAAGGGCTAAAAGGGAATCCCACGACTTGCATGAGCGATGCAAGATTGGGAATAATTTGACTAAGAAACTTATCCTCACAGTGCATCATCACGTTAACGGATTATGCATAAGAAAGAAATGAGAACGTTTTTTCCCGCTATCTTTGTAATGTATATTCCACTTTGTTGTTGACTGTATTATTCATGTGAATTCTTCAGTGCGAGATTTCCGTCCTCATAGCGCAGGTACTGGACGTAGCTAGTCTCTGATGTGTAGTCTATAATTGGTAGTCCCTTGCGGATAAATACGCACTTAACGTCACGTAAATACGGGCCACGAATACTACACTCTTGTCTGCGCTACACACTATCACACATTGCGCATAGACACATAATGTTCCACGTGCAAAAGGCTTCCCCATCGCATA
Source organism: Ornithodoros turicata (assembly GCF_037126465.1). Classification (NCBI taxonomy): domain Eukaryota; kingdom Metazoa; phylum Arthropoda; class Arachnida; order Ixodida; family Argasidae; genus Ornithodoros; species Ornithodoros turicata. Next base: position 100,764,514 of record NC_088201.1, on the reverse strand, counting down.
CATTTTACGTGACAAACCTTATTCCACACAAATAGTGTCACGGGTTAATGAGTCCAAAGCCCAAAGCCGATATATAAAATTCGGGAAAACACCCGTACGCACCAAAGCTACATACGCGAAGGCGCCGATACGGCGTCAGTACCAGACCATTACGCGCGAAATCGCCACGGGTGGCGCTGTCGATCAAGCGACCGCAGCGTCCTCTCGCTAGGGCACGGTGCCCATAGCAAACCACAGTGCGTAGTTTTGACGATTATGCTTCATGGATGTGTCATTACATTACCAAATTTGTGGCCAGTTCGACGTTTCGCTCCGCTCTTATGCGTGAACATTGTCTCAGCTGATGAAAAAGGAAAGAAATGTTGCTGCTTTTGTTCTACGCCTCGCACTGAAATAAGTGATTTAAAATAATTGTACTGTGTGTTTCTTTCTTCTTTTTGTAAGTAGTTACGCAAGTATGTAAAAAAGAAAGAAATGTTGCTGCTTGTTCTACTCCTCGCACTGAAATAAACCATTTAAAATAATTGAAACTCTGTATGCAATAAGGGGATAAGTCGGAAAATCCCAAAATGAGAAAAGGGGCCTGATATGATTGTCCGTCCCATTGACACATATGCATTTCCCGTTTTTTACTATGCTGTAGCGAGCCAACAAGTCGCAATAAGGTCCTATAAGTTTTCATTGGCAGGTACATACTGGTATGTCGATGTCTTTGCAACAAAAATAGTAAAAATAGGATAAGTCGATTTGTCCCCTTATTGCATACAGAGGTTCAATTGTACTGTATGTTTCTTTTTTCTTTTTGTAAGTAGTTACGCAAGTAAACTGCGTAGGTTTGACGATTATGCTTCATGGATGTGTCATTACATGGCCAGTTCGACGTTTCGCTCCGCTCTTATACGTGTACACTGTCTCAGCTCATGAAAAAGGAAAGAAATGTTGCTGATTTTGTTCTACTCCTGGCACTGAAATAAATAATTTACAATTGTACTGTGTGTGTCTTCTTCGTTTTGTAAGTAGTTACGGAAGAAACTGTTTCGTTTTTGTAATGGATTCCGGGACATTTGATCGAATGTCGTTTGGTCGAAAGCTGTTTGATCGAACGGGGGACATTTGGACGAAAGCCATTTGATCGAACACGGTTTGATCGAAACGGCAGCGGTCATGAAACAGGACATACAGCAGAACAGACAACGTGACAAGATTAAGAAGCAATTCCCCAAGGCCCTGATACCTTCTGCATATTTCCTGCAGATATGTTGGATAAACGCAGCGAACCACATGCCTCACGTTAGCGTGGGCGTAGGAAAAAATTGTCCCAGTTTGCGGAGCATTTTACCAAATGAAATGTTTGCGCGTACTTTTAGCAATACGCTGAGGCAGTATCAGCCACGAAAACATGAGAGTGGAGCTAAACGTCTAATTTTACTTTCAAAGCTCCTGCAAACGCAGTTTCAGCACTTAATGCAAATCAATAGCGAAAAAAAAAAAAAGCACATCATTGGATCGCCTTCTGGATGCGAAAAAGTGGATTAGGATGAGGAATGTGTTTATGGGCGAGCGGATTACACAGAGTGGAATATTCCTTGGGATAACAGCATTTAGAACTGAAGCTTTCTTTTGTTGTTTTCTTCTTTTTTGTTTCATCACCGCTCCAAGTGAACGAATAAAAGAATCGATCAAACGACCTCTGCCGTCTCGATCAAACGGTGTTTGATCAAATGCCTTTCGACCAAATGTCCCGCGTTCGATCAAACAGGTTTCGACCAAACGACATTCGATGAAATGTCCCGGAACCCTTACAAAAAGGAAAAGCACACACAGTACAATTAGTTTCTTCCATAACTATACTTACAAAAGAAAAAAAAAGACACACACACACACACAGTACAATTATTTTCTTCCGTAACTACTTACAAAAAGAAAGAAGAAGACACACAAGCAGTACAATGGTAAATGATTTATTTCAGTGCGAGGAGTAGAACAAGCAGCAACATTTCTTTCCTTTTTACATACTTGCGTAACTACTTACAAAAAGAAAAAAAAAACACATTACAATTATTTTAAATGATTTATTTAAGTGCGAGGAGTAGAACAAAAGCAGCAACATTTCTTTCCTTTTTCATGAGCTGAGACAATGTTCACGCATAACAGCGGAGCGAAACGGCGAACTGGCCAAAAATTTGGTAATGTAATGACACATCCATGAAGCATAATAGGCCCTTTTCAAAAGTCAGTCTGGCAACCCATAACGAAGCTCGCGCCCGCCATATTTCTTGCAGTTCGCGAGCTCGTCGGATCGAACTGTTTACTTTTTTGTATTGAGCACTGTTATCTTGTGTTTTCCTACGGTTGCGATGGCCAATGAAAACATCAACTGGATGAGGGACTTGACGTTCATTCCGGATGGATTTTCACAAAGTCGGGTGGATGCATTTTGCGATGTCATGAACGCAACCGGAACATGTAGCCGCGCTTCACAACGAAGCCACAAGTTGCTGTGCGAATCATACACAGATTCTTCCTCGATTCGCGTCGCTTCATCTGTTTCAAGGTATGTTGCAGCACATTTCTGCATTTTTGGATGTGGTTTACTTACTGACTGACAGACTGCACGTTTTAGTAAATTAATATCGGATGATATTACAGTGTCACGCAATATCACCAGTGTATGTTTTACGTGCCAAACATCACTGTCGCCGTTGACTATAACGCATGGGTGGGTGTAAATGCCCCACACATTTGTCTCTAATCTCGATCGAAAACTTCAGATTACGATCTTATGTGATTCGCGAAATCACTTTGTAGGCACTGGGGCCTGTTACGTTTAAAATGGCATGCTATATCATTTGGCTGTCTTGCAAGAGGAATTTTGTATGAAGTGAAACTAGCTGACTCCTCGGCATTTCATTTGTGTTACGACGCTGTAAAATGCTGGTATAATAATGCCATTTTCCCATTGCACTTTTCTGCAGCCCCGGTGATGTGCATGTCAGGTGCACCTGCTACCGTAGTCAAAAGAAGACTTCTAAGCCATACGAAGTGAGGATAGTGCTCCATCCCAGTGGATCTGTCTCTCGTGCAAGGTGCCAGTGTGCAGCCGGCGCATGTGGCCTGTGCAGCCACAGCATTGCTGCACTGAAGCTTCTGTCTGTTCTAAAGAGCAGCAAGTACAAGGAACCCCCTCCAGAAATGAGTTGCACGGAGCTGCCCCAACAGTGGCGTCGTCCGAGGAGTAGGCCTCTGGCTCCTTTGCCACTTGAGTATGTCGATTGGAGGAGTGTGCACCAGGGGGGACTTTCTGAGCCCCTAAGGTCCCGGTTCTTTGATGCCAGGAGAAGTGCGGAGGGCTTTTCGGAGGTGGCAACCAGAGTGAAGACGCTGGGGACTGAGCTTACTCTTCTGTCTCCGTCAGCTTTCACACGGCATCTCGAAAATGCAAGCCTGGTTGAGAGCACTTCAATGGTCGGACCAACGCCCCATGGAAGCCCCCTACAGTACCTCAGACCAATCGTCCCACATGGTTTCGAGACCTTTCTGTCACCAGAAATCGTGTGTGTAAGCAAGGCTACACAAGCAACACCATCACGGCCTCAACTATTTGAGTCATCTGTGCAGTGGCAGCATACTTCCGTGGTGTGCCCTGTTGACCAAGCATCCATTCTCAAGGTTTGTATGTCTACTTTTAGCATCCCTACGTTATCACATTGTGATACAGACTTACCCGCTGCCTCAAACCATAACCTCTTGCCATATTGACTAAGGCAGGATTATGATAATATTCTTAGCATATAGGTAATTTGTGTCATCTGTGCCCAGAGCAGCCCTGCTTGATGACAGAGTGTGGCATGAATAATATGTGCTGTACATTCAGTGATTCTCTAGAATTTATTTTATTTATTTATTTAAGGCGCTGGAGACTTCCTGTGAAGAAGCTGTTGCTTTGGAGCAGAACACAAGGCAGCAGGCGAAGAGTACCTCATGGATAGAAGCTCGTCTGTGCCGTGGACAGCCTCTTCATTTGGAACCGTCCTCAAACGCACCACTTGGACAGAAAAGGGGTTGCACAACATGACAACGCACAAGGACCTCTCACGTGTCCAAGCTATCCAGTGAGTAGCTAGCTGTTGTGTGTCTTCTAATCTTGATTACGCTCCACCATGGGGGTTTACTGTGGCATGCATTGTTTAACGTGAATTTCCTTTTATAGACATGGAATTTCGAATGAACGGGTGGCTGTTGAAAGGTATGTCACTACGATGAAAGCAAGGGGCCACGACGTGGAGGCATTTTGCTGTGGGCTTTTCATCGACCCGTCGTGCCCATGGTTAGGTGCGTCGCCCGACAGATTACTTTTTGATCCCACGGAGACGCCTACACATGGACTTCTGGAAGTTAAGTGCCCTTAGAGCTTGAAGAGGAAGTGTACAACTGACATTGGAGAGAGCGACTGTGTCAAGCAAGATGACCAAGGTGTCTTCAGGCTAGACCGGTCACACGACTATTACTTCCAGGTCCTAGGGCAGATGGCTTTATCCGGCATGCGCTGGACGGACTTCGTAATCTTCTCGGAAAGGTTCCTCATAGTAGAACGTATAAGATTCTCCGAAAACGACTGGGCAGGTGCCAAACGTAAACTAGATGAGTTCTTTTTCTCTGTGTTATTGCCGTACCTGGCAACTAAGCTGCCTCAACGAATGGTGCTCACATAGCTATCAATGTGAGCCTCTGATTGTTTCGCTTTTGTGCAATATGCGGATCGTGTAATGAGTGTGGATTGTGTAATAAGTAGTGCAATAAATGTGGATTGTGTGGGAGCTACTTTTGGTGTAGCACCTGTTTCTTACACAACATACTGTAAAATCTTTTTTTGTTTTTTTAAATTGTGTTTTTTTTTTCTTACACAACTGCCACAGAGACAGCCTCGAGTTTCAGTTATCACACTCTTTATTTATTAACAGAACATTGAACACCCAGGTGGGGGTATTTCACACATCATTCACAGACAAATCAGGAGTGACCTACATAGTGTTATGTGCACGGTAAAAATGTTGTAAGACTAATGACTTGAACAAAGCACCCATTGAAATTTCATCAGTCATCAAGAGAACGCAAAAGTGGAGATTGAAAATTGGTCAGTATGACACAAACAACCCACATTTCATTTATGATGGGACCCAGAGAGAGAGGGACTGGCCTGTCGAAGATATGAAAACTTTTCACACGCTGTATACGCCTCTCGACATGTATTCGCAGTGAAGCAATTTCTTCAGTTTCTTTTACTTCTGCCTCACTAAAGTGGCCTCTTGTGAGAAATTGTGGTATGTTAAGCCCAACCTTGATGTCGTTCAACATTTCTTGGATCCTGAACCCTTTGTCAGCCATGACAACATCTCCTTCATCAAACGGGAGGGTTAGGAAGCCACTCTGCCTCACACATTCCTTGTCAGAAATGGATCCGGGGAAAAGGTTCGACACAAAGGTGACCGTCCCATCAGGTGAAATGCCAATCAGCCCCTTGAAAGTGTTCGCCGACTTGTACGTTGAGAATGTCGCAGACTGCAAAGCTAGTGAACTCGCTGTCTGACATTTGATTTCTGTTGCATCTATGATGACCCTGGTTGCGGAGTACTTGTCTTTGAATTCAGGTGGCATTTCTTCCTGCACTCTTTCCTTTGACATCCAGAGAGGTAACTGTGCCAGGTGAATAAATGCATAACTTGTCCACGTAATGCAAATCCTGGACACTGTGGCTGTTGACACGCAAAATCTGTCCGCAAGGTCCTTTTCAAACAATCCGAGCCGTAACCTCACGAGGAACAAAAAAAACTCGTTCTCAACTGTAAGGCTCCTTGGTCTACCCATCTTGGGAGAGTCTGTCTGTGTTCTAGACCGGGCCTTGATGTTTTCCCCATGTTCGCCAGGGTTAAGAAAATTTAGCACACTTGTGAACACTGCGTATGATAGAAGGCCAGTATAAAAGCGCATGTCTTCGTCATTGGACTTGAAACGTTCTACCGAGAACTGCCTTCCGACTTTCCGTTCAAGCTTCTTCAATGTCTCCTGAGCCAGTTCGAGCTCCCTGGTGACACGCAAAAGCGCTTGCTTTGTGTGCTTCAGCTCGTCTTCCAAGAATCTGGTCTTTCTTTCGCTACGCAAAAGCTTCTCGTTTGTAACTCTAAGCTCCTCTTTCACTTCCTGTAGTTCCTTTTCCAGATCCTTCTCAGTGTTTCCAACGCTTGTTATTTCAGTATAACCTGGCGTGCACGTAGCTGCTTGTGACTCCACGAATGAATTTCCCATCTCAACGTCATCAGCTATGACTCTGGTGCCCAATAACTCTGGTTCGGGAGCCGTACCAGAGTTTTCACGGTGTTCAGTGATTCCATGCGTTTCCTCTGTTGGCTCCTGTACATACCGGGAAGTATTCTGTGCACCGCGGTCTTTGGGAGGCTTCCTTCGTGGCCCAGCAGGATTTGACGGGAAATTGAACACGCTTGGCACTGCGCCTTCCTTGAGCCGTTTTGTCCCCGAAACATAGTTTGAGAAAAAGTCAGCTGCCACAAAATGCTTTGAGCACACCTTTGTATGTCTGTTCGCTTTGAAGTGCTTGCCTTCATCCCTGCGTATTGCGACGATCCATTTCTTTTTCAAAGCGGAATCGTTTGGGAATCCTAGGAAGGATACCTGAAAAACAGAAAAACAGTATTAAGTTGACTTTCCCAGAGATCAGACGAAAAGAAAGCATACACAAGCGGAGGCAAATATAGCAGGTGACCTAATGACATTCTTTAACAGGCTTTATTTCATAACTGCTGACAACGCAACACGGAACAAAGACGTCGCATTTTGCGTCGCACTACAAGCAGCCTTAGCAGGCGGTGAAGAATGTGTTCACTCGACGTAGGAAAGTTAGAAAGCTTCATTATGCGTCACCAACTTGCTCATGTTGGCATTGTTTTAGTCTCAATCACAGAAATAACATTGGTGCCTCCCCTCAAAGATAGTAATGTCTCAAACACACCTTGTTTCCATCGGAGTCTTTCCCGCCACGCTGGTTACAGCAAGGCACGCAGCAATGCAACGGCATATCGGACTCACTGGCTTGATCTATTCTGGTGAAATGTAGCCAAGGAGAAGATAAAAAAGGACAAGGCAGCAGTGGAACAGAAAAGTCGTAGCGCAGAGCAGTTTGCAACTTCGTTCAGTTCACGCTCGCGTCAGCTGCCTGCACTCGCCCTAAAAATGGCGCGCGCGCGTCGCCTGTGCGCAGTTTCCACCCCCGAACCTAGATGGCGCAGATTTTTGAAAAGCGCCTATTGTCAAAACTACGCAGTATACTTGCGTAACTACTTAAAAAAGAAAAAAAGAAACACACAGTGCAATTATTTCAAGTGATTTATTTCAGTGCGCGGAGTACAACAAAAGCAGCAACATTTCTTTCCTTTTTCATGAGCTGAGACAATGTTCACGCATAAGAGCGGAGCGAAACGTCGAACTGGCCACAAATTTGGTAATGTAATGACACAACCATGAAGGATAATCATCAAAACTACGCACTATGGTTTGCAATCGCCGCGTCATCGGAATTTAGGTTACCGGCCAGTCTCAAGGTCGGGCTCAAAATTAGGGCGACCACGCGTGCCCTTACCGAGCACCAATGTTGCGCCATCTCTTACGCGAGAGCAGAGGCTCCAAGTTCGTAGCTCTACCGGAAGAAGCAGACGACAGCGGCTCACATATCCCGAGCCGAGCGCTACCGATGCGCCATCTATTAGGCAAGAGCAGAGGCCGCAGCGCTCCGCCTCCCGAGTCCTCCTATTGGCGCGCCATTTGGGGGCGGAGCCTCCCTCGCTCTTGGTCAGCAAAGTCAAGGATAGTCGGCATTTGATCAAACAGCGTTTGATCGAGACGGCAGAGGTCGTTTGATCGATTCTTTTATTCGTTCACTTGGAGCGGTGATGAAACAAAAAAGAAGAAAACAACAAAAGAAAGCTTCAGTTCTAAATGCTGTTATCCCAAGGAATATTCCACTCTGTGTAATCCGCTCGCCCATAAACACATTCCTCATCCTAATCCACTTTTTCGCATCCAGAAGGCGATCCGATGATGTGCATTTTTTTTTTTTCGCTATTCATTTGCATTAAGTGCTGAAACTGCGTTTGCAGGAGCTTTGAAAGTAAAATTAGACGTTTAGCTCCACTCTCATATTTTCGTGTCTGATACTGCCTCAGCGTATTGCTAAAAGTACGCGCAAACATTTCATTTGGTAAAATGCTCCGCAAACTGGGACAATTTTTTCCTACGCCCACGCTAACGTGAGGCATGTGGTTCGCTGCGTTTATCCAACATATCTGCCGGAAATATGCAGAAGGTATCAGGGCCTTGGGGAATTGCTTCTTAATCTTGTCACGTTGTCTGTATGTTCTGTTTCATGACCGCTGCCGTTTCGATCAAACGGTGTTCGATCAAATGGCTTTCGTCCAAATGTCCCGCGTTCGATCAAACAGCTTTCGACCAAACGACATTCGATCAAATGTCCCGGAATCCCTTACAAAAACGAAACAGTTTCTTCCGTAACTACTTACAAAACGAAGAAGACACACACAGTACGATTATTTCAAATGATTTATTTCAGTGCAAAAAGTAGAACGATCAGCAACATTTCTTTCCTTTTTACGTACTTCTGTACTTACAAAAACTGAGCACACACACACACACACACACAGTACAATTATTTTCTTCCGTAACTACTTACAAACAGGGAAAAAAAGAAACAGAGTATAATTATTTCAAAAGATTTAGTTCAGTGTGAGGAGTAGAACAAGCAGCAACATTTCTTTCTTTTTTACATACTTCCGTAACTACTTACAAAAAGAAAGAGAAAGACACAAAAACAGTACAATTGTAAATTATTTATTTCAGTGCCAGGAGTAGAACAAAATCAGCAACATTTCTTTCCTTTTTCATGAGCTGAGACAGTGTTCACGTATAAGAGCGGAGCGAAACGTCGAACTGGCCAAAAATTTGGTAATGTAATGACACATCCATGAAGCATAATCGTCAAACCTACGCAGTTTACTTGCGTAACTACTTACAAAAAGAAAAAAGAAACATACAGTACAATTGAACCTCTGTATGCAATAAGGGGACAAGTCGACTTATCCTATTTTTACTATTTTTGTTGCAAAGACATCGACATACCAGTATGCACCTGCCAATAAAAACTTAGGACCTTATTGCGACTTGTTGGCTCGCTAAAGCATGGTAAAAAACGGGAAATGCATATGTGTCAATGGGAAGGACAATCATATCAGGCCCCTTTTCTCATTTTGGGATTTTCCGACTTATCTCCTTATTGCATACAGAGTTTCAAATATTTTAAACGGTTTATTTCAGTGCGAGGAGTAGAACAAGCAGCAACATTTCTTTCTTTTTTACATACTTGCGTAACTACTTACAAAAAGAAGAAAGAAACACACAGTACAATTATTTTAAATGATTTATTTCAGTGCGAAGAGTAGAACAAAAGCAGCAACATTTCTTTCCTTTTTCATAAGAAGATACGAAGGCAGAAAAAATAGGCGATGTCAAGTTGCCGGTGGTGAGTAAATCAAAGAGTGATATTAAACGGTAGGAACAACTTATTTATTTACACATGGTAAACAAGACTTTCGTGCACGAGACTGCACTTCTTCAGGTTACAAAAATGTAAACATGGTACAGGCACATATATACAGTTGAAGGGGGAGTTCTGGCATGAGAGGGTAACAGGTTGATGGAAAGGATGCAAACAACAGATAAAAATCACAAGAACCTAAATACAAAAGCAGGGGTATCAGAAAGCGAAACAACGCGAGCCCAAGGGCTTATACACAGGAAACGAGAACACTTGTTGGTGACGTTCGAGGAATTAAGGATAAAAAGGGGGGGGGGGGGGGGGTTATGGCGACGGAATGAGGACACGGGTGCGGAGTACAAAGGTGACCAGCGGACCGTGAGAAAGTGAAGACGGAGGTGGTCTCAGGAGAGAAACAAACGAAGAAAAATGTGGAAGTTGGAGAGTAGTGTGTGTGTGTTTATCATTATCTTCTTTTATTTGACTTAAACTCTTTTATTTTCGAAATCCGACAGGGATTGCACTGCAACTCTTTTAACGTATGTTACCTCATTATGTGCACGAAATGTTGTATTCAGTATATTGGAGAAACCTCGAACACCATGAGGGAAAGGTTTTACGGCCATAAATCCGATATTGTTAATAACCATCCTACACCCGTTTCTACACATTTTAACCTTCCTGGACACGCTTTAGGTACAGACCTCAAAATCGTTATCCTTGAATCGGGTTATAACAGTGACATGAAGCGCAAAAATCGCGAATCCTTTTTAATTGCAAAATTCCAGTCTCTGAAGCCTCATGGTTTGAACATCCACGCAGGCCCACTACAATTATTGAACCCGTAAATATAATTTTTCAAATAAAAGAAGATAATGATAAACACACACACACTACTCTCCAACTTCCACATTTTTCTTCGTTTGTTTCTCTCCTGAGACCACCTCCGTCTTCACTTTCTCACGGTCCACTGGTCACCTTTGTACTCCGCACCCGTGTCCTCATTCCGTCGCCATAACCCCCCCCCCCTTTTTATCCTTAATTCCTCGAACGTCACCAACAAGTGTTCTCGTTTCCTGTGTATAAGCCCTTGGGCTCGCGTTGTTTCGCTTTCTGATACCCCTGCTTTTGTATTTAGGTTCTTGTGATTTTTATCTGTTGTTTGCATCCTTTCCATCAACCTGTTACCCTCTCATGCCAGAACTCCCCCTTCAACTGTATATATGTGCCTGTACCATGTTTACATTTTTGTAACCTGAAGAAGTGCAGTCTCGTGCACGAAAGTCTTGTTTACCATGTGTAAATAAATAAGTTGTTCCTACCGTTTAATATCACTCTTTTTCATAAGCTGAGACAATGTTCACGCATAAGAGCGGAGCGAAACGTCGAACTGGCCACAAATTTGGTAATGTAATGACACATCCATGAAGCATAATCGTCAAAACTACGCACTGTGGTTTGCTATGGGCACCGTGCACTAGCGAGAGGACGCTGCGGTCGCTTGATCGACAGCGCCACCCGTGGCGATTTCGCGCGTAACGGTCTGGTACTGACGCCGTATCGGCGCCTTCGCGTATGTAGCTTTGGTGCGTACGGGTGTTTTCCCGAATTTTATATATCGGCTTTGGGCTTTGGACTCTAACCCGTGACACTATTTGTGTGGAATAAGGTTTGTCACGTAAAATGTATGCGATGGGGAAGCCTTTTGCACGTGGAACATTATGTGTCTATGCACAATGTGTGATAATGTGTAGCGCAGACAAGAGTGTAGTATTCGTGGCCCGTATTTACGTGAAGTTAAGTGCGTATTTATCCGCAAGGGACTACCAATTATAGACTACACATCAGAGACTAGCTACGTCCAGTACCTGCGCTATGAGGACGGAAATCTCGCACTGAAGAATTCACATGAATAATACAGTCAAAAACAAATTGGAATATACATTACGAAGATAGCGGGAAAAACGTTCTCATTTCTTTCTTATGCATAATCCGTTAACGTGATGATGCACTGTGAGGATAAGTTTCTTAGTCAAATTATTCCCAATCTTGCATCGCTCATGCAAGTCGTGGGATTCCCTTTTAGCCCTTTGTGCCTGCATTTGATGCACAGTCACAGTAATAAAAATCAATCAGTCAATCAAGATTGTTTCAGGATATAAATAAGGCGTGTTTTTGTTTGAAACTGGATATGTAATGATAATAATGTTTTATTAGTGCTAAAAACGACCACAGCGGCCTTAGTATAGGTGAACATAGCGCATCAGACACATTGTCGCAAATTGCAACATAGAAGCAGCCAGAAATATCACGCAAAAGAAAGATAACACATAAACTATGCTAAAAAAGTAAAAAAAATGACAATAATTAAGAAGAAACAGTGAGGTTGCTGTTCGACAAACGCATGATTACTTTTGTGTGTGTGTGCGTGTGTGGGCGCGGACGAATAGGAAGGAGCAAAGAACCACTTGTAAACCGAGATCACAAGATTTGGCAACGATAATAAGATCATAGGGACAGAATGCACCTACATAAAATGATGACGGCTTACAAAACGCAGCTCGGGGAGGACAAATAACTCCCTGTGTTCGCATCCAAGCTTTATATTGAAGGAAGACGAGGTCCACATCCAGTCTTCGCCGACACGCTGCAAAATTAGGGTCAGAGTAACAGAGATAAATACTGTACGATATATGGCAGACACTAATTTTAGCCAAGCTCCACGATGTTCATTGGTCATTCATTGGTGTATTTCGCAACTTTTTCACGTCAGTTGCTGTGCAATAAGTTCGCATCGTGATGGTCAACTGGTCATTGACAAATATACTAAATGCAAGGAATGAGTTCTAAGTTTGAAACAACAGATTTGAGCGGCACGTTGGGTGGATTGCCGTGAAAGCGCTCTCTCAAATACGTGATCGGCGGGACGATACAGCAAAAAGGACGAAAACTTTACGTCAAGTTGCCTCTCTTTCACAGTAACTTGGTTGTCGTGGCAGATTACCACATAGAATTAGATTCCGTTTTCTCTTCTCCTTTGACTTTCTATGCAGGCAGCTTCAAATCGCTCTTTTCGAACGGCGAAACTAGCACAGCACTGCTAGACGCTGCTGGCTGGTACCAGCGCATTACGCCGCGTTTCCCCTCGAGGGGTCGCTGCCGTCGATGGTCCTCATTCCTTGCATTTAGTATATTTGTCAATGACCAGTTGAGCATCACTATGCGAACATATAGCACAGCAACTCACGTGAAAAAGTTGCGAAATACACCAATGAATGACCAATGAACATCGTGGAGCTTGGCTAAAATCAGTGTCTGCCATATGTCGTGCAGTATTTATCTCTGTTACTCGGACCTTAATTTTGCGGCGTGTCGGCGAAGACTGGATTTGGACCTCGTCTTCCTTCAATATAAAGCTTGCATGCGAACACAGGGGGTTATTTGTCCTCCCCGAGCTGCGTTTCGTAAGCCGTCATCATTTTATGTAGGTGCATTCTGTCCCTATTATCCTATTATCGTTGCCAAATCTTGTGATCACGGTTTACAAGGGGTTATTTGCTCCTTCCTATTCGTCCGCGCATACACACGCACACACACACACACAAGTAATCATGCGTTTGTCGAACAGCAACCTCACTGTTTCTTCTTAATTATTGTCATTTTTTTATTTTTTAGCATAGTTTATATTTTGTGTTTCTCTTGCGTGATATTTCTGGCTGCTTCTATGTTGCAATTTGCGACAATGTGTCTGATGCGCTATGTTCACCTATACTAAGGCCGCTGTGGTCGTTTTTAGCACTAACAAAACATTATTATCATTACATATCCAGTTTCAAACAAAAACAGATAGATGGCGCATCGGTAGCGCTCGGATCGGGATATGTCATATGTGAGCCGCTGTCGTCTGCTTCTTCCGGTAGAGCTACGACCTTGAAGCCTCTGCTCTCGCGTAAGAAATGGCGCAACATTGGCGCTCGGTAAAGGCACGTGTGGTCGCCATAACCTTGCCTCGACCTGAGACTGGCCGGTAACCTAAATTCCGATGACGCGGCGATAGCAAACCATAGTGCGTAGTTTTGACGATTATGCTTGATGGATGTGTCATTACATTACCAAATTTTTGGCCAGTTCGACGTTTCGCTCCGCTCTTATGCGTGAACATTGTCATCGGAATTTAGGTTACCGGCCAGTCTCAAGGTCGAGGCTCAAAGTTATGGCGACCACACGTGCCCTTACCGAGCGCCAATGTTGCGCCATCTCTTACGCGAGAGCAGAGGCTTCAAGGTCGTAGCTCTACCAGGCTCCCACAGCACCCCATAGAGCCCATAGTTTGAGATAATTCAGGCAACACTTGGCATGTAACCAATAAAAATGAACTATGATGCCTACCATTCGGCCAATCAGGAGTCTCTCCGTTTGGCTCGCCATTCGGCTCCGTACTGGCTAGCATCGGCTTTCACTTTTACTGGTTTTCATGCCCGACGCTCGTTATTCCGTATTCCAGAACTACTAGGCAAATTTTGGACGAAATACACATTTATTTGAAACATCGTACTGACTCAATAGTCTGAAACAAATATTCACCGTGCGTACAGAGTCCAAATCGTTGCGTTCGTTGACCAAGTTCGAACTCGCAAAACACACACACACTCTACTTCCTAAAGCGAGAGACGCTCGCACGAGTGCGTGCGATTTCACGGTGACCATCTCCTTTCGTTGATCGCAGTGCGAATGTTTCAACGAAGAGCGAAATGCTTGTCGCACGGACATCGAATCCTGTCTCCGTTGTGACTGCATTTGAAAATGCGACGGCGCTCACAAGTGTTCCTCAGGCGTCAGCTCACCACTGCATTCCAGTTCTAAACTCGAGAGACTGTTCGCACGTAGGATACTTGTGTCGGGAAACATCATAACACGCGCTGAGTCACTTTGACACACTAACAAATCTGCGACTTCTCTTTGAACAATGCGGTCATACGGTGCTGTCAACTGACATCGCCGAGACGCTGCTGCCACTTCTCTCCCTTCTCTTTTTGTAACTGCCCGCCAGACAGGCAGCCCGCGAAAGAATGCTCTTTTGAAACTTTGCCAACCAATAGCGGAGCGCGCAATGTCCTTCGGCCAATGGGTATCAACTATGATGCCTGACGGAGTAATACCACGTGTTTATGACGTGCAAACATTTTTTTAGAGCCGCGAAGAGGGGGAGCTATGGGGGCCTGGCTCTACTGGAAGAAGCAAACGACAGCGGCTCACATATCCCGAGCCGAGCGCTACCGATGCGCCATCTATTAGGCAAGAGCAGAGGCCGCAGCGCTCCGCCTCCCGAGTCCTCCTATTAGCGCGCCATTTGGAGGCGGAGCCTCCCTCGCTCTTGGTCAGCAAAGTCAAGGATAGTCCGAAAGACATGTGCGCGCAGCCAGTTGACAACGGTGGGTTGCACTGAAAACGCGGAGCGGCGAAGCCCGTCGGCTGGAATGCTCGAATAAGTACTTCAATATGGGTTGGGAAGCGCTTCACTTGCAGCTTCTCCAGAGGACGTGTGTGCCACTACTGTATGGCTAACGCCGAACACTTGAATGACATAATCAAGGAGGATCACTGCCAAATTTGAACTGATGAAGTTCACGCGAGTCACCTTGCAGCTGCCGCAGTGAACCCTGAAATCAATGCCAAGCTGTATGGTGTTCGTGGTCCCTCACCAATGGCCAGCTTAAGGTATTTTGATGTGACATCACAGATGGCTCCAGACGTGATGCATGGTATTTTTAACGGAAGTATCGCCCTTGTTTTGCGCCATGTAACAAATGGCCTTATGCGTAATGGAGCATTGAGTGAAGGCGACCTAGCTCTGGTGACAAGCTTTCCCTACGGATACCATGACAAAAAGAACAGACCTGAGGAGCTGTCACACTCATTTGTGTTCGGGACTTCCAGCTTAAAGGGCACGGCCTCACAGAAATGGTGTTTGCTGAGATTTTACCCTCTGATTTTTGGGCCGCATGTTCCAGAAGGGAATTGCCACTGGGACATTTTACTGAAGTTCCATTCCATATTTCAAATTGTTCTAGCAGAACCCCAGTCAACATAACATTGCAAATTCAACTCTGAAAACACGTTGAAAATCAACCATGTGAATGCAGGATCAACGTTGACAACTAACGTTGATTCAACCTGGCTAATGTCACAGCCAGAAACGGGTTAAATTAACAGCGACCAGAACTCATATTCCACGTAACTGAAACGTAGTTTACGCGTTAATTCAACGTATACCAATGTTGAAAAAGTGGAATACTGTATAAGTGGTTTTTTTCGCGTGGAAAATATTTTCGCGTTTTGAATGGGCACTAACCCAGAAAGTGTTTCGCGGGCACTTAAATTCGCGATAGACGTTCCAGGCAACGAATTTGACAATGCAGAGCTTCGGTGGTGACCCAGATCAGCTCCTCGTCTCGTACACCGCGTACAAGCTATTGGGGTTCAACGCACGAAGGAGGATCTCCTAGGTCGATCGCTAATCTCTCTACAAGGACTGTAGCCAAAAAGTCTCTAAATAGCCTCGAACGGTTAATCCTTCTCGGCATCGTTGCGAGACTATAGGTTCTGGCTTGCTTTGTATATGGCACTAGACCACCATTACTCACTTAGTCGTCGGACAGCTCAGTCAGGTTGTCCCTGCTAAGGTACTTCCAACCACGTGCACCATCGGACTGCTTGCATGCATGTGGACTACCAGACCTCACGACGTGCCGGACCGCTGCTGAGAAGGAAGCATTTGAAGCTGCTAACCATCTCGTGACAGAAGCAACAAGCCAACCAAGTAAGTGCAAGCAACGCCGGGGTTCTTACGCTGCCGAACAGTTACAATGCCGAACAGCGCTACGCAGTTGGCAAGCACGCCGGAGAGAATGGAAACAGATCAGCAGTTGCAAAGTTTTCGGCGCAGCTGGAAGGTCCATCAATGAAAGCACTGTACGCGGCATGAAAAGATCGTACCTGGAATCACTGGCACAGAGCGATCATACTACGCAAGAGCCATCTTCGCTCCCCAAGAAGCGGCGGGGCGCAAAACTACTACTCGGCGAGTTGGATAAGGATGTCCAGACGTACATCACTGAGCTTAGAAGAATGGGTGGGATTGTGAACAGTTCAATCTGCATTGCAGCAGCGACCGGCATTATTCTAGCAGGAGCACCCTATCTCTTAGAGGAATGCGGAGGATCGTTGGTGATCGAAAGGAGCTGGGCGAAATCCTTCCTTCAACGTATGGGATTTGTAAGGCGGAAAGCAACGCGAGCGGCAAAGTTCCAGAAGAGTTTGACAAAGTGAAGGCAGGCTTCTTGGAAGAGATCACACGGAAAAGGCGTGATTTTAACGTTCCGGATGAGCTCGTGATCAACTGGGACCAGACCGGCGTTAAGCTAGTCCCGGTGGGACAGTGGACAATGGAGTCTAGCGGCGTGAAGCAAGTGGATGTGGTTGGCCTTGAAGACAAGCGAGAGATCACAGTCGTGGTGTCGACGACGCTCTCAGGAGAACTTCTGCCCCCTCAAGTCATCTATCCCGGAAAGACAGACAGGTGCCACCCCAAATGTGACTTTCCAAGTGGCTGGGATGTGTGCCATAGTGACAACCATTGGAGTAACGAAGAGACAATGCTGCGTTTCGTGGATACTGTGATCGTGCCGCATGTGAAAAAGTGCATAGAGAAAATGGGAAACGCCGGACAAAGTGCACTTTGCATTTTTGACGTGTTCGCCGCTCACCGCACAAAAGCTCTACTGCGGAAGCTTCTAGAGAACAACGTGCAGTATGTCTTCGTTCCGACAAGCTGCACGGGTGAGCTCCAGCCGAATGATCTAGTGTTCAACACCGTCTTCAAAAAGGCACTAAAGGACTGTTTTGTGCGCTGGTACGCGAGCATCGTCCAAGCATCGATGGGGGGGTCCGAGCTCGCATCCAACCAAGCTGGACTTACGAGCTAGTGTCCTGAAGCCGCTGCACGCTTCGTGGCTCATGGAAGTGTACACTTCGGCCAAGCAGCGCCCAGCTCTGATGCGCTCCGGATTCGAAAGAGTATGAATTTACCCCGTTGTACAAACTTGAACAATTTGACAGTGCGATTTGATGTACATACTAGCTACTCTTCATATTGTAATAAATACGTTCTTATTCACTACCTTTGTTGTTACTTTTTTCCGCATGCAAATTCTCTTCATTTTGAGCGCCATACCGGCCGTCATGTTCGCGGGAACTTAAGAGGGCATACCAGCTCTCCGTCCCAATGTATTTCCTATGGAACAGTTTTTATGCTTTTTCTCGGTAACCGCCGCGCTGATTTTGTCGCGGGTGCTTTCATCATAAAGAGGAAGACGAGATGAAATTATTTAAGCTACAGGATTTCTCATATATGTCGTATGTATTTTACGGCGACGTCACGAATGCGAAAAAAATACATAATTTTTCTCCTCCCTCTTTGAACAGGTTTTATTAAACTTCTATGGACATTTCGAAAAAATACTTTCCATTTACTTTCTCTGGAAATATTTCAGGAATCGATAGATATCAAATTTATATGTCTACCACTTTCCGTTTTTATAAAAAAGAGCATGAAACGTGAGTACGGATAAATACCGTCTCAGAGCCCCGTAAACCGCGTCATTCTGTGTAGCCCTCTAGCCGTAGCACAGGAAAAACCGCGCGGAACATTTTGACCGTATCCATGCGGCGCGAACGTGCACGGCAGTGCTCCCTCTCTCCTCTTTACTTTCATGGACAGCGGACTTAGGGCATGGCCTTGGAGACCAGAACAAAAGCTTACTTTTTGAAACTTCGTGTTTGTGTCTGTCCTTTCGTGTTCCCTAGTCTCGGGGTTTTACTTTATGCTTACTTAGCTGCTCGTAAAGGGATTACCGTCAGCCAGCAGCATTGTCGAGGGGGTGGGGAACGTTGGGTAGACGAGCCATCATTGTCGCGGCCCGTGTAAGAGACCACCGAGACCAATAAACCTCTTCTTTTTTCGGTGAGATGAGTTTATTAGCTTGACATGATACGTCAATTTCACCTGTACCCGTCTGTCTTTGGACGGCGAACAAAGCGAGGCCTTCTGAGGAAGATAAGGAAAAGCTCCTGGTCACTGGGGACTCTCCGCTGAACTAGTGTCTACGCTGAATGAAAGGTCTGGTGTAATGTGAAGTACCCTGTGAAAACCAAGGAGTGTCTAAAAATATAGTACTGAAGTTTCCGGGTAATAATCAGCGCAATTATGAGGCGGAAATCGTGCTCCGAGACCTCGTCGCGCGTCAAGTTCCTTTGATTTTATCGTGTTCATTTATACATAAAGATGGAGTTCAAGGGGGGTTCAGGAGCTTCCTCCTTCTCCTTTTTTTCTTTTTCCATTTGTTTTTTTTGTTTTTGTTTTGAATAGCTGTTGCTAAATGCAATGCATTTATTTAGGCTGATTGAGCCTATCAAAAGGCCGAAAATCATGACGCCGAACTATCAGAAGGCCGACAGCCAAAAGACCAAAAAATCATGACGCCGAACTGTCAGAAGGCTGAAAATGGAAAGGCCAAAGAGACACAGGGTGAGCACTCCAGTGATTGACCACTGAATGGGATGGTGTAGATTCTGAAAAAGTTTTGTTGCTATTGTACTAGAAATCAAATAACTGGAATGCATAGCATTTGGTGCTCGCAAATAGACTAGCCAGCGAAGATGAAAAACAATAATCTACAATATGTTTACTACGAAAAGAAAGTGTGTGCTGGGTAAAGTGAGGATAATTGTGCATTAAGAGCCCCTGAAATATAGATGCATGTAAGAACTGAAATCTAGACAGCCGATGAAGCACATCACAGCCGACCGAATGTTATCGTTCGCTTTGCGGATTTGTTGAAATTTGGAGACATATGGTGCTTTTTTCTTTTTTTTATGTGTTAATAATGAGTTGTTAAATCTACATTCCATTCAACAAGCAACATAAAATGGATATAGTTCGCTGCATTAGTTCGCTAGCGATATCGTTCGCTGGATGCTAGTATTTCTCTACTGTCGGTCAGGCACAGGTGTTACAGTTGTCCTTACATCTTTTTCTGGGCCGATGTTTATGGGTTATAAAAGCTCTACACCCACTTATTCAGGTATTTCATTGCGGTTTCATTGCATTGAAAATACGGTTCATCAACATAGAAAGTATGAGACAACAACTACAACATCATTGTCTGACCGCCACCAATAACAAAACAGAACTATATACAAAAATACTAGTATTCCGGTTGAGTTGGGAACTATGTCCGACGATATCCACGTTCAACGAGCGTGAAGTCAGAGCCTCAGGATAGTGGGCATTTGCGTTTCATTTCATTGATACGAATACAGAAGGTAATGCGTCACTGCGCTCAGTATTCTGTAGTACTCCCCTTTATAAAAGAACGCGGCTAACGTCATAAGAAATCATCAGACATCATCAAAAACATCATCAGAAATAAGTAGAAGGTAGCAGGACCTTGAAAAATCACCAGTGATGAATCACCTCGTGTCATAGTCAAGATTTATTTGTTGTTGGAGAATCCCTTCCTAATCTTACCGCGTTGTCTGCACTCAGCAAACTTTGCGATAGAGGAACAGAAAGAACACATGTAATCGGCACAATGCAAGCGGCGCAGTTGGTGTAACCGCATTTATGTTCCTTCTTCAATGGTTTTACTGTGCATTAGCATGCATGTTAATTAAAAAAAATCCCGTCTCCCAATTTAAACAAATAATGTGATAGCACTTGATCAGCTATGATCCGTTTCCTCAGCTGTTTACAACAGCGCTCCTGTAATTTCCGGGATACGGAAAAATCGTCCCCGGTGGGAACCTAGGTTAGAGTGATTCCGTGCCACTACATCCAACCCGCCGTTACGTCCATCGTGCTCTTACATCCAAAAACGAGTCGTTACATCCAGCCTTCTCTTACATACAAACGACCGTTACATCCAACGAGACTTTACGTCCATTTCTGGCCGATACATCCATGGTCAGTACATACAAAGAGACGTTACATCCAACAGAAAACCATACACAACGAGCTGTTACGTCCATTGCGCCATTACATCCACAGACGTAGGAAAGTATCGATGGAAAGTATGGAAAGAAATGGATGTAACGGCGCGTTGGATGTAACGTCTCGTTGGACGTAGCGTCTCCAGACCGGTTAGAGCCGGGTCCTAGGTTAGTTTTCAGGGTAGGTTAGTTTAGGCTTGTTTTTGACAGTTCACCGTCCACAGTCCATCGCATCTTCCGCATCACATTATAACTGGATATTTTGAAATCCTAAGCTGTTTGGAGAAGGATCGAAGACCGCTTGGTCGAAAGCCGTTCGATCGAAAACCGGTTGATCGACGCCGTTTATTCGAAAGACGTTTTCTCGAAGGGAGTTCGAAGGTCGCAGCGTGTACTTAGCACCTCTTTTTCTGTAACTTTTGACTCGAGCATATGGAGCATGAGGCAATCAGTGTCCTCTCCTTTTTTGTTTGTTTGTTTCTTGCTTTTTTTTTCAGCTAAGGAGGGGAGACCACTGGTTATTTGCAGACCTTTGGCATTCACGAACATCACAGCCGTTTCGGGTTTGTGCTTACTCAGTCAACTGTCTCATAAGGCTAACCAGAATCTCTCGTATTTACGGTTAGTGGAAGGCCGACTTCACAAACATTCCAGTAACGTTCAACAGGACTGCCCTGTAACGTTCGTAATGTTGAAACAGTCAGCAAGCGGATTACACACAGATAAATGTTTCTTAGGATAACGGCACCTAGAACTGCAGCTTTATTTGTTGTTTCTCTTTCTTTCATTTATTGATCGATTTATTTTTATTTTGATCTTTATTATTTTCTCTCTTTTTTTTTCATGAACGCTCCACGTGAACCAATAACAAAAATCGATTTAAGCGGCCGACGCACAATTATTTCCGCCCACGCAATGACCAAAAGTCTTTTCCGGAACCCAAATTCACGTTCGCGAAGCAAGGAAAACCAACGACAACCAACGACAGCGACGGGGAGGGGGATATATTTATTAGACGCAAAGGAAAAAAAAAAACAGGCTAAAGGTCAGCCAAACGGGACGTCGGCTTGCTATTCCGGAAATACATAAATAAATAAATAAAATTAAGAAATAGGAGATAAATGAAACGGACGCGACGGAACAGCACGTTAGTTAGTTGATTATAAGGTTAGCAAAAATTCGGTGTTTGCATTTCCATGTTCAGGTTAGTCTAAGTGGACTTTGGCATTTTCAGCGCAGAAACAGCCAGATAACATTTATTTACAGTAGTTTATTTTTCGACGGGGACTTCGATCACGTTATTTTGAGATACGGCCAATTTTTCGAGACCGGTTCCCTGGATTTTCCATCTTTCGACAATCCTTGCTAGTTGCACGTTGGATGACCCAAACCAGCTCCGGTGGCGCAGCGGTAACGCGTGCGCTTGGAGACTGGGAGGTCCGCGGTTCGAATCCGCGGGCCGGCTGTGCCGTCTGGGGTTTTTCCTGGGTTTCCCTCAGATGTGTAATAGGCGTATGCCGGCACAGTTCCCCTGAAGTCGGCCCATCGACGCAGCTATCCTCCCCCCGAGCGGATTCCGCTCGGTCTTCCACTTCACCCTTTCCTCCTCTCCACCATCTTTCCCTTCCCGAGAAACATGCCGCCTAATCAGGCAGGCAGACCTCTCGGGTTCCTCCCAACGACACTCCTCCTCCTCCTCCTCCTCCTCCTCCGGATGACCCAAAACCTGTACCCGTCTGTCTTTGGACGGCGAACAAAGCGAGGCCTTCTGAGGAAGATAAGGAAAAGCTCCGGGTCACTACTAGGGATTCTCGGCTGAACTACTGTCTACGCTGAACGAAAGGTCTGGTGTAATGTGAAGTACCCTGTGAAAACCAAGGAGTGTCTAAAAATATAGTACTGAAGTTTCCGGGTAATAATCAGAGCGTTATGAGACGGAAATCGTGCTCCGAGACCTCGTCGCGCGTCAAGTTCCTTTCATTTTATCTTGTCCATTTATACATAAAGATTGAGTTCAAGGAGTTATTGCGAAATCCTAAGCTGTTTGGAGAAGGCGTTTGATCGAAGACCGCTTGGTCGCAAGCCGTTCGATCGAAAGTCCGTTGATCGACGCCGTTTGTTCGAAAGACGTTTCTTCGAAGGGAGTTCGAAGCTCGCAGCGTGTCCTTAGCACCTCTTTTTCTGTAACTTTTGATTCGAACATATGGAGCATGAGGCAATCAATGTCCTCTCCTTTTTTGTTTGTTTCTTGCTTTTTTTTTCAGCTAAAGAGGGGAGACCACTGGTCATTTGCAGAAAGGTTTTATTGGTCATTCACGAACAGCACAGCCTTCTGGCTTTTTACTCTCTCCCATCCGAAAGGAAATAAAATTGAACAAAACTGAATTGAATTGAATAGAACAATGCGGAAGCATCCCCCGTAGCTGTAGGACACATACCGAAGAAAATGTCTTCAAGTTGGGAGCAGCCAATAGTCTGTGCTTCTTCTGGGCACCCTTTTCATTGCAGTGTGGGCGAAACCTCTGCTAACCGATATCACAGTCACCAGCACAACCCGGTTCGAAACCAAAACAAGCCACGAAACAAGGAAGAAGGAGCCGTAAAAGCGAAATACACTTGAAACGCCAGCATCAGTTAATGGCGGTAACGATCTGTGGAGAATGGCGTCTGGTGCGGCTTCCCCGATTCTCGCTTTGAAAGAACTAACTTGAATTGGATCGTGGATGGGATTGGATTGGATAATGCAGCTGCTTTACGTATGATAAATCAACGTGATTTCTGCGTGTACACTTTGCATGTGAAATCCTGAAGTAAAACTTGTGCAGAAACAACGTTGTTCGTTCTACGTTTTCGGTTACGTTAAATTCCAGCGCGCTGTCATAACGTGCTCCATTCCACTGCTGGGAGTGTTGAATCAGCGTTGAATTCCCGCATTACAATTCGCATGTTGAAATTTTACGTAAAATCTGCGTGAAATTCACGTTCGCAATCCACATTTCACGTTGTTCAACGATATTCAACGTGGATTTTACATTCTGTCAACCATGTGTGTTGACTGGGATACAGATCCCAGACAGCATGATTTGCTATCTTGAAGTGCTTGTTTGGGAGTTCCTTCAGTCATTCAGAGATGCATACCCTGATGTCAACATCACCCCCAAGCTTCATTATGTCATACACTATGCAAGAATGACAAGACACTTGGGCCCGCTTCGGCAGTACTGGTGCCTTAGATTTGAAGCGAAGCACCAGTATTTTAAGAACATTGCGTCAAGAGTGAAGAACTTCCGCAATGTCTGCAAGAGCTTGGCATGTCGTCATCAGCTCCTACAGGCCTACGAAATGCACTCTCACGGTTTCGGCAAAAAGGTGTCTATGGTGTGTGCTGCTGAGGTCTCAGAAGATGATCTGCCTCCCTGTGTGGAACACCTTAGGCACTTGAGTGGTGTGGTCGCAGTTAAAAGTGTGGAGTGTCACACGGGGTCATACAGGGTAAATGACGTGCTTGTCATGAAGAGAAGTGAGCCACCTAGCCACCTGTGTTCGTCCATGTCTCAAAGATGTATGTGGCCTCATGTGAAGTGTTTCTCCTTATGGAGAGCTTGAAAGTGGACTGTTTTTGTGAACACCTATCGTCATACAAGGTCCTGGAGACAGGAAATTTCGAACGTCAGGTGCCAGGGAAAGCAGAATCTTCTGAACACCTCGATTTGTACTATGGCTGTTACGTGGCACCTCGCAGTGAGGTGATGTTTTAAATATGTCCCAGTTGTTGTCTTTCTTCAGTATCTGTATACAAAGATAAAACATTCAAAGTACTGTTTCTTAATGTGCAACCTTTCTTGCAGTAGTCTGCATTCTGTCACACTCCTGACGAAAAGCAGGCTCCTGCAAGAAAGCTTGTATGTTAATAAGCAGTAGTTTCAATGGTTTTATCTTTTTATCACTTGTGTTGATCGCACTTGACAGAGTTTCTACATTCCTTGATTGCTTCTACAGTAAATCTGATTAAATTGGTGAAGTACTGTTTCTTATGTCTACGTGCGCACATGTATCGTTGAAATACTGGCTAACCTTTCCCTTTCCTTCTTACTTTGCATTAAACATATTCCCCCCCCCCCTGGGGGACCTGCCCGCTTGATAGTAGCAACGCGTTGCTTGCAAGGTGAGAACATTTGTCTCAGCATCTGCCAGAAAACTTGGGACAACACACTGTCTGACTGTGGGATTGAATCCCACAAGCTCCAACTCTCGAGCGGTATAACCACTCATCCGCAGAGGTGCGTACATGAATGTGACACCACAAAGATTGTTACAGTGTGTGTATGGTTTTTTTGTTTCTGGGTGAGACCAGATTTTTCATGACATTTGCGCCCTGAACCAATTTTCTGAAATTCAGGCATAACCCTACTTCTCGCCAGATGCTGCGAAGTCTTTCAACCTCATATACCTTCACAGTAAACCCTGAAAGTGATTAACCATGTCATTAATCTTAATCCTTTAGCACGGAAGAAAACACCTAAATGTCCTCCTGTCAGTCACCTACTAGATAGTCCCAAAGCCCGGGATTCCTAGACACATGTCAACATTTCATCGTTCAGCCTTGCAATAATCTTGGCAGCTTGATTCACACAATTTTACTTTCAGCTGGAAAGTCTTTAAGACTTAAAACATGGTGACCTGAAAATTCCTTATTCTTTCTTGATCTTCGTTTAGAAAATAATCACCCTATTTTTAAGCTCAACTTTCAAACATAATGAAAGCCGAAAACGATGAACCTTTTTGTATTGGCGTGTGAGTGATCACCATTAATGGTGTGACTAAAACTGGATTATGCCACGTGTGCCGCTGACTGAGTTAGAGTAAGGGATTACATGTTGAAATAAAGCATCACAGGTGGCTTCCTTCTTGTCTCATGTACCGTTATGCTGGAATAACTTCACTTAATATATCCCTTATGAAGTTGTCTCCTGTCAAGGTAGCATTCACCTGCGTGGCAGGCAGACAGTGTTCTATAATCAGATAGACTTACAGTAAAAAAAAAAAAAAAAAAATGAAAGCATAAATGTGCACTAGCTTTTTCTTGTGTTGCGTTCCCCTCCCTCACACATCACGTCTGAGCAGGACTACTGAAAGCATATGCTTAGAGACCCCGAGAAGACTCGCTTGCAGAGTTTATTCACTTCTGCGTGTCACAACCGGAATATGTATCCAGTGTATTGTTGTTAGATCAAGCTTTCCCGCAACGTGTTGCAATATATTTTTTTCGACATGTTGCGCTCCACGCTTCAGTTTGCGCGAGTTCAATTTGACGAGAGCCGCGTCCTTGTACTTGACTAACTGGTAAGTACTTCAAAGAAATAAAAAAGGCTATTCATCAATCGCCTCTTCCACGCGCGAACAAAGAAGGACGATCCGCACCTCGCCAAAAATGCGCCTTCGAAATAATAATAATAATAATAAAAGGTGCTTCCACTCTTCCTGCGCGCCGCACACCTCGAGAGAGGTCACGGGAGAGAGCGCGTCTTCTGCGAAGGAGTGCGAGAGCGAAGTGAGGAGGCGCGATGGAGTCATCGTCGGAGGAACGGCGAAAGGGGGGGTAAAGCGCGCCTCTAACGCCTCGCGACTCCCCTTTTTTCACCCTGTATTCACACGAGCCAGTTTTCTGCCGGCAGCAAGTCTTGAAGGAGTGAGAGGATATCCGAGATAAACGAGGTCACTAGGCGTCTGAAGACGCCCGCGCGTTATCTAGCATTCACACGAGTCATTTTCCCGGCGGCTGTCAGTTTTCCGATCCCTTCTGTATTCGCGCTTGAATTTCGTGTCTAGCGTACGATGGACCAATGAAAGAAAAAACTTCTTGCGCTTGGGCTCCTTGTGGATGGTTCAGAGTGCATTGACGTGAGAAACGGGACAAGATATGGGCCGAAGAAGCGCTATGGAATGTAAAACAGCATTAACCCAAATCTCCGTGTGGACGACCCAAACGCCTGTCGGAGTATTTTGATAATAGACGTCGTCAGATTCGGTTTTATTTTCCACTAATGAAGCGTATCTCGTGCCGACAAGTGATGGACTGGCGATGAAGCTGTGATGTAGAGCTACAGGTAGTCAATAATTAATTAAATTAAGTTAAATTAAATCAATTTTTATTTCCTTTCGGTGGACTTACAGTAAAAAAAAAATGAAAGCATAAATGTGCACTAGCTTTTTCTTGTGTTGCGTTCCCCTCCCTCACACATCACTTCTGAGCAGGACTACTGAAAGCATATGCTTAGAGACCCCGAGAAGACTCGCTTGCAGAGTTTATTCACTTCTGCGTGTCACAACCTTGAATATGTATCCAGTGTATTGTTGTTAGATCAAGCTTTCCCGCAACGTGTTGCAATATATTTTTTTCGACATGTTGCGCTCCACGCTTCAGTTTGCGCGAGTTCAATTTGACGAGAGCCGCGTCCGTGTACTTGACTAACTGATAAGTACTTCAAAGAAATAAAAAAGGCTATTCATCAATCGCCTCTTCCACGCGCGAACAAAGAAGGACGATCCGCACCTCGCCAAAAATGCGCCTTCGAAATGATGAACATGAGTGAACATGAGTTTTTATACATGTATTGGAAAGGTGCAAGCGAACGATTATGTGTAGTCAACGTCTGTCCAGCGAAAGAAATATCCGCGTTTATAAAATTCATGCCTTGTATTCCGTGTCTGACGTAGAGAAAAAGCTACGTCCGTCTGACGTAGAGAAAAAGCTTCCTATGCAACACTACATTGTAGGCATCTATCTATGCATTGCATAATTGTTCCAAAGCTGCTGCGCCGGCGTGTCGTTGCACCACCTTCGCGGTAAAGCCGAACATCGTTGGCGTACCAATTCAGAATTGGCTATAATACAGTGAATGCCGTTGTATGGGACACATACAGAACAATCCTGATGAAATAAAAAGCAAGCACGATAAGTATCCGTTGCGTCACCTTCCCCTTCTGCCGGCAGCAGACGCCGTCGGTCGTCAGAATCTGTGCCGGGAGGACAAGATATCCGGCTGCCTCCGACTGCCGCTCCGGAGATCAGAAAGTGGTGACGTGGCGAAGAGCGCCTGTCACGTGGCACCAGAGAGCGGTGATGTTCCCTGCCGCCTGAGCGTCAGCCGGCAGAAAAATGACTCGTGTGAATACAGGGTCAGTGTCGTAGATCAGGGACGGAGGAGCAGCACGACGGGAAGGAGAAGCTGCTGACAAGAGGTTGTCGGCATCGCCACCGAGTTTGGCCATTTTCGACGACGAGCACCAAGGCCGAAAGCCGTAGCTAGTGCCGCACGTGCTGCTGCTTTTGCGGAAGTTGACCCCCGTAAGTTCACCCCCCACCCAGGGTGTTGTACACACTTCCTGGTTGTTAGCAATGTCCACCATATTGTTTGAGATGACTCAAAACAGCTTGGGTGTCAATGCATATACCCATAAGGGTCCCCATATTCCCAGATATAACATATATAATATACCCATATTCCAAGGTATATCTAAACAGGTAGCGCAACTCCCATAGGCCCCTGTGTCTTCAGAATGACGCCATGATAGAGACGGTCAGCGCCATCCATTCGTTGCGCGGTCTACTACGATTGTAAATAAATGGCGTCAGAGGTGACGTCAGCAGTATGAATAATAAGTAGCGCGTAATTGGCTATGGCACGTTTTCGTTCGCGCACTTCGTTTGCGTTGTATATTCCCTTTTCCTCACCCGTGCAACAGTACCAGACGAGAACACACACACAAAAAAAAATCGTATCAAGTTTAATGAAACATATCAATACGAAATACATATAGTTATCACATATCTTGACAACTCCAAACAGAAGGGCACCGTGATATCACACAGAAACGAGGAAGGTTCACTTAAGCTCCATTTCTTACCTAGAGCAATACGCACACGCAGTGATTAGACGTTTGCATTTGTTCAATGAGTGGCCATTGCAACAAAACATGACATCGTTGGTGCACAGCTGATTCCTGCTAACACTCACGCTATCATGCCCGCTCGCCCCATGAAATTTTTTTTCGCGGGGCCAGCAACAGGGGATGCATTGTATTCATCAGTTCACACGTGTTAATCTTGGCCTACAGCTCCGAGATGTGAACGTCGCTACCTGTTTAACCCAAAAAGTATACGAACTCCGCATTACAATGCACGGACACACGGCACGGATACACAGATGCACGGATAAACACGCCCACTGTGACACATGCTCTAAGGGGCAGGATACGGAAACGTACTCGGGTGGTAGATGATTTCGTATATGTGCACGAGTGGGGCAAAAGAAAGTTTTTTCTACATTGAAATTATGAATAACCTATTCGTACGCACACAACCCATGCCCATGTTCTAAAGTTTTTGTGTTTACGATCGTACCTCTACTGTCAACACCCAGGATCGCTCGCGCCTCATGATGGTAGCCTTGGCGATGGGTCTTATTTAGTATTTTCGCTTGTTTTCGCTACCAGTTTAGATATACCTTGCATATTCTGCCCCCTGAAGTTCTGCATTCCTCTAGCGGTCACTTTCTGAGGATGTTGCTGACGTAATTGGTAGCAGTGCCAGAAATAGACGACACCGGCAGTATTGATGTGGTTTTGTAATGTTGTGCTGAATCGCTTGCTTGTAGGAACTTGCTGTTTCAGGTCGAATTTGTTGCTCAGCAGTATGCGATGACTGTGTGGAAGCAGGACTGACTTTTTTCTTATACAGTGATTTTTCCTTGTACGTTGCAGTGTTGCATGAGCCGCATTGTACTTGGGGAAGGAACCTAATGAAACCTAGAGCTAAATATATGAGACTAGATTGGAACTATAATTTTCATACATGATGAAAAAACCCTTAGACTAGGGAGACGATGGAAAACTGACACACACAGACAACTTTTTCATTGTCTCCCTAAGTGGCAGGGTTTTTTCCTCGTGTATTCTAGTAACCAGCTCACTTGCCTCAGTTTTCTCATGACTCTTGTTTTTCTGTTTTTGTGTGTGCAGCTTCTACTGCACAAGCAGCTTTCGCACAGATGTACGATGGGAAGTCACATGACCACATGGACGACATGCTCGAAGACGACACACAGAATGTGACACATGGAGAAGAGCGCACTGCCACTCATGACACACAGCCTATTGCCCAAGACGCCGTACATCCTGCCCAAGATGCCGTGCTTACTGCGCCAGACACTTTACTGGGACAGGCTACCCGACGCAGTAAGAAATTCTGTTGTGCAGGTAAACACCGTTAAATCTATTTATCCATTTTAGTGTCTGGCATAAATCTGGTCAATAAGTCCCATGCATAGTGCTGGTGATCGCTAGTGCAGAATAAGTAGCATATGGGGTCATCAAATTACAGAAGCTATGAAGCTGTATGAAATGGGTCAAGTAATCTTTGTGATCCTTTTGTAGGAAAAAGGAGAAGGGAGGACCAGGACCTGGACTTCATTGAGAGAAGAGCAGAACGTGAATTCACAATCAAGGAAAGGCAGCTGAACCTGGAGGAAAGGAGGATCCAGCTTGAAGAAAGAAGGCTTCGGCTGGAAGCGGACAGACACGCATTTGACAGAGAACGTTTCCGAGAAATTGAGATTTCCAGAATGCAGTTAGAAGAGGAGAGGATTCGTTCCCAAGCACACATCATAGAAACACTTCTTATGCCGCTACAATGCAGCACTGAGTCGGGACGAAGGGCGGTTAAAACAAGGAGACAAACGTATCTTCAAAATCACAACTGACAGGAATTTATTTGCGCAGGCATATTTAAACAATCAAAAGGAAAATAGGTGGCGCACTAGCTACACAAAATTCTATGCCCCTAGTGTGGTCCACGTGGGCCCGCAAGGTCAACCCCACACTCCACGTTTAGAAACTCTTTTTCTAGGTCAGTCAGCGCGAGGGACGGGGCACTGATACAATGCATACCTTTTCTGTGAATACAAAAGGCTTCAATTATCTCCCGTACAGTCTTATCAGAGTTCTTGCACAGAACAGATGTTTTTTCGAAGCATGGTATGCACTCGCAGTCCCTACAGTGCAGGCCAAGGTGGCCTGATGGGGTGCGGCGTATTGTCGATGCATGTTCCATAAGTCGGTCGTTCAAGCACCGCCCCGACTGACCAATATAGCACGCACCACAATCTAGAGGAATAGAATATATGGCGCCTAAGTCGCAGGCAACAAAAGGCTTCTTGTGGCGAATGCCACACCCCGAAACATTAGGCTCTTTATTAATGTGTGAGCAAAGACTTTGCAACTTGCGTGGAGCAGAGAATATATAATAGCAGAGAAATAATTGAAGCCTTTTGTATTCACAGAAAAGGGATGCATTGTATCAGTGCCCCGTCCCTCGCGCTGACTGTCCTAGAAAAAGAGTTTCTAAACGTAGAGTGTGGGGTTGACCTTGCGGGCCCACGTGGACCACACTAGGGGCATAGAATTTTGTGTAGCTAGTGCGCCACCTATTTTCCTTTTGATTGTTTAAATATGCCTGCGCAAATAAATTCTTGTCAGTTGAGAGTTTACAGATACGTTTGTCTCCTTGTTTTAACCGCCCTTCGTCCCGTCTCAGTGCTGCATTGTAGCGACATGAACTATCACCAGCTCCCCCTCTTCCTCCCTTTGATAAACACTTCTTAACCATTTGCTCCAAAGGTCAGGTCCACTGTAGAATCTTATCACCAGCAGTATCAGTCATACAGCAGCTATGTAATTGTCAGTGTGTAGTGCGTATTACAAGGGCACGAAGGAAATTGATGTTCTGAGGACACAGAACGCAGAGAAGGACAAACACAGAAAGCCTCAAGTGCCTAAGAACACATAACTCTTTCATTCATATTACAGGGATGTGAAAATGCATTTTGTAAATTTAATGCAGCATTGCAAAGTTTAATGATTCATTCTGATTACAGTACTCTACACCAGTGTAT
Organism: Ornithodoros turicata; assembly: GCF_037126465.1. Taxonomy (NCBI): domain Eukaryota; kingdom Metazoa; phylum Arthropoda; class Arachnida; order Ixodida; family Argasidae; genus Ornithodoros; species Ornithodoros turicata. The sequence continues at coordinate 100,732,894 of NC_088201.1, read as the reverse complement.
ACAGTAAAACCTCGGTCTCTCTCAGGAATTTAACGAATTTTTATATAACGCATGCAGCAAAGATGGCCTCAGGCTGACTGGTACGAAATCACCTGAACATAACTATGCTTGTACTGTACAAATACTGAAACAATTTTAGACAGTGATGTTTATTCGACATCCTTTAGATGTAACCGCAGAGTAACTGAGTTCCCTTGGTGTGGTAAGCATAGTAGTAACTGTAGTACAGTTACATCTTGAAAAGAGTCATCATCAATCATTGCTGCACAAGCACACAAGGAGAATATTCATCTTGGAGGAGAGTTCTTTCTCTCTCTCTAAACGTACCTGCATTATCCCAAGCAGCACAATGTACTGAAAGTCGAGTGCAATTGGGGTGGACGGTATGTGTCTTATCAAAGTTCTGTAGTTTCACGAGTCTGTTCAATGCCGTCCACCTACCCGTCCACCCCCATTGCACTCGACTTCCAGTACATTGTGCTGCTTGGGGTGTCTGCTTCCGGGCACCCTTCTCGTAGATCGCCTGGAAATGTCGTTTTAAAATTCATAAACATGTTTACAGCACATAAGCGCTGGTGCATGCGCTCTCATTTGAGATGCTTACCAGTGCAAAGTTCTCCAGCTCCAGCCACGGGTGCGACAGCGGGTTGTTCAAACGATGCCCGAACGTTTCGGCGATGTGTTCAATAACAACGTTGGAGACAATAGAAAACGTCGAATAGTGGCGGCCGAACATTCTCTCTAGGTCTCAAAGTCTGTTCGGGTAGGCAAGCCGTCTTTAGGCTATGCAAAGCGCCTCGTCCCCTTTTACAGTGCTTCCTTGTGCTTTCACGTCCTGCACATGTAGAGCTGCTTCTAGTCGCATGATGTCCTCTTTCTCGAAACGAAACTGTTTTCTAACATCGTCTGCATCCATTGCCGTCAGCTCCAGTCTGCCATATGTAGAAGTCTGTTTCGCCCGCCGTACGCGAAACCGGGATCGCAAAATGACATCTTCGATCTCGTCCCAGCTTAAACATTTGGCAAACAGCGGGTCGCGAAGAACGCTGCGATACGGCACATTCATCTCGTAATTGAGAATTTCCCACTTAAACCGTTAGATGCTGTGCTGTGCTCCACTCAAATCCGGCACTGAAATCTAGTTCAAAGCGCCACCGCACCATTTCGAAAGGAACGATTCATACGACCCAATAAAAGTCGCCTCGCCTCGCTCATTCGTTTGGTTTCGTATAGGTGGTGTCGGTCGTTTCGTCCGGGTACAAAATGATTGAGTAAAACTCCCTATTAAATGCTGTTATTATATGTTGTGTTAACTCGGTGGCTTTTTTTTAGTTCTTCTGGTGTTTTAAAGCGGAACAAACGGTGTGTCCAAGAACAGCAAGATGTGTAGAATCAGATATGCACCCGATATATCTTCTAACTTGATTGCTTATGTAAGTAAATCACTTTCACTTTGAACGACACCAAGCCGAGGACAGTATGGTATCAAGTACAGGTCCTATGCAAGCGGCAGCTTTATTGCGGCAGCTTTATTAGGAAGATTGCGAAGGTGGTTCCACTTTACAAATCTAATGATAAGTTTAATCCTATGAACTACCGGCCTATCTCCCTCACAAGCATACCATGTAAGTTATTAGAACACATAATATTTTCTGAACTTGCTAGTTTTCTTGACTTTAATTCATTTTTTTCACCTGCACAACACGTATTTCGGAAGTCATACTCATGTGAAACACAGCTTTTTTCACTTACTCATTCTTTACACGCCATCCTTGACCGTCGTTCTAAAGCAGATTGTATCTTTTTAGACTTTGCTAAAGCATTTGACAAAATTAACCACCAACTTCTTCTAATTAAGCTCAAAATGTTAAATATTGATAACAAGCTATTAACTTGGATTGAATATTTTCTTCTCAACCGCTCTCAGTTTGTCTCGCGATGTGGCTTTCACTCCAGCTTAACACCTGTGCAATCTGGTGTACCCCAGGGATCCGTGCTTGGTCCCCTTCTTTTTCTAATTTATATTAACGACATACCTAACAGCATAAAGTCCTCTATCCACTTATTCGCTGACGACTGCGTCATCTTTCGGGAAATATCTGACACTTCTGACACCATCCTCCTACAGCCCGACCGTAACAGCGTTTCCGATTGGTGCAGCAAATGGCTGATGGTTCTGAACACTAATAAATCCAAGGTCATGCGAATCTCACGTACTAATTCAACTCCGCATAAGTATATACTAAACAACGCAACCTTATCAACTGTTCAATGTTATAAGTACCTCGGTCTGCATATAACCTCTGACCTTAGTTGGAGGTGCCATGTGGACTACGTCACTCGTAAGTCTTACCGTTCACTAGGTTATTTGCGGCGTAATTTCTCAAAGGCCCCTGCCAATATTAAGCTAACTATGTGCAAGACTTTAATTCGTCCGAAACTGGAATACGCATCAGCCATTTGGGATCCTAGTTCATCCACACTAACCTCTGCCATTGAAATAATACAAAACTATTCTACACGTTTTATACTATCAAACTACCATCGCACTAGCAGCATCACATCAATGAAAGAATCTCTGGGTTTGCCGCCACTTCAGATACGCAGAAAAATATCTCGGCTTTGTCTCTTTCATAAAATTTATCAGCACCACCGAATTGAGTACACAATTTATCACTCGCCCCTTTTACATCTCGTCCCGGAATGATCATTGTTGCAAAGTTCACATTCCTTCATGTAACACTAATTCTTACTTTCATTCTTTCTTCCCGCATACGGCAACTGAGTGGAACCACCTTTCACGTAACATAGTTCAGATAACTAACCCAGATTCATTTCGTAAAGCAGTCTCTCAACTCCTGTTGTTATAATATTTTTCTTTGTTATAGTATTGTTATTTCCTACTATTTCTTATATGTGTAGTTTCGTGTATTATTTTGCCTCACTCCCCTCTGTAATGCAATTGCGCTTGAGGGTAATAAAATGAAATGAAATGAATGAAATGAAATGAAATGTAAAGGTGCGTCCACGCTCGCCACATTGCGAGTTGCTAGCGTGAAGGTGAGAGCTTGACCTTGGCGTTAGCTCGCGTAGCCGCGGACCCGGCAAATTTTTACTTGGAGCAACCGTTTTTATGGGCATTGTGTTACTAAAGTGTGCGCAGACCTGAACGTGGTTAGTCTTTAATATTCCAACAGCATTAGTTTTGGGGCTCTGAATAATGGAACACCAGCGAGCCCAAGGCACTCTATCTAGTTCGCGAAACTTATTTAAACTCAGCAAGTTCAGGATTACAGTAAGGTCGCACGGGAATTGGTTCCTTTCAACTTCGAAGTTCTGACTGTACACGAACAAAAGCTGTGTTGCAGTATGACTACCTGTGTACGCCACAGAATCACTAAATTCCGAAAAAGGGTTCCAACATGTGTCTTCGTATCTGTTCATATTTATTCTGCTGCCCATTAACATGTCCGACCTGGGAGCGCAAAGGATCATTACTTTTTTCAGTATCGACAGACGGCAGTGCATTATTATGTGCCGGCACACAAATGCAGGAACGTGGGGTGACCGAGTTACAATCGTGTGGTCGCGTGCTGTCGCCCGAGCGCATTCCGTGAAAAGCTGGAATAGCGCAAAAATAGCCAGGTAGCCAAAGCGAAAAACACCCCGCCAACTGACACAAAAAGTAGCCAAATTTGGCGGTTTATAGCCCAATCTTGCAACCCTGGCGGTGAGCCAGAAACGGAGGAACTCATAATAATGGTGTGTCCGGCTATATCTGACGTCAGACGGGAACTCCAAAGAGCAGTGCAGCACCCTGCAACATCAGAGCTATAGACTGAGGAGGTCGACTATTCGCGCGGCAACCTCCAGCGCCGCAAATCCGTACAGAAAGCCCTGCTGAACTTTCTGTTGTGGTGCAGGGAACTGTAGAACCAGACGTGTCAGCCGTCCTACCCACTACCCCCTTCCCCACACCACTTTCATCCCCTTTCTGTCCTGAGGTCACTCGGAGGGATACCCCAGATCGAAGTCTTGGTATCGTAGGGGCCGATCCCAGGTCTACGAAATTATAATAAACATAATCAACGCTCCAAAACAGCGATACATGTTGTACGACAGCAAAAGAAAGGGAAACGGACACTTAAATATGAAGACCGGCGCACCATTGAGAGTGGCACCATTTGCTCCTTGGAGGTGCCCCACACGTGCCGATTCGATCTGGCGCAGCGCTTCCAGGCATGTGTAGATATTTGGGTGGAGTCTGCCCACCACTCTCTTGAGTCTCCTGCAATAAGCCGTAGCGTGTTAGGCCATGGATATGGCAGTGGTGAGGGGTTTCCGCAACAGCCATGAGGTAATAAGAATGCACGGTCTGTTTATTATTATGCTTTTGTTTACACCATGTTGCATGCAGTATAGTAGTGTGTGTGTGTGTGTGTGTATTTCTAATCGTCAAGTTTTTTTTCTTTCTGTTGGCATCTGCAATGATTGCTGTTGTACTGACATTTTGCATCACATAAGGTGCGTGACTCATGAATTTACTATGCCACTTTTTGTGATGCTGTGGAAATGCAACTTACGTGTACTCTGTCCAGGGATACGAGCTCCAGCTCGTAAATATCATGGGCGGGTGGGTGAGGCTCCTCCCGTGCCCAGTCTTTCAGCTTCGCGCGCAGCCTGTCTTCTGTTGCACAGGCAACCACAGCAGCATGACTGTGATCTCCTGGAAGAGAAAAAATCATGGTATGGAAATTATTGTCCTAGTTCAGGTAAGTGTTCAACCGTCTTTCAGCTCAAGATGTACCGTATTTCCTGGTGTATAACCTGCGTGTTATACACATTGAAAGAAAGAGTTGCAAAGAGGCAATGTGCATCTTCTACTGGTGTGTGCTATACAGGGTGTTCTTTATTTTTATTCGTTGAATTTTTTAATAAAAAGCTATGACATCAGCAGAGATGCTGTTTTTGTGATTCATTTTCACATCAAAGCAGATGTCCTCTGGAAGACAGTATGTAACTACGAGACTATTTACCTAAAATTTCCTGATTAACTCGTCAATTAAGGGACTTCGGATAAAAGCGAGCCTTCAGAGTGAGAGACAATCCTTGACGAAAGTCATTCCACCTTCTAAAAACCATGAAGTGAGTCTGTACATTGAAATATCCATTGCCAAATATTGCTATGCGAACGAGGCAAAAGCACACAAACCAGATGCGCTGAGGAAAAAGGGTTCAATCCACGTCAGAGAGTGTGGCCCTATGATGCGCTGGCAAGACTTTGCAGCCTTGATAAGGCTGCGGGGACCAAGGACATGCACTTCTCAGGTGAACAGTTTCGTCTTTGCCTCATCTGCATACCAATGTTTCGCGATGGGTATTTTAACGCACATGCTCACTTCAGGGTTTTTAGAAGGTAGAATGGCTTTCATCAAGAATTGTCTGTCACGCTGGATGCTTACTTTTATCCTAAGTCCCGTCATTAAACAGTTAATTAGTGAATTTTACATAATTAATCACCTAGAAGCTATATTATTTTCGAGAGGACGTCTGCCTGGTCGTACAACGCAACTGCAAAAACCGCATCCCTACCGATCTCGTAGCTTTTTTTTAAATAAAAGATGTGTGATGAACCAAAGAAAAAGACACACTGCATATCAGTTCCTTTCCAAAAATTTAACGTTTCTGGGAGATGTCAGGTGACTTGTAGCTGGATAGCCATGCGTGGCACACGACCGCCAAGAAGCGCGACGTGTCCAGAAGGCTGTCCACCGGCACTTGTGTAGACTTGGACGGGATCATTGCCGTCGTTTTTCGACATCTCTCTCTCCCCGTACCCCTATGTCTCGGATTTGGGGAGTGCTGAAGGGACTTTCTACTCCTGTGGTTCAACGGCACCCGTTCCGTTCCCTGTCCTTGGCCACCTCGCGTTCTGAACTGTGCATTTCGGAGGACTACTGCGTGCGCCTCACAGCGCAGCCTCCAGGCGTGCTCTCATCAGCTCAAGGTCTTCCACCCGCTTTGCAGGCTTCGAAAGACCCGGCTCTGGACCTGCCCCTTACCCTTCTCGAGCTCGACTCTGCACTACGGGACTCTCCTCTGCATACCTCCCCTGGAGCAGACCAGATTACGTACAAGCCCTTCGGAATTTTCCCCTGTCAGGGCGAGCATCCCTCCTACGGATCTTCAACGAGAGCTGGAGCCAAGGGGAAGTCCCTAACGAGTGGAAGACCGCGATGGTGGTCCCTTTACTGAAACCAGGTCAATCACCGCATCACATCGATTCTTTCCGCCCAATAGCTCTTACAAGCTGTGTGGGGAAGACCTTGGAACGTATAATATTCAATCGCCTGAGCTGGTACCTTGAGAGCACGGGTTTTTTCCCCGAGGAGATGGCGGGTTTTCGCCCAGGACGGTCAGCAATAGACAGCGTCATAACTCTAACCAGTAGGACACAACAGGCAAGGGCCGAAGGTTTATTGACAGCCGCTGTCTTCCTTGACGTCAAGAAAGCGTACGACAGTGTCCTCCATAGCGCAATCATGGCGACCCTTTCAGAAGCTGAAGTCGGGGGCTGCGCCTGGTCATGGATTAAAGACTTCTTGGCTGACCGCTCCCTGTTTGTGCGCACCGCTGACGGGGACACTGCGACGTTCCGCGTGCACCGTGGTGTCCCACAAGGGAGCGTCCTCAGCCCCTTATTATTCAATATCATTATGGCTTCTCTTCCTGCGCAGCTTCATAATCACACTCACATTACAATATATGCTGACGACGTATGTATCTGGACTTCCGCCGTTCGGCGTGATACGATCCAACGCCGACTACAAGGTTCATTAGACATCATTTCAAGATACCTTTTGCACCGCGGCTTGGTTGTCTCGCCTAGCAAGACAGTAGCCATGGCATTCTCACGAAGATCATTTCATAAGTACCCGCTTTTCATTGATGGCTCACCCCTGACCTTTGTCACGACCTGCCGATACCTGGGGATTACAATTGACCGTGGCCTGACGTGGTCCCAGCATGTGAAGCTGCTTGCTACCAAGGCAAACTGTTTGGTAAATGTACTCAGGCGTATTGCTGGTGCATCCTGGGGCCCGTCATGTTCTGACCTCTATCGTGTCCATCAGGCCCTGGTGTTGGGGACATTGCGGTACAGCTTACCCATCCTGCATGGTCTCAGTCGAATCCAAGAACAGGAACTGCTCAACATCCAGGCCCGTAGTCTCCGTGTCTGTTTGGGAGTCCCCAGGACAACGGAGACGTATTCTGTCTTGGCAGAGGCGCGAGAGCAGCCGGTTCACATACTGCGGGATGGTGATACCCTCCGCGCTTATACACGCTACATTACACGGCACCCGCTCCACTCTCTTTGTCGCATTGATGAGGACTGCCCGGCGTCTGCTTTCGGCAGTGCCATTGCCCGCCTGAAAGGGAGCATTCCATCTCCCGCGTCTACACCATCCTATGCACCGGCGATGTGGACTCTTGAAAGACCCTGTATTCACTCTAACATCCCTGGACTCCAACGCAAGAAACACGTCCCCACAGTCGTGGCCCACCAGCTCACACTGGAGCACCTCGCCTCAACACATCGACTAAGCCGCCATATATACACAGATGGCTCGGTAACCGAAGGTAGTTCGAGCGCGGCTTTCTACATTCCGGATGAAGACCTGGGCCACGGTTTCAAACTCCCCTATACAGTGTCCTCGACAGAAGCCGAACTGTTTGGTATCCTGGCAGCACTGGAGCATATTACAGAATCCGGGCACGGAACGTGGGTCATTCTTACAGACAGCAAGGCATCACTAGATATGTTGTCGTCATCTCGCCCCAGCATAATAAGCGATTTGCATCAGGGTGTCGGAGCGAACCGAAAACCGGAACCGAAAACCGAAAAAAACCGCTATTTTGGTGCGAACCGGAACGGAATCGAAACCGTATACGTTTTTTTCGCTCAGGAGGGAAACCGAAAAATATATATAACGGTTTTCGGTCCAAGAAAAACCTTCGCCGGTTTGGACTCCGGATAGGCGAATGAAACAGACGTCGTGTGCTCTGAAGTCATGTCATGGATACTATACGAGGGTTACGGTTACGGTAGAATGTATGTCGGTATACTATGACCCTTAGGCTCCCTTTGTAATGGTTTATCGTTCGCGCACGCACACAGACTTAGAGGTACATGTGACTCTCTAGCAATGTGCCGTAGTGCTAGTTTTAATTTGATCCCCACAAACTCTCCTCAACTAAACAGCGACCCAAGGGGGCTGCATAACGGCTTCTTTATCGGTAATGTCGTGCAACGCGTCCCTTGTGTGAGAGCAGCTAAGTTGAATACATTTACGTATACGCAAGGGCAAGCCCGTGCGAAGTGGCAACTCTTTTGTGGACAGGACACGAAGAAAATAAAACGGAGCCGTCGAGCGCGTTTGTGAGTGAAGGTGTTCCTCGATTTGCGTCGTACTCGTGCGGTGGTGCTTGCTGGCTAGACAGTAGCAACAGATATTCGGATGGGACGCGACCGCTCCAACCCAGCAAGAAAGTACTTTATGTATGACATCACGACAAACAAGTCCGTTTGTAGCATGCGCTTCAAGAAAGGAGAAAGCCCATTTGAAGAGACAGTAACCTACAGGAACCAGGAGCTACCAATTTCACAGCTGTCTATTAATATTAATATTAAATACCATGTATGCGGAATAAACGGGTTTACATTTTGTAACATTGATTTTTTTTGTGGGGATATATTCCCAGCAGAAGCGGAACCGGTTCAAAAACCGGTATGAACCGTTATTTTTTTGCTCCGGAGCAGAACCGGTACCGGATCGTTTATGATGTAACCAGAACGAAAACCGGAACGAAAAACGTTTCGGTTCGACACCCTGATTTGCATACCATGACGCTTCAAAAATTCAATGAACTCTTCGCCGCTGGTTACAACATCACGTTTCAATGGGTCCCTGGCCACGTAGGCGTGTATGGAAATACCCGAGCAGACGCAGTAGCGAGACGCGCTGGGTCTGATGACACTTCGGCCCTGGCACCTCTGCCGCTTACAGCCTCAACATGCCGTCTATACATACGCCGTCGGTGTGCCACATGTGCTCAGCAGTTCCGTGCCGAAACAACGACTTACAACTCATTCCTACGGTCTATCGACCCATTGATGGAGTTCGTCATCACTTGCCACCGCAGCCGTAAAGAAGAATCCCTTCTCCACAGCCTACGTCTCAATGTTGCCCGTACACCCTCACTTCTCTTCAAGATGGGTCGGCTAAATTCACCAAACTGTAATGTCTGTGGAGTGGAAGCGGACATCCCACACCAACTCCTGTATTGCCAGCAGCACCTTCAACATAGGGACACCCTCCGTTGCCGTCTGCTCCAGATTGGTTGTAACGACTTTTCGTTGGCCGCTCTTCTTGGCCCCGTCTTGCACCCCAACCAGTGGGCTGTCACTGCCGCTCTCCTCGGTTTTCTCCGAGTCTCAGGACTAGTGAACTGCCTGTAACGTTGTGCTAGTGTTTATTTTCTTCTTTCTTTTTGTTTCTCTTTTCTTTCTTTCTGTTTCTCTCTTCTTTCTTTCTGTTTCTCTTTTCTTTCTTTGTGTTTCTCTTTTCTTTCTTTGTGTTTCTCCTTTCTTTCCTTTCGTTTCTCTTTTCTTTTCCTTTCCTTTCTTTTTGTTTCTTGTTTTCTTTCCCTTTCCTTTCTTTTTGTTTCTTTTCTTTTCCTTCCCTTTCGTTCTGTTTCTTGTTTTCTTTCCCTTTCCTTTCTTTCTGTTGCTTTTTGTTTTTCTTTCTTTCCTCTGTTTCGATCCCCCTTTTTCTTTTTCCTTCCTTTTCTTTTTCGTTTGCCCCTTCCCCCTTTTTTTTCGGAATAGCAAGCCGGCTCTTTGCCTGGCTAACCTTTCCTTTCTTTTTTTCTTAATAAACATATCCCCCCCACCCCATGCGTGGAGTTTCAGTGCTGCACCTGAGCACACGAGTCAGATGGAGGTCCCTAGATATCTTCGGAATACCCGTCTACCCTGCTGTTTTCACGTGACCTCACGTTCTCTAGATCGTCACTCAGGTGGCAGACATTCCTGCTTTAAAAACAAGGAAGTAAGACTAACGGGGCTGGTCTATACATAGTGTACTTCTCTTAGTTAGGCAACCACAAGTTAATGCACTTATAGTACGTACCTTGCATTTTTTGTATACTGGAACTGGAGAAGGTAAATGTCATCGTTTTGTTTCTGGGGGACGGCCGTGTGGCACACTGGTTTGAGATTTTTCGGCAGTCAGGCTTTGTGATATTTTGAACATTTCGTAGACGGGTGAAATAAATATTCTATTCAGGAAGTACCTTGTAGGTAATTAAAATGTAATAATAATAAAATAGTGAGAATAGTAGGTAATAAACCGCTCTTGTACCAGACGTGTTCCTCTTTAGTTCCCGCTCAGAAGTAAAGAACTGGGAATTGCATGACGTAGATGTTCGTTATCTATCGGCGTGCATCACACATGTAACTGTCAATTTCTGCAAATTTTATGTGGTGTGTGTTATACGCTGGAAAATACGGTAGACAACGTATACCGATTTATATTCGATTCAGTATAGTTTTCTGTATACACCGTCTTATCTTGCATTCGTAGGTCTTTCCTTGCACATAAGCAATTAACGATTTTCTTGACCGATGGGCCATATCGTATTATAGATTAATGAAGCAAAGTCACGCCAGACCTGAGCCAGTTTTGCGACAGTTGAGAGACCTTCACATAGGGGCACCCGCTTTGTCGCCACTGGGGTCCGCGGGGACAATGCAGAAAAGCAACAAGTCATAACAAGCAAATGTCACTTTCCAATAATCTAGCAAGTTGAAGTAAGCCATCCCACAAATAAATGTAGTCAAACAAACAATCGAATTTCAGTTCGGTTTCCTAGCATATCTGAAACTTGTATATTTGTCCCTTTATTTAGATAAATGTAAGCAGTCTTCTTTTTGTGTAGGGGGAGGTTGTGAGGAAGCTATAACATGATCCATTGGTTTATCCAGAACTCCAAGCATGGGGGTAAGTATTACACATATATCATTACCAGCATCTCATCATAACCGAAGTAGCCCAAGTATTCCCATTGCATTAACCAGTAACGAAATGAAATCAAATTCTCCCATTCGGTTTACTTTTTCCATTTTTCTTTTCTTTTTTTTTTTTTGCGTGCGTACCGTGTGTGCGCGTTCAGCTATCTGGGTACATTTCTTTTATGATTGTTCCTAGTTGTTCTGTTTGTTGGGGAGTTCTGAATCACCTAAAGTGCAATACTAAAAGCACCAAAGTATGTCTGGTGTGGTAGTTTTCAGAGGTACGGGATGTGGATCTAATTCTGCACATCAGCCGTTGACTCCCACAAGTCAACATGGCTGCTTTGAGGCATATTGTGTCCAGAATATTGTGTCCCGATGTAGGAATGCTTCCACTTCAGCCTACCTCCTGCTGGAACCCATGTTCCAAGGTAGGAGGTTCCGCTCAAGTAGAGGCAAGTTAATACAAGATAAATTGCTGCACAAAGCAGAAACTGCAAACACGCTAACAAATGAATAAAGTGACAACCAGCAGTAAATTCAAATACTTATTTTAACAAGAACAACTAACACCCCGTAACCCGTATGATAACAGATATACTACACATAGTGTGCATGCAGCAACAGTGGCAACGCTATCAGAAAATAATGTGATATCACACAATTTAAAACAAAGTTTGAGACACGTATATGTGAAATCACAAAGGTCACTTTTCAGATAAAATGGTTAAAAAGCAAGCGAGCTGGTGGCTAAGGTCCATGACGAAAACCCGAGACTGGGAAAAAGACGAAAAGACGAGACTTTGTGTTGTGTCGTCTGTTTTTCGTCTTTTTCCCAGTCTCGGGTTTTCGTCATGGATCACTTTTCAGTCGCTCGTTCTCATTTAACTGTCCGACAAAGTAAGTCCGTCCCGTGCAAGCGGGACAATGACACATCATGAAGGCCGTTCAGATAACGATAGACAAGGGTTGGGTCACTACTGCACGTCTTGGTTCAGATTGAGCACTTGAGGTTGAGGATCAACCGTACTACACACGCCGCTTACCCTTTGTCGTAATAGAGCTTGTGCACGGGTTCAGGAACAAAATGCATAACCGGGCACACGACTACACAAATGGAAAGACGTTCACATTTTTATGCGGTCGGCGAAGGTGAAATGCAGGAGGAATCACATACAACCGACATTTCCATGGAGGAAGGAAACACAGGAGCGGCCCTTCCAATCTTTTGCCACTGGGACGGGCGTGCCAGCTTCGCACTGCATGCTGGGATGCTCCTGTCTACCATGTGACCGCTCACGTGACCCCAAGAGCATGCGCAGGCCAGCTCCCAAAGCAGACGACGGGTCGTGGTTGTCTTGCAGTTCAGATATCTGCATTGTGATGAACGCCGCGCGTCCATCTTTATTTGTGTGTGTTCGGAGGTTTACTCTTGGTTTACCCTTTTACTACAAGACCGGTCAGGTTCTGCAGGACAACCACGCAGGACTAGAAACATCATTCGCGGTAACGATGTTTGTGTGCCGACGTGGCCGCGTGTTGTGTGTTGCTGAAGTGATAGACCATGTCAGAAATTTGTACAACGATGGAGGAAATCAATTGAATCTGCAGCTGTAGCACAGCGCCAGCTTGCAAAGTAAAGGTTAATTCAAGATGACTCCCTCACAGGCAGGGGTACGCCTGTATGCCGAAACAGCCTGTCAAGTAGTGTTTACAGGGAACGTTATTCACGTGACAGAGCTGCTTTCTATTGAACGACAGCTGCAACCGCAGTTCGAACATGTTAACAAAACGTTCGAAACGAAAACGTTCGAAACGTTGTTTCCGCAGTGGTGCCCATATTTTAAGGGTAAATGACTTTGAAAAAGCGTAAAGGCACGAAAAGCAGCGAGAGCGACAAAGGGTTGCCAAACCGAAACTTTAGAGAGGATCACGTGGTGGACAGGAAGTAATGGCTGTTTTGACCGGAGCGACCGCCAGAGGGGTCCCACGGAAATCTGCTTGAAACGACCATTCCTGTATTACTTTCCTCCATGGACATTTCCCAGCTCAAAGCAGATTCTGAACTCTCAACTTAAAAGCTAAAAATCTAGCTTTTAATTTTTAGCTTTAGCTTTTTAGCTTAATTAACCAAAAAATTTGAGCTTTTAAGTTGAGATGAACCAATAAATTTTTGCTGTGTCTGAGAACCTACGTGTGTCGTCTTCTGTGTCCGTGTCTCTCGGTCTTCTTCATGGCTCTTTCCTGAACCTTGACCCGTATCTCGACCATTGGATAACTCAATTTCTTTCCAAGCTTTCGTTCTCAGTCTCATGTAACCATCACATATCTTCAACTGTTCCTGTCCTCTCGGGAGTGCCACAGGGCTCAGTTCTTGGTTTTCTCCTATTTCGTGGGGATATGTGATTTACAGTAACTGTAAGCTGTCAGAAGCAAAATTGCTGGTGGTGCACTTATAGCTGAACCTGACAGCCAAGATCGCAGTGAAGATACACAATTTCGTCGTGGCCGTATGGGTATTTAACGCTTCTATATGTCTCTGTGTGTATACGTGTGGTAGCTTTGCAACACCGGTGTGTGGAGCAAGTTTGATATGGCAACATAAACGTATAGATAAAAAGAAAACTACATACAGTTAACACCACGATTGAGAACGTAAGACAGCCAATGACCCAATGCTGATGACGTCTGCGGGGGGGGGGGGGGAGGGGGGGGTTCGGGACCGTATCAAAAATCCTGTTTCTTTTTTTTTTTTTTTTTCAGGAACGAGTAACAGAGTCGGTGGCATTTTCCGTGGCACACCCACCAGTTATCCACGGTAGATCTCTGAAGGCTAAATGCATACTGATGAGGTAATGTATGCAGATTCATGTGCCCAATGGACCAAGGGATTACGTGCATAGAAGTGCGCGTGCGCAAACGTGCATAAGGATAATCCCTTTGTATGTGAGCCAAAAAGAACGGGTGATTTTCTTTGTGTTATTTACTTCCAGGAAGCTGTGGGGATATACAGGTGGAAATTTTTGTACCAAACATAGGGTATTTGAAGCACCAGCAACTGCTACTATGATGCCTATAATGCGTCCTCCATATGTATTCCTTTCCTCTGTATGCATTTCTTTCTTTGTTGTATTCCTTCCGTCTGATGGCTCACACTAAAATCTCTTTCCTAAACCTCGAACCGTATGTCAACCACTGGATAACTCAATTTCTTTCCAAGCTTTCGTTCTCAGTCTCATGTAACCATCACATATCTTCGACTGTTCCTGTCCTTTCGGGAGTGCCACGGGGCTCAGTTCTTGGTTCCCGTCTATACCTTACATTTATTAACGACCTTCCTTCAGGCATATCATCCACTGTCAGACTATTCGCTGATGATTCCGTTGTCTACAGGGAAATCAACTCTCCTGCTGACCAACTATCCTTACAAAGCGACCTTGCCCTAATTCATTGTTGGTGTGACGAGTGGCAAGTGCCCCCGAATACATCTAAGTGCTGCATCATGTCACTTTCTCGCAGACGTGCCTCCTGTCTTCCTCCTTTCTGCTACGCAATTAAAAATAAAGCATTCAACCGAGCAGATTCCTACAAATATCGTGACGTTCATCTCTCTTCTAACTTAACTTAAAACGAACACATTAATCACATCATGTCCAATGCTTCTCACTCCTTGGGCTTTGTCAGACGCACTCTAAGATTAGCCCCTGCTCATCTCAAACTTCTAACTTTCACCACCCTGGTACAAAGCAAGTCGAGTACGCATCCGCAATATGGGACCCCCCTTAAACTATCTCAGTGAAGCCATTGAAGCCATTGAAAATTGCGCTGCCCGCTTCATTGTCAATGACTACTCTTCCACTACCTCCGTTTCCACGTTAAAAATAATTCTCAACCTTGAGCCACTTCGTCGTGGCTTTAACCCCCTTCCATAGATTTTTTTTTTCACCTTGCCTTCTCAACAATCACCCATCACTCGCCCGAGTGTCATTTTTATTTATTTATTTTATTTATTTATGAATACTGCAGGCACCTGGCCCAAGCAGGAGTGGAAAAACTAAAGAAAAATACATTGCATTTGTAATAATCATATGTCGAGGCAGCACAGATAATAAACAAACAATACAGAGTCCGTATAATATATGCAGAGCAAGCAGAGCAGCCGTAGCCATAGGATACCAGCCACACACGATAACCACCAACTGCGTTAAGAAGTATTCTCTTGGCAAGGCGTTCCATTCGTCAACAGTTTTAGGAAAATATGAATGCTTGAACGATTGAGTTCTGCAGAAAAATGGTTCAAGTTTATGTATGTGTGTAGATCGCAGTGGTCGGCTTTGCCTTTGTGAAATGTAATCATCAGGATTTAAAAGAAGTTTGCGGTTATAGAGCATGTGCAAGAATATCAGCCTATATGTTCTTTCCTTCTTTCCGCTAAAGTCGAAAGCCCCGATCTAGCAAGAAGTTCAGAAACCGAGCGTCTCCGATCATAAGAACTGTGCACGAAGCGAATGGCAAGGCGTTGAACCCTTTCGAGCTTTGCAATATCAACTTTAGTATATGGATCCCAAACTATTCACGCATATTCTAGTTTTGGTCTAATGAGTGTTTTATATGCATTTAGCTTTACATCAGTCGGTGCTTCCTTAAGTTTCCGGCGCATAAAGTACAGCTTTCTTAATGCCTTTGAACATATCTTTTCAATATGGCTCGTCCACTTTAACGTACTAGTCAGAGTTACTCCCAAGTACTCATACTCAGAAACCTCAATAATCGCCCCCCCCCCCCAATGTGTACACAAACCTTTCTGGAGTCCTTTTACGAGTTATAGGCATACATACAGTTTTCTCAGAGTTCAACGTCATGCCCCACTCGGTACACCACAGCAAGATTTGGTCCAATCCCTTATTTAGCCTTTCCTGATCTCTTCTATCGTTCACAGTTGTAAACATGACACAGTCATCTGCGAAGAGCTTAATACTCACGCCGGGTTCGAGCACTTCCAAGCAATTATGAACTGTGGTCACAAGTTGTGTTACTGTTGAAACTCCTTTCCGAAAGCCATGTTGCTCTTGTGAAAGTAAGTCATTCGTTTCTAAGAATTCACGGATAACACTTGCAATTATATGTTCAATGAGTTTACAACTACAGCAGGTCAAAGAAATTGCCTATAGTTTGAGACATTATGAGGGTCACCTTTTTTGTGCACAGGGATTACGCGTGCCATTACCCAGTCCTGGGGCACGGATGATGTCAACAAAGACGCCTCAAAAATTTTCCCTCGCTTCGATCACACTAACAAGGTCACTCGGTTCCACTGTGTTATTAACGCATTCCCTAAATCTTTTTTTTTTTGCACTACTACCATTGAGTGGAACAACCTCCCATCATCAATCACAACTATTGATGACCATGTATTTTTCCGTAGCTCCCTTTCTTCACCCGCAATACCAGAGTTAGTTTTTTTTCCCTCTTGTTTACCCGTTGGTGTTTGCTTTGATCTCTTATTTCTCCGTGTCGTTACCTTGTCAGTGTACCATGCCATGCTGTTCCAATGTACTGATGTTCCCACCCCCATGTAATGTTCTCCAGACCCATGGGTTTTTTTAAAATAAATGCACTTGCGTTACTCTTCTAACTTACCTTAAAACGAACACATTAATCACATCATGTCTAATGCTTCTCGCTCCTTGGGCTTTGTCAGACGCACTCTAAGATTGGCCCCTGCTCATCTCAAACTTCTAACTTTCACCACCCTGGTACGAAGCAAGTCGAGTGTCCGAAAATATCATAATCTGCCATTGGGATAACACCCAACTCTGTAACTTGTGTATGAAGTAGTGTACATCTATTTATTTTCTCTTCACTTATCTCTACACTTGTGTCATATGTGCCCTGCTGTGACATACGGCCTCTTGTGTCGCATGGGCTGCGCTCACGTGCTCTGCCATTCACTGAGCAGTTTCCTTCAGCAAACTGGGAAAACTAAAGAAATATAAGAGAGAACACAAGTTTTCTTGTGTGTGTATTTAAATAAAATCATTCGCTATTGTACTTTCCAGTATAACACGACATAATTTAATGACTAGTTGTTATGAGCTTGCTTCACTGGCATCAGCCATAAGCTTGGCCAGCGCAGGACAGCACAGTTGTATCCCTGCTCACCAGCTCAGCAGGGCCTCGGCTACAGCCTACAAAAAGGGCCATCTGTACAGCCAGCTCCTGTAAAAGATGGAACAGGAAAAAATTGCAATGCTCAAATGGCATGGTATATATTTTTCTGCCCTAGTCACTTAGTACATATAGGTGGAAAGAGGCAGGAGGACACTTAGGATAACACAGACAAGAATCTCATCAATGTTAGTTGAGCAACTAGCAGCTCAAGTTAGAAAGTGAGGCGGTTGCAACAAGAACCTGCGAAGTGCTGGTGGCGGGGTTCTGATGGCCGGTTCTTTTCCAACCGCCTTACTTTCTACCTAGGGACTGTAGTACATTGGCACGTGTCAGCGTAGGCATGTTGCAATGCTTCGGCAATAGGCTGTTTCGGAACGGACGACGGTGCCCTCCACGTGCAATATGTTGATTTTATCCCACTGCATGTTGGGAGATAGTTAGATAGGTAGATAGCATGAAGGGACAGCTCAGGCAGTTTCAATTTTTGGTTTCTCCCTTTCTGACCGGATGGCTCAAGCAGTGAATTGTAGAACGAAAACGAAAACTGCTCGAGCAGTCCCTTCCAGCATTCAGCGGCCGCAAAGCAACATGCAGACAGTTGATGGGCAGACTGTCTGGGCATCGTGGAAGCTCGTGTGTGTGTCTGTGTGTCGTCCTTGATGTTTCCAGCCTTTTCCATCCAGGTTACTATGCCTACGCCACGTCCTCGACTTGCCATGTTTAGCGCCGTAGGTCAGAGCATTTCTGGGCGAGGTACCTAGGCAGCTGTTTGTGACGCTGAGGAGCATCCTCCTCACTGCAGCCTTTCTCCTTCAGGAAGTGCCAAAAGGCAGCCGAAAAGAAGTCTAATCAATCAGTAGGCATTGGTATAACTATATAACTGCACAGCGTTAGTACTGCAAAGTACCACGCATCTTGCTCTGCAATGACTGTTCTGGAGTAGCACCGTTTCAATCATGGAGGAAGGAAACACAGGAGCGGCCCTTTGCCCCCTTCGCCGTGTGGAGCAAGTGTGGCAGCGGGAGAGGGCCGGCACGCAGGATTGTGGGATACACTTGTCTACAACGTGACCCGCACACGTAACACAAACAACATGGTGGCCCCGTTGGAACAAAAGAATCCCGCGCGAATGCATATAATAACAAAGCTCAATACTGAAAGACACGCGTATACGATGTGACATATTGCTTTTTACTGAATTCAGTGCACGTATACCTCGCCTTACGAGCACGTACAAACGGGACAACACATTAGTGAGGCTCACTGAGCGTCTGTTTCGCGCTAGCATCCTACTCTCGCGAGAGTGAGAATTTCAGCACAGTCAGTAAGTGGGATGTGAACAGAAGTTAACGGAATGGAAAATTGCTAGCAGTAGATGCTTTTTCGTCACGAAAACGGGCCAATCACGGCCTATCTGCACATCAAGCAGAAAGAGTAGACCCTGAGACTACTCACGAGTGAGGCGTTGTTCCAGTCACAGTACTTTTTTCTGCTTGCCGACAGCCTCACCCAAGACGGGAACACATGACAGTATGACGTTCCCATGGCATTTTTTCGCACGTAAACGCCTCTGTTAAAGCAAAGTAGCACAAGCAGCCGACAAACAACAATGCCATGCAAACCAAAACTATAGAGAAGGTCACGAGGGGGCCAACAAGTAATTGCCGTTTTGACTAGGGCGACCACCAAGGGTAGCCACGCGGATGAGGGAGAAACAGCCGCTCCTTGGTTTCCTTCCTGCATGGTTTCAATCATGTTTTTCCACACAAAGTGAATGCCACGGAGCAGCACACACCAGTAGCAAAAAAGGAAAAAGGAAAAATACTGTGCGCACTGCCCTACTAAATTTTACTCCAATGGGGCACCATAGGTGCAACTAGACCAGACCAGTTTACAGAGATGCACAGAGAGCACCTTAGCAAGGGTATACATACACTGCTGCAGAAGTGACGCATGTAAAATGGTCCTTATCCCTTGATCCATTTTGCAAGCACAGTCCTCACTTCGAAATACACTTCTTGATGATTTAAATCACTGTAGTGGGTTAAAGCTCGTAAAGAGACAATAGGAAGCATGTCACGTGCAGATGCACGACAGAACGTAAAAATCTGTACTTTGTAGGATTCTGCCCCCCTGAATCCCACGCGGGCTGAGTCCAACCCGTCTTTTGCCAAACCGCCACACCGGAAGACACGAACAGAAGTGGAACGAACAGACTCTCTTTATTGCCTGATAAAGAGTCACACAAATTGGGCACTCACATCGTGTACAAGCTGAAGTCCAAGGCCCAACAGTCCGTGTTGTCTCCTCTTGTCCCTCCCGCGAAATGCCATCCTTGAGGTCCTCTGGATGGCATCGGGCATCCTCCCGCGAAATGCCACGTATCTCCCTTTTATCGCGGTAATCCTTCCGCGGATCCACCCTCCACCCGGTGCGGCCTGTCTGTCTCGACAGTAGCGCCACCCCACATTCTTCCCCCCTTAACACAGGCACCACCACTGAGTCAAAGTTCCGGGAGGTCCGGCAGGTCCAGTATGCGTTCGTCTGCAGGGCGAACGGAGGTGTGGCGACCAACCAATAGCTGCGGTTGGTACCTTTGTATGAGCTCCAGGGCAGCCCGGACGTCCGACGGGCCCAGGAACGCTGGGGCAGGAGTAGCAAGCTGGTGTTGAACACGGGCGAGGTGTAGTGCGCCGGCACGATGAGTTTCCTGGTGAAGCTGGAGGGTGCCACAGATGGGGCACAGCTGTGACCTCTCCTCTGGCGTGTAGACGGCAGGAGGTTCAATCGGGTGTCGGTCGGCTAGTGTTAGACCTCTGAAGGGTTCAGGGAGCGAGGATGATGGGTCGGTTCGTAGAGGGCGAGTCTGGTCTCGCCAACGGCGTCGAGACACGAACCCGACGCTTGTGTCGCCGGAGGTCCGTCCAGGTTGCCACACCGTCCAGGTTGCCACATGCTGGGCTGGGCGCGAGGGCAGCCATCTTGGGTTAGGCAGGGAACGATCGTCACGTCCGTGGGGTTGCCCTTGCCGTGTCGTGGAGGGGCCCCTGGGGATCCGGGACCTCGGTCGAGGCCTGCGTTGAAAAAAAAGGGAACACGTCACCTCGGTTGCTTACGTGGGCGAAGGTTATAGCGGGTAATCCCGGGAACCCTGCCCTGGGCAGTAGTCTCTTGGGGAGAAGGTTGACCGGCCCTAGGGGGACTTGAGGGAGAGCGGGCTTGCGATGCTAGATCGTGGTCCTCCTCCCACCTGCCGTTGTCAGAGGTGCGCTCGCTGAAGGTCTTGAGGTCTTGTACGTGGACGGGGCCCGTTTCCTCGTTGTCGCTGCAACGCTTGAGCCTGTAAGTGACCGGAGTTAGCTGTGCGCTTACCCGATAAGGACCGTCCCATCGATCAGCGAGAGAGGCAGCAAAGCCTTTCCCTGCATCGCTAAGGGGATGTGTTCTCCTTAGGACCAGGTCTCCAACGTGGTAAATGACCTGGCGCCGACCTTTGTTGTACTGAAGAGACTGCTCCAGTCTTGCGACCTCAAGACTCTCTCGTGCCAAACGAATGGCAGTCGAAATTCTATCGCGAAGATCATTAGCATACTTCGCGTACGAACGACTAGGCTGTGCGTGCAGTGTTCGCAACGTGTTTTCGAGGGGGAACACACTTTCCCGTCCGAAATTCAAATAAGCCGGGGTAAATCCTGTCGACCTATTTTCCGTAGTACGAGTGGCAAAGCCAAGCTCCGTAAGACGGGCGTCCCAATCTTTATGCCTTTCGGTAAAAGATACCAACATCATCTTGATGTTGCGATTAACCCGCTCAGTTATGTTCGCCTGAGGGTGATAAGGGGACGTCTTTACGTGACGTATGCTCAACGCAGAGCAACTATCGACGAACACCTTACTTGTAAAGTACGAGGCGTTATCCGTGATGAGCTGGTCCGGGAATCCAAACCGGGAAAAAACGTCCAGCAGTCTGTCCCAGATCCGAGCGGACACCAACTTCCGCAGCGGGTAAAGCTCAACCCACTTCGTGAAGTGATCTGTAACAACTAACAGATACTGGTTACCACGGGGACTTCTGGGATAAGGACCCATTAAGTCACATGCGACTATCTGCCAAGGTTTCTGGCTAACAATCGGTTGCAGCAAGCCAGGAGGCTGCCCTCCACGCGGCTTAGACTTCTGACATATCGGACAGCTGCGTGTGTACCGCAAAACATCCTGTCTCATGCCTGGCCAAGTCGCGATACGACACAACTTAGAATAAGTCTTGCTGCCGCTACCGTGACCCGACGATGCAGAATCATGGAAGTATTTGAGGAATGACTTACGTAGCTTCCTTGGAACTACGATCCGAAAGGGGCTATCACCAACCTCCTCGTCGTCCGCCTGGGGAATGTACCGGACCAGGAGACCATCCTCACTCAGCTGATAGGAGTCGTACCTCTCCTCAGCGCCTTCTGTGCATTCCAGGTTTGACGATTCCAGCCACCTTGACACACGCTGACAAAGGCCGTCGGTCCTCTGCGCTTCCAGGATGTCGTTCCTGCTTACAATCTGTCCCCACGAGAGCTCCTCCTCCGTGACGGTCCGGTTAACCGCGGCCACAAGCTCCTGCGGAATAACGACGTCCTCAAGGGGCAACGGTGCTCGAGATAGCGCGTCTGCCGCCTTATTTGAGGTTTCCTTTCGGTATTCCACCGAGAAGTCATATCGCTGCAACGTTAAACTCCAACGTGCGAGCCGTCCGGCTGGGTTTTTCAACCGCTTTAACCAGGACAGTGCCTGATGGTCAGTTTGAATAGTGAATTTCGCACCATCCAAATACATGTCGAACTTATGTAGTGCGAACATGATTGCTAGGCACTCCTTCTCCGTCACGCTATAATTGCGTTCGGGAGGCGTCAGCGTACGGTTTGCAAATGCCACGGGCGTTCTGTTCCTGGGCTTGACCCCACGACCATCGTGCTCCCTTCCGCAAAAGCCAAGTTAGCGGTTGCGTTAGGTCTGCGCATCGCGGTATGAACTGTCTATAAAAGCCAATCATACCGAGGAAGCGCTGCAAGCTTTTCACATCCGTCGGGCGGGGGTACTCAAGGATAGCCTTTAGCTTGTCCTCGTTCGGCCTGACCGTGCCGGACTCCACCTTGAACCCGAGGAGATCGATGCTGTTGGTAGCCAACTGCATCTTGCGGGGATTGACAGTCAATCCTGCAGCCTGCATGCGTCCTAACACCACTTCCAAATGAGAAAGGCGTTCCTGGAATGTAAGTGAAAAAATTACCACGTCATCCATGTACGCCATAGTGAAATTGTATTTCGCATCGCCAAGCACCTCGTCCATCACTCGCTGAAAACTAGCGGGGGAATTAGACAGTCCAAAGGGCAGTCGGACAAATTCAAATAATCCCCTGTTACAGGTAAATGCTGTTTTCTCAACATCATCCGGTGCTATCGGAATCTGCAGGAATCCTCTACTGCAGTCCAAAGTTGTAAACACGTGGGCGGATCCCAACGAATATATGATCGAGTCTATTGAGGGAAAAGGGTACGAATCTCTTACCGTCACCTCGTTCAGTGCCCGGCTAGCTCAGTCGGTAGAGCACGAGACTCTTAATCTCGGGGTCGTGGGTTCGGGCCCCACGTTGGGCGCCAATCTGTAGGATTCTGCCCCCCCCCCCCCCGAATCCCACGCGGGCTGAGTCCAACCCTTCTTTTGCCAAATCGCCACACCGGAAGACACGAACAGAAGTGGCACGAACAGACTCTCTTTATTGCCTGATAAAGAGTTACACAAATTGGGCACTCACATCGTGTACAAGCTGAAGTCCAAGGCCCAACAGGAATTCCGTGTTGTCTCCTCTTGTCCCTCCCGCGAAATGCCACTTATCTCCCTTTTATCGCGGTAATCCTTCCGCGGATCCACCCTCCACCCCGGTGCGGCCTGTCTGTCTCGACAGTAGCGCCACCCCACAACTTACAGGATGCGGAAGCTACCTTCACTGGGGAAAGCTGAGGGTAAACTGATGTCCTCCCTTTTGATATATCTTTATTGCACTGCTTGCCTGTGACGCTCCTTTTTGCAAGAGTCTCATTTCCCCATAGGGCAACTGCAAGCCTCTTGCAAAAAGCAGCGTCACTGCTTTGCTGCACTAAAAGGGCATGTATCCACAGTGACAGCCACACCTTTTCCAAGGTGCACCTACATGATTGCAAGACAACCTGTGAATGAAGTGCTGAACAACAAACATTACTGAGCTAACTTGAGGTAGGGACATCGGAATGACAGGCACTGATGTTTCTGACGGAGTTTCCCGCCTCCACAAAACAGTCTGTGTTCTAAATATCGATGGCACTGTTCCTGCAGCTCCTGCTTCAGGTATGTGTACGAGATACATGATTTATTTGTAGGTTACTGAGCTAGATGCATGTAGGCACCTCACAGGAACAGTCCCAAGAGCTTTGAATGCATTGCAAATTCCTACCTGACCGTCTTGTGTCGCTGCTCGGTTCATTCCCGGTGGAGCTACAAACACTGAAAAAGTAAAGTAATATGTAACTCCAGACACAGTGAGGAATGAATGTCTCTCAAACTGAAAACAATTTTAAGCGTTGCTACGTCACTAAAAACCACACACTACATAGTTTCAATCATAAGGTCATAAGCTAGACGAGTATCGCACACGTTCACTGTAATTCTACATTGCCTAGAGATGGGCATCCATTTCCACTTAACAGCTTGACCTTTCAACAATTATCTGTGCTTTGTGACACTACTTTTGTTGTTTTTGTCCTGTTTTGAGGGTAACATGAAGGAAACAGGTATTGAGTGCTTAAGCATACCCTTGTGTGTTCGAGGGTTCGCTGCCTCTTTACGTCCCTTTTCCAGGCAAACGGCTGGAAAAATGTGATATTATCAGTGTCGAAAGAGCATGTATGAACATTCTTTGCCGCCAGAAATAAAAATGCAGGCCTAGTCTTACCGTGCTGAGAAGATGCTATGGTGCTTGCATGTTGAACAGGTGTAGCACTTGCTGCAGGAGGGGTATATGACCTATTGCTGCAAGAAAATGCTCCTGAATAAAAAGAGAAATCCTGCCATACACAACAATGCATGTTTCTGGGGCCCACACAGAGACCCTTGCTTAAAGACTGGTGTTAGACCATACCACAGGACACGGTGCTAATGTCGTGGGCCGAGGAACATGACACCTTCCACCATTCACCGCAGGGCTTGACAGCATGTTGTCCATGGCATAAGATGCTAGAGCAAAAACAAAAGGTTCAAGATCACACGAGAGGGTGCATAGCTGCTATTATACTCATGGGTGCTCAAATATACAGTGCAAGCAGCAGTACTGAAAGAGTCACTCTATATCAGGTAATGCATCGGTTAGTTTCAAGGTCTCCGTTGGTAATTCTACAGGTGCACAGACACACCCTGGCTGAAAAAGCTTCACATCACATTCTATCCTGAGAAGGCTGCCAGTTAATTCTGTAACTTGCATTTGCAGTTGTGCAGTCACCCTTGCTGAAAATTATGGCGCCAAACCTTACCACAGGGCACAGGTGCTAGCGTCGTGATAGAAGGTGCAGCACAAGATCCAGGGTTAGAAGGGCTTAGTGAGATGTCTTCGCTGGCAGATGGTACTGCAGTTAAAAAAGGAAAAGTTCATCATCATATGAGGGCATGCGCTGGACTGCAAAGTGAACGTCCAAATCCAAAGCACACTCCAAAAGTTTGACATAGAAAATTCTAACTCGAGACGTCTGCCATTTAATTCTATAACTTGCATTTGCAGTTGTACAGCCACCACAAGTACATCCTTGCTCAAAATGATGGTGCCAAACCTTACCGCAAGGCAAAGGTGCTATTGTTGTGATGGAAGGTGCATCACAAGAGTTAACTCTGGGGCTCGGTGACATATCGTCACTGGCAGACGATACTGCAGTAAAAAAGAAAAAGAAGGAAGTTCATAATCACACGAGAGTATGCATTGCACGGCACAATGAACTTCCAAATCCGAAGCGAACATCATTGGTCTCACATAACCCACCCTATCTCAAGAAGGTAGCAGTTAGTTGTGTAACTTGCATTTGTAGCTGTGAAGCCTGCGCAAGCGCGGCGAGGCTAGACAATGAAGTCAAATGAATAACTTTACCGCAGATCGCAGGAGCGAGGCAAGCCTCAGAAGAGGGTGCGATAGCCATCCCTAAGCTTGATGGCAAGTCAAGGTTGGTAGGGGGCAGGTCTATTGGTGCAAGAATTAAAGAGTTAGACATATGCACCTGATGCAACGCTTCAGATTATGAAGAGAACTGATAAAGATCATTAAACTGTTAGATGCGTTCCTCCTATTGACAGCGTTCACATTTGGCTCTGTCCTGTGCTGATGTCTTGTAGCATACAGGTCACAATATACAACAAACCAGTCCCGCTTTTACCTTGCAAAATGTAGTCAATGTACATGGGTTCCATTGAACAAGTTTCCGGGGGGTAGTGTAATGCTGTAGTAGCTGGAGTCACCACCTTCTGTTGCAGTTCTGTAGTGCTTGTCATGCTTGACACTTCTGGGTAACGTAAGGCATTTCTTTTGCTTATCTATCCAGACAGAGCAACAGCTGGTACTTTAGGTTTTCTTACCTGTCATATGCAGAATTCGTGTGCTATGGTACCCTGCACACGTCGTGTCGTCACCATCCCAAAACGTCTCGTACAGACGGTCCTTTTCAAGGTCGTCTGTATCCATTGGATGAAAATTTACAACACCGTCATGCTTAACCACATGTTTCTCCCGTTCATTTTCATATTGAATTAAGAGAAACATGACTGCGAAGTTAGCCTCACACGAGGAAACAAACACCACCGGAACACAGTGCATATGGAAGATCCCCGAGGGCTGGCTAGGCATGACATGACAAGGCAAAGAGGGTGCTAGTTTTAGTTTCACACACACACACAAAAAGCATTCTTACGAAAGCAAAATTTTCAAGATCGCATATAATAATGAAAGTACTCGTCAATACTGATTAACTAATTTGTTTAAATTGTAATCTTCTCCCAGTATGTTACGAAGTTAGCAAAATAACCTGGTTCCATATTCCACTGTGTAGACCACGACCACGCTGTTTGGTTCTTTTGGGTTTTCTTATACCAGCTATAGTTCTACTATAGTTCCGTGGTTCCCTTGTTTGAACAAGGTGAATATAGCGCATCTTTTGCCGCGATTTGGTAACAGTGGCACATAGTAATGCACCCGCTATTATAGCACAGCCCCCGAACGTGGAAGCCGGACAGTGCGCGGTGCAGCGTACGCGAGTTGGCCATCTGTGCATGGAGCTTCTGGTTTAATTTGTTCACCGCTGCAATACTACTGTACATAGACAATGAGCAGACAACCAACCAAACGCTGTCGCCAGTATTTACAGCCCGGTGTGCAGTGCCAGATTCCAAAACAAACCCTTCACAATCAGCGCGCGAAGCAGTTGCGATCGGAACAAAACGATGTAGTTCGAGACAACAGCTTGGATCTGGGAGCCACGCATCACACTGGCGCATCAAGCAGTGCCACCGAGGCTGCCGTCGACTCACAGACGCTGGATCAAAACGCGGGAGGTGAAGCCTGCTCAGCGTCAGGGAATGACAGTGGTGACGCTCAGCATAACCTCGGTGAATCGGTTGCTGAAGAAGTCGACGAAAGTTCGATGTCCGGCGGCGAAAGCAGAGATGGCAGTGAAAGCAGTCTGGACGACAGTGAAGTCAGGAGGTATTTCGAGATGTGCTCATCTGAGACTCTGCCAAACCAGAACATAACGAAGGCACAGGCGCTGCTGCTTGTGCTTGCATATGTAGTGAGCGTAGGACTTTCATGGTCACAGGTAGAAGGTCTCCTTAGGCTGGTGAATACCCTGTGTGGCACTGACACTGTTCCAGACTGTAAATATCTTTTCCGCAAACCATGGCAAGATCGCATGAAATCCTTGTGCATGCACTTCTTCTGCCCAACTTGCTTGGGCTACCTCGGTCAAAAGACAACGAACACCAAGTCGCAAACCTTCATGTGTGCCAGATGCAACATCTCACATAGGGTGCAAAGTCTCATGAGCATGGGAAGCTTTTTTCTCATTTTTGATCTCAAACGGCAGCTCTATGACGTGATAGGACGGCACACTCAGCGATTGTATGAAACTCTGAAAAAGATTCCCACGGCGGCATACGGTGTCTACACTGACATCACTAATGGGCGAATGTACAGGAGCATCAGAACTCAACTCTCCATGCAATGGTCCGACATCACTTCTACTCTAAACAGTGATGGATCGCCGGTGCTCCAATCTTCAAAAGCTAGTGTGTGGCCAATTCAACAGCTGGTGAATGAACTTCCCTTCAATGTTCGTTTCCAGGAAGTCCTTGTTGGAGCATTGTGGTTTGGACAGCACCACCCTCCAGCTCACCTTTTTCTGAAAATATTTGTTGAAAGCTTCAACAAAATTGGCAGCATATCCTGTAAACATGACGGACAGACTGTACAGTCACGAGTGTATGCAGTGTGTTGTTCTGTGGATTCCCCAGCAAGAGCTTCGTTGTTAAATATGAAGCAGTTCAATGGATATTTCGGATGCCCGTGGTGCCTCGAGAAAGGAACTTATGTAAACGGTAGGTTATTCCCAAGTTATTGAGTTCCAGTTTTGCCAACGGGGGTTAGCCTTGAACTGAGAGCTAGGGACCCTTAAAGTTTGCTCTAAACTTCTTATTAATAACGTCGGCTAGTTACCCGAGGATTACTCGCAACTAGTTTTGACAGAAGGTAGCTGATTAGTATTTTAGAGTTGAGGGAAACTTGATCATGGTTAAACTGTTACCCACTGATATGTTCTATGATAGTGGTAGGAAACTTGAAAATTAAACTGCAGTGCAGATAGTCATAACCGCGCTGTTTCAGTCATATGAAGTTATTTTATCGTTATGTACACGATGAAAGCACTATTGGGAAATTACATGACTTCAAACTCCCATTATATTTTATGTGTCATATGAACAGCTTTAAAGTTAATTAATGTTCTGCAGGACATTAAAAGCAACAGGTTGAAGACATAATGACGATTGCATGAATGGTAAATTGGGAATATACGTAAGGGCTGATGTAATGCAGATAATCTTGTTGGGTACGTAAAAATACTGCTCTAAGTGCCCTTATTGTGCTTTCAGGTGCTCTTCGTTACATTGCGGGGAACCTTCCAGCACAGACCCGCACTCACAGAAGCATCGTACAGGACATGCACGATGTATACAGGATGTATACACGAGTGGTGAACCAGTTCATGGGATAAAGGGCCCATCACCGCTGGTGCAGCTGAAGGGTTTCAACCTTGTCTGGTGCATTCCCCCGACATCATGCACTGTGTGCTTGAAGGGGTAGCACGGCAGCTTGCAGAGCTATGGCTTACGGCAACGGAACAGGCCTAGTACATTGGAAGGCACATCAGAGAGCTCGATAGGATCATCACCCAGATGAAGCCTCCAATATCAGTTTGCAGATTACCACGGCCGTTAAGTGATCGGGCACACTGGAAAGCCACTGAGTGGTACTACTGGTTGCTTTTCTATTCACTGCCGTGTTTGAAAGGCATACTGCCAGCAGCATATCTCAACCATTTGGGAATGCTGTGCGAGGCAGTTTTTATTCTAGTGGAAACTGCTGTGACAGATCTGAGATTGGAGAAAGCAGACATCCTGCTGTCATCATTTGTGGCCAAAGTGCCCACACTGTATGGACCAAGTGCCGCAACATTTAACATCCACCAGCTTCTGCATCTGACCAAGAGCGTGGAAATGCTGGGTCCATTGTGGGGAACATCCACATTCCCTTTTGAAAATGAGAATGGCTTGCTCGTGAAGCTTGTGAAGGCTGCACAGGGTGTACCGTCACAAATAGCAGAGCGCTGTACGGTGAAGTCATGGCTGCAAACAGCATGGAAGTTTGTGGAGCTGTCAACTGCATTGGAGAGCAGAAAAAACAGGATCCTAAACGTGCAATCCTCCATTGGAAAAGAAGCTCGGACTCTTGGTGCTCCCTTGCTGATCGCGCAACTTGATGAACAAATTGAGCAGCTCTTCGTTGCGCAGTTTGGGCGAATACCATGCATGACACGTTATTCACGTCTTCTTTTCAGGAACATAAAAATTCACACGACATGCTATCTTCTTGCACCAAAGACATTTTCTTCGTGCATAAAAATGAAAACTGGCAGTTACTGCCTTGTTAACAGTATTTGCTCAGTGTTGTTGGAGAGCAGAACGATAATTATTGTTTGCCAAGACCTTGTCACTGTGGAATGCACCTTCAGACATGTCCAATACATTTTCAAGTGCTACCGTCCCCCTCAAGGCAGAAACATCAGCTTATATTCGCTGGATGACGTGCAGGGTCAATGCGTATGCCTTGAAAATAGAGATACTTTGTATGTCTTCGACATCCGAAATTCGTAAAGTTTGACTGAGTTGAGCAATCTTGTTCTAAAACTTCTTTTCTAGCAAGCACCACTGTGAAGTACGTAAGTTGTGGCATACAAAGGAAAAGGCCTCAGGATGACAGCCGCCTATATTTTTCGAACAGAGCGTGTTTGTCTGGATGAACAGCCTCCACTCGAAATATCGGTGGCCCTCATCCTGAGGCTTTTCCTTCAGTTATCTGTACCGGATCATGCGATGTATTTACCTTTTGACATAGGTTCTGGTATGGCTGTTGCATACCAGAGTTTCAGTTGTATGTGTGCTGCAGTAAAAGCTTTCAGGTTGTTTCCTTGAGGCACATCGTATACTGCCACATCACTGCGTTAAATGTTTTTTTAAATTATTTCCCAGGTATACTATTCTGCCCACCATTGTGTGTACAGGCTCTTCACATTGCTTTCTTTGGGTACACTGCGCATTCCCCCTCGTTGTGTGCATAAGGGTTGCTGAACTAAGCCTCCTATTCCACTCTAATTTCATTCCAAGGAATGGAGGTACTTGCTAATTTCATTCCTTTTGATTTGATGACTGGAGATATGCGGCCCATTCTCATTTCTCGGCAGGTTATTAATAGTCTCATTGTAGTTGCTCAATACCACCACAAATAATGAAGGATAATGTGTGGAGGAAAACAGGAATTAAGTCTTAAAGTTAATAATAGCCAACTAATGCAGTAGAAGCACAAACATAAAGTAAAGTGCTAGTGTACCGTACTCATCAACTGCAGTGGGGAGCGAAATTGTGTCTGTCTGCTATAGCAGCTATGCTGAAAAGTGACTGCAACACGTTTTCTTCACAATTGTCTTTACTTGCTGAGGAATATCTCTTTTTTACTTCAACATTCCCACATTACAACGACGGGTACAGCACGCAACAGTAAGTCCACCTAGGCCATTCCATTGCCCTTTCATTCCAACAAGGAGATGGAATGATTTCATTCCAGTCATTCATTCTGCATTTTGAAAAGACTGAACGATTGTTTCATCTCTGGGATGCGAATAGTGCAATCCCTGTGTTCATGCTGTGCTCAATGTTTTTATGTCGTTTTCTCGTATAATATTGTGATTGTTTGTGTAATTTTTTATGTTGTTTTCTTGATAATAGTGTGATCATCAAAGGCATGTGTGAGATTCGTCTCTACCAAAACAGCATCACTTTCCTGTGTATACAATTATCATAAAATCAAATTATCTATACCGCTTAGTGGCACCAAGCTTGATGTTTGGAAGAAGCCCACCTTCCTAATTACTATGAACCTAATTAACAGAAGCGGAATATTCCACTTTGTAAAAGCTCCCTGGCTTAGCAAAAGTGCACCTTGCCACAGCCGTGCCACTACTGCAGAGTATATTCAGATACGGTATGTGTGAAAATAAGAACTCATAGCCGTGCAATTCGGATATGTGCGTGCAGAAAGAAAAGCATGATATACGAGATGCGTGTGTCACGAAAGGGATGGCTGTCTGCGCGTAGAGGAGAGATTACGAATGTGTCCATCCTGCGAAACGAACCCCGATCGATCGCTGTAGCGACACTAAATAACGGCAGCATTGCCTTTGTCAGTTCAAGGATTTTAAAAAGGGATTTGTCTCGAACAGTATGTGCTTTCACCGGGGATGAAAATAATAACTGCCCTGTGACAAACTTCGTTTGTTGGTCCTTGTCGTGACCATGGTTGAGTCGCGCTGTGGTTTCGAGGTACGTCGAACCCCCGCATTCGCACGCACAAGGACACGTCGACTGGACACTGGGTAATCTGGAATGCTCAGGTTTTAGTTTATGTTGGTATAGTATATGTTAGTTTTGTCGAAGTTTGCCGTCCTTGCGCTAGGAGGGACCAGCATAGTCTGACGGAATTAACTACGTATATCTTCCGGCGCGTGGCGTCTGTGAAAAACACTTTCGTCAACTGTCTTCACATAGCCAATTAAAGCTACGGTTTTTTGTGCACGCAGTCGGACCGACGGGCGACGGCTTGACCAGTCGCAAAGCCACCACAACCCGGCTTGCTGTACGACAGGGGGGTCTGTCGCACGACACATCTTTTTTCTTTTTAATATTCTTTAACAATGACAGCGCCTTTCCTGACGCGGTGACAAAAACTGTTGTAATAACGATATCAGTGTTTGTCGATCGTACAACAGAAGCCCCTGTAGTGACGACAGAAAGGTCTGTCGTAAGAACAGGCTTCTGTAGCGACGACAGAGTAGTCTCCCGTACAACAGCAATTCCTGTAGTAACGACAGACACGCTTGTCGCACAACACAATATTCTGTTGTAACGACAGAACAGTCTGTCATGACGACAAACGTGTACGTCACACGACAAAAGTGCTTGTCGTTACGACAGGCGCCCCTGTCGTAACTACAGACTTGTTCTGTAGTTACGACTAAAGTTCTGTCATGACGACAAAAATTTCTGTAGTGACGATAGAGGTGTCTGTCGTACGACAAAAAATCTTGTTGTCACGACAGAAATTTCTGTCGTGTTTTTCGACCGGGGCTGTGATATACATTCATTGAAAACTTGTGTGTATGGTTACCAATAATAAAAAAAAAAATATCGCATGCATTGGGTTTGATTCTTTCTGTGTGATACCTCTTCAATGCTATTGCATCACACCGGTAAGGAGTTAGTACATTTATTTTTTATTATGTGAATTGTATTGTCTTGTGTTTCTTCTGTTTCAAATCGTGAAGGTTTTCGGCTGGGTTTTCCCCCCTTCAGAGCAGGATGTCGAACCGCAAAAAATACGGGTTCGGTACGGGTTCAGGTTCACAGTGGTTGGATTTCGTTCCGGTTCAGTTCCGGTTCGACAAAGCCACAAATCGAACCGGTTCGCGAACCGGTTCAACGCTTCCATTTTATATCTCCCATAAAACTGCATTTATCAGAAAATGCAAGGCTAATAGCATACTGCTGCTGTTTGCATTGACATTTTTAGTGGTCAGGTACCCCCTTAGCGAGAGAAAGAAGAAATGGATGAACACTTGCAAACATCGTCTACGCTGATGAAGCGGTGTAGTCCTGCTACTTTCTGTTCCCAAAATTTCTTTTATTAGACGGGCTGTGCCGGCAAGATACACTTAAGGGAAGCCTAATAAGAGGGACAGCATTTTAGATTGACGGCGGTACTTGCCAGCACACTGCATTCGCAGCGTGAATCGATATGAAACCGTACTGAAACATGTGGAATATCAGTCTGCCAGCCCTGCTCTGTCTGAGCTCACGGCAGTGTACCAGTTGATTATCCACAACACAAAGGCAATGTGTCACGACACAATTGCACTACCACAAAGCAGAACTACATTTACTTTTCAAACCACGACAAATCGAACAGGCACCGTTCTCCTTCTCCAATTCTCATGTTTCTGACTTGTTTCATTTCTACAGTTCACGTATACACGGAAATGTTGGGCGCTTGCTTAATCACAATTTCGTCCTCGAGAGCTACACCAACCGGCCTAATCCATTCCTGCTTCATTCGTCCGTGTGGCGCTAGCCGCGGCGCTTTAACATGTTAAAAAAGATGCTGCAAGCATAGTTACTACACGCCCTCCTTTGACTGCTAGGCGAAAATCTGCAAAATTCATGATACCAGTGTACCAATAGTGATACAAATCCTGACCAGTGTGTACTCGTTCGGGGGTTGAGAGACAGTTGAACTCTTTTATGCTTACTCCGATGTCCGAACCGTTTCATTTTCGAACCGGTTACCGTTATTATTCTTTCCGCTTCTGCTCCGGTTCGGGTTCAACAGTGTCATGAAAATTTCGGTTCGGGTTCAGTTCCGGCAAAAATAACGGTTCAGGTACTGTTTTCGGTTTGAGTTCGGTTCGACATCCTGCTTCAGAGATTGGCATTACAATTCCCAGCACCATTGGAATTAATAAATATATTACCACTTGTACTTTTGTGTATGACTGTCCTTTGCATGTCTATACTTGCATCTAAACCGTCCACCGCGCAGCTGTTGCGGTGGAAAAAATCACGAAAGAAGTCGGCCCAGGCGGGAAAATGTGCGACGGTAAGCGCACTGGCAGCCCGCCGCCCACGCGCCACCCACCGCACGCGTAAAAAATCGCGAGTGAAGTCGGCCCAGACGCGACGGTGGCGCAAGGCGAACTGGGCAACTGACCAAGGCCCTATACTACTTGCGCTCTTAGTAAACTGTTTTTGACACAAGTAAAAACATTCAAGAATGTACCATTATATAACATATCAGCAGTTTTCCACCTTATTTTACATCACACGTGTCTGTCACCATTCTATCGGCAGCAAATGTTGACATCTAATGCACGAGTGATAACAAGTGAATGGTCGATGTGGGATCAACGAACCATGCAGAAACGATATCGATTGGCTCATTGTATTAAGAACACCGTTCCCAGCATCCACTAAAAAATGTCATGCAAAGGCATTCCACCCACCGTCGTTGCACCTAAGAGAAATTACAAATACGAAGATCCACACTGAACTGACCAGCATCACATTCAATTACTTCATCATCCCTCCCCTGTGATAAGGTCCTTTCCAGTGCCATCCTACATGTTGAAAACGGCTTAGATAATGAAAACAGTGCTAAATAGCGTTTTTAGAGCGATTGGCGGCGTCGAGAATTCAAATATTCAAACATGTGCCGGAAATGGAAAAATCAAGTTGAAAACGTCTTAGATCGTGAAAACAGTAGAAAGGGTAAATGTGGAAGACTCGGATGCGACGTACAGCGTATAGCTATATAAGGATCGCCGGAGCTACTATGCAATGATTTCTTGTTCAGTCCTTCACCCCTTAATCACATTCCTAGGCTGTTTAGTAAACTGTATGTCACAATTTCTCCAAATTAATTTAAGAAGTCCTCCTCCTCAGCATATTCTCTCTCATGTCTTATTAAAAACGAACTACAACTCAATATATTCCAAGTAGCGCCTGCGTCGCCCATTTGCCAAAGCTACCAAGTACCGACAGCAGGTCCCCCAAGGTCGCCATTTTCCCATGTATTTGTTCCTATCCCGATGCGTGCAATGCCTGAGGCCGCCCTTAGATACCCCATTGTTACCAGACGTTGACTTGCGTGGATTGTAGCGCGCTAAAGATCCAGTTGAAGCACAATCCAAGCCAGGCCAAGTCACCGAACGAGAAATGGACGACTGCAGCGCCTTCGGCGCCTGGTACGACAGGTACGCTATGTGATGCACGCAGCCGTGCACTAGATCCTTCCGATCGCTCAACACGTTTAAAAACGTGACCAAAAAGTGAAACACGACAGAGAAAGTTGTTATACGCGTTTTATTTGGACATATAAAGACTATATTCATTCGCAGAAACAACAAAAACCTTTTGCCGCTAAACTTAGCGCGCTGAAGTGATCCGGAACGGCAACAGTGGGGTATCTAGTGGCGGCCTTCTTCGTTGCACGCTTTTCCGAGGTGAGTTTGGGGGACCTGACCGACAGCAACAGGATGCCATTTTTCTCAAATTAATTTGGCCTCAGTTCAAAACTGCCGATATTTCGAACATAGACTATTCTATTATACTGCGCTGGCTTATGCGGTAGAACAAAGGTGTGTGTTGGAAATATCGGCGACTCTAGACCTAACAATTTTGCGTCAATCAAGTTATTTATGTGATTATCCACCGGTCTGCAAGTGGAGTTAATCATCTAAGCATTGGTGAGTAGACGCTTCGCCTTGAACTCGGCGGATCACGGGGTCTATTTCCAGATTGAACAACAGGCCGCTCAGGGTACAGCCTTGCCTGATGCCACACTTAATAAATAATTCTTTGCCGAAAGGGCTGTGTTTCGATTCCGTTACGTGGAGCTTTCGGGAGAAGAATGCGAGCGGTACGCGTATGCCGCTGACCTCCTGTTGTAACGCTGCTGCTATCGCGTTATCGGAGGCGTCCACAAGGAGGGACGTTGGGGCGCCGTGCACAGGGTGGGTGCAGTCATGCACCTTACATGCTCGATACCGTGTGGATGCAAATGCTGTCAATCCTGTCCGTGCTCATCTCTATCTAGGGCAGCACATGTGCTTGAACTGGTGGCTAAACAATTTACACGTCTGTATGAAATATAATGTTTCTGTGGAATGGACCATTTACGACAACGCGTATGCGCATGCCCAGCCCTTGAGTCTGCCATTTTTGAGCGGAAAACATCGCCATGAACCCACCTGCGGGCGACTGACATGTTCATTGGGGGGTGGGGGATAATCGGTTTCAAGGTTACGCGGACGTTTGAGGTCTGGTAATGAGTACAATGCGCTTTCACTCTTTCCGCATTCTTCTTCCAATCTTCTCTTGCTACTTTCCCACGCAACGCACGTGCCAGTTCGTAAAGCGTCACCATTATTTGCGGGAAAGACAGGACGTTCGACATTCCGCCGCAGGGGCGACGCGAATATGGAAAAGGTCCAGTCACAAGACCATTCCTTCATATACTTGGCAACAAAATTTCCTTGGACAGAACGATGGGCATGATCACTAATATGGAGACGCTACAGACTCGTTACGACCTGCTACTTCAGTCTCCTTCTGGAAGGGCGAAGCAACGCTTCTCAAGATCTCAGGCTTTTGCCGGTCCTGGTGCAGCTCGGTTCCTTGACTCTGCGCTGTTGGTTGACCAGCGGCAGGCCACTGAGTTCCGGCGTCCTGACGGATCTGTTACGGAAAACCCCGATGAGATGCTCACCGGCTTTGAAGAGTTCTTCAGCAGTCTGTATGCTCGGGCCCCTGTCAATACCGAGACAGCTGCCTTCCTGGATGGCCTCCCGGCTCTATCCCAGTCTGATCGGCGTTGTCTTGAAGAGCCGCTGCGCATAGAAGAACTGGACATCGCAGTGCGTCGGGCATCGTCCCGGAAAAGTCCTGGGCCGGACGGACTCCCCCTGAGTTTTATGCGACGTTTTGGCGACACATTCGAACATTCCTCTTTGAAGTCTTGTGTAGCTGCTTGGGCGGCGCGGATCTCCCGACATCATTCGGATACGGCCCTATTATTCTGCTACCCAAGAACTCCGGTGACCTTTCTAACCCTGAAAATTGGAGACCGATAACACTACTCAATTGTGACTATAAGATCGTAACTTCCGTGCTCGCAAGCAGGATGCAATGTGTGTTCCCGTCGGTCATCCACCACTCGCAGACGTGCTCCGTGCCGGGACGCACAATGTACGACACCTTATCCGGTCTGCGGGATGCCTTGCACTACGTGGCCCCGACCGTTCCCAACGGCTGCCTGCTGTCTCTCGACCAAAAGAAGGCATTCGATCGTGTCGCCCACAGCTACATGTTCACTGTGCTGGAGGTGTACGGTTTCACAGAGTGGATGGTTGGTGTCATCAAGAAATTGTACAGTAATCACCGGAGCAGCCTGTACCTCCTCCAGCGTTTTTCCGGACAGTTTTCGGTGACTATAGGTGTGCGGCAAGGTTGTCCCCTTTCGCCAGCCTTGTTCACCTTGGCAATCGATCCCCTACTGTGGAACATCGACACAGCTGAGCGAATTCGTGGTTTTCCCCTCCCCTTCTCTGGGGAATGGAAAGTGGCCGCATATGCGGATGATATAACCTTGCTTCTGCGTGACGAAAGCGCAGCAGTCGAGGTTATGCGCGTATACGAATCCTACGCGGCTGTCTCTGGAGCAGCGTTGAATTATCGGAAGACGAAGTGTATGCCACTCGGTAGTCCGGCGCAGTATATGTCATTGCCGTTCGTGTGCGCCTCATCGCTTAAGATCCTTGGTGTGGTGTTTAACACACGCGGGCCAACTGCGGACAATTGGTCAGCGGCTCTCGAAGAGGTGCAAGTGAAATGCGAGTCTGCAAGCTACTATGAACTATCGTATCACGAGCGGTCCTACCTGGTGCGTAGTGTTCTGCTCGGGCGCGTGTGGCATCTCAGTCATGTTTCGATCGCCCCACACGCTGCTGTGACGCGCATCCATTCATGCCTCTCGTCGTTCTTCTGGAAGAAGCGAAGGGCACCAGTCTCGGGAACCATACTTTCGTTCCCGCAGTCTGCTGGCGGAGTCAACCTTCCCGATGTTGGGTTGATGAACCGGGGCATTGCGCTCAGCACCACACTGCGAATTCTCAATGCGGCGGACTCTCCAACTAAAGTCTTGCTCGGACTCTGGTGGGACACACTCCAACATGGCCATCGTGCAGCTCCTCACCGATTTCACGCGGCGGTTCGGGCTTACTATCAGAAGGTCTCGTCTCTGCTCCCCGCTGCTTCCAGTTTGCAATCCACTTCGCCTTCAACGATGACCAAACTAGTTTTGCTGGACTCTGCCGCAACCACTGAGAGCCTTAGAAGACGGGCGGACTATGCTTCAGGCATCTCTTGGACATCGTTCGTCGGCCCGTGGCTTCCTGGTCAACTGCGCGACATCATTTGGTCCTTTGCCTGGCGGATACTTCCCACACGCGACCGGCTGCATGCGTGGGACATCACATCAACTGAGGCCTGCCCGTACTGCGGCAGGGCAGAAACAAACTACCACGTGCTATACGAGTGCCGCATTTCCCGCATCTTCTGGCACTTGGTTAGACATTGCACGCATGTCCTTTGTCCCGTGCAGTGTGATCAAAGGCGCCCAAACAGGCTGAGTGTGCTATTCACTGCGTGTGGGGCTGCAGTGTTGTGGAGGGCCTGTTGCAAGGCTGTCGCTCAACGGCGGCGGAACATCCCCGTTTTCCTGCTGGTCCGTCAACTGCGTATTCCCGTGACCAACAGCTTGCAACAAGAACTCTTTGCACTTGGCGGCGACGAGTTTCTGCAGCGGTGGCGGTTCCACCCTTCGCTTTTGGTGCAAGGGGGCTCCGTATCTGTCCGAGGTGTCCCTCCGTGAGGTGTCCGTGAACAGTACCCCTCCCATCACTCATCTCTCCCATCACTCGTCTCATGTTCCATCGAATGTAAATAGTGCATATCCCTTTTGTATCATGAAGCGTAGCAATGTGTATATCGCCCGTCATAGCCTCATGGCTCATACATTGTAAATATTGTTTTGAGGCGCTGTCCATGTACTGACCGTTCCACGTCGTATTAAATTTTCCTACAACAATATGGAACACTTCAGTTATATGTGAATTAAATCAGTAGAGAGCGTCACACGAGCTCCAATAGCATAAAACAGGAACTACTAAGTCTGCTGACAAACATATTAGCACAACCTAACATGTTTCCCTCTAGTAAAACGCTCTTCAAGCTGTAATGAAACGCCTAGCATATTTATCTGCTACACGTGCCCTTTTGTTTAAGCTGAGCCAGCTGTGCAACATATGCATGTCTGTCAAGTGAATATAGGGCAACTTGTACGAAATAATAAAGTAGAACGTTGACACATTATAGTGTACACATCACAAGATAACTTGTAATGGCCCATTTCCGACAACGCGTATGCGCATGCCCAGCCCTTGAGTCCGTCATCTTTGAGTGCAAAACATCGCTACTGACCCACCTGCGGGAGACTGTCATGTTCATTGTGGGGAGATGATCGGTTTCAAGGTTACGCAGACGTTTGAGGTCTGGTAACGTATACAATGCGCTTTCACTCTTTCCGCATCCTTCTTCCAATCTTCTCTTGCTACTTTCCCACGCAATGTGCCAGTCCGAAAAGCGCGTCACCATTATTAAGGGGAAAGACACGAGTTTCGACATTCTGTCGCCAGGGGCGACGCGAATATGGAAATGGTCCATTATGCTTACAGGGCCTCAGTGTTCTATGCGGTCCTTGCATGTTTTGTTATGTGATATTATTTCCGAGTTTTGCTGCGTGGATAGAGCTTGTATACTCACTGCATATGACATTCATATCGCGCGAGTGGGAGGTTGGCGTCGAACTCTTCCACGGGGCCCCGAAGAACTGTGCAGCACCTAGGGCAAGGACCAGGTCAGCTCTTTCTTCGTTGGTATAGGGCATTATTTGACCCGCAGAGCACCCAACAAGGAGTGCGTGTACGAAGACGAAAGTGAACAAAGAATCAAGAACAATCAAGAACAAGAATCAAATGTCCCGCACCAGACGTTGAGGGACCATTTGTATTGATGATGGGACTTTCGAAGCCAATGGGGATTGGTGGTACTCCAATAACGAGCGTTGTGCAGGTTCACCTGCGCGTCCCGGGAGAAGTTTGCCTCGTCCGTCCAGATGACGTTACTAAAAAATTGCGGGTTCTGACCGACAGCACGCAAAAGCCAACTGGCATAGTGCAATCGGTTTTCGAAGTCTCCTTGCTGCAACTGTTGATGCAGTTGAACGTGGTCAGGATGGAGGCAGGCCTCTTTTATTTATTTATTTATTTACACTACGCTGCTGCTCCACCTAAGTGGCATTGTGCAGGGGAGAGGAGATAACAACACATCGCAAAAGTTCAGTCACTCTAACACATATGTGCATAACTTTTCACAAAAAATGGCACTTGGGGAAGAAACAAGATCTAGTGGTAGTCTATTCCAGTGTTTCCCAAACTTTTGGCGGTGACGGACCCCCGGAAGCTATGAGAACCAATTCACGAACCCCTCCCCCCCCCCCACACACACACCCTGTCACAGCCAGTGCATAACCAGCAACCTCGTCAGCTGCTGCGTGCTTTCGATACAGCTTCAGAAACTATTCCGGACTGGTTTATTCTTCTTGTTTGTATGTGTATGACGCGGACAAAAGTGCATTGCAGGACTTTTCTATCAGAAATTAGAAGCTAGCCGTTGAACAATGCTTGTAGCAATTTTGGAAGTTCTGGGTGTTTGGAAATCGAGCAGCATGTACGAGCGCGTTTTTGTGGGGACGAAAATCCTCACTGAAACGTGATAGACGGTCGCGGACCCCCACGGACACTCTCGCGGACCCCCAGGGGTCCGCGGACCACACTTTGGGAAACACTGGTCTATTCCACTCCTCAACTGTTTTAGGAAAAAACGAATTTCTGAAAATGGACATATGAAAACGATAGGGTTCAACCTTATACTCATGGTCTACACGTTCTGAAATGTAACTCGGTGGGAAAAGATAATGCCCTCGAGGAATGCCTGTATGTCCGTGATATATGTGATAAAAAAGTTTTGATCGAGATTGTCTCCAACGGCATTCTAGTGAAGGCCGTCCCAGCATGGATCTCAGATATGTTGATCTAACCAGAGGAGAGTAATTATTACAAAAAAATCTGGCCGCTTGGTTTTGTAGTTTTTCTAGTTTTTTCCGAAGATTTATTTCAGTGGGATCCCACACCGCGCTACAATATTCTAAGGATGGTCGAACATATGAGTTGTAGACAGTTTCTTTAATATCTCTAGGAGCTTTTTTGAAATTCCTCTTGACAAAACCCAATGCTTTACAGGCCCTGCTTGCAATTCTGTTTATATGTTTGTCCCATTTTAAGTCCTTACTTAAAGTAACGCCCAGATATTTATAATCGTCTACGGTATCAAGAATCGTGTTATTTAATTGGTAAGAGACTCTGTAATTGTTGGAGGAGAAAGACACACATTTACATTTAGACGTGTTTAAATTCATACCCCATTTTTCGCTACCCTCCACACCGTCGACAACGGAACGCCACTCTGACCGCTGGCCTCCCGGATGCTGGCTAGGGGGTGTGCCTCAAAGAACGCCAGGATGTTGGTTCGAACGTCGTCTGAAGGTCTCGATGACCTACGACGCTTTCGGGAAAACTTGACAAATTCTTTTAGCGTGGCGCACTGACGAACAATCGTCGCAGGGCTTGGTCTCCTGCCTGGATGCCACATCTGAAAAATCTTCACTGCCTTTTTCTTATTGCTCTGTGCAGCACCTAGGACAAGCACCAT
Organism: Ornithodoros turicata; assembly: GCF_037126465.1. Taxonomy (NCBI): domain Eukaryota; kingdom Metazoa; phylum Arthropoda; class Arachnida; order Ixodida; family Argasidae; genus Ornithodoros; species Ornithodoros turicata. The sequence continues at coordinate 100,691,327 of NC_088201.1, read as the reverse complement.
GTCAGCTCTTTCTTCGTTGGAATAGGGCATTATTTGACCTGCAGAGCACCCAACAAGGAGTGCGTGTACGAAGACGAAAGTGAACAAAGAATCAAGGTGCTTCCGTTGAAAGATAACAATCCTTGTCCCGTAGTTTCAGTTGCATCACGGCGAAAGAAGAAAAAACAGGAGGGAATCAAACAAACAATAAAAAGACAAAGCGCCGCGTTGTCATCGTCACTGCGCCCTCTGATCCTCTAGCAGATACGGCACCATGCAAGGATGATAGATAAGAGTATACGTGGAGTGGATCACATATCTCCTTTTTCGTCAAGTGGACGTGGGAGGGCGCTGCGATCGAGCGCTCTTTTGGCGTGACGGAAACATGCGCCATCTAAGTTTCGGAAGTCCGGGCACATTTCTGCAGACCCGGGAAAAAACGAGTCGTTCGAGCTCGAGTGTTGCAAGCCACTGGATTCGTTTTCTCATGGCACCGCGTACAACTTCACAACTGACAACTTCATCCTTGTAACTAGAAAGTTATAAAATTAATTTCCACTAATTAATTAGTTAATTGCGGTACAAAAATACCCTGAAACAGTTTAGACTACTACTAATACTATGCAGTTGGTTTCGTTGTGATGTAATGAGCCGTTATTTTTTAAGGTGGGGTTCGAGTTAAATGACACACCCTGTAGAAGTTGAGTGTTTATGTAGTCGTCACGTAACTGGAGTTTTTGTATTAGCATGTACTTCGTCCTCTTGTACTCGTCTTGTCGTCTTATTTTTATATATGTCCTCAGGAGGATATGTCCACAGCACTGATTTTTGAATATAACTTACATATTTATATTGTACAACACTTGCTTCTCATAAGCAGTATACAGGGAAAAATTAAACAGAGCTGTGAAGCCTCTAAATTGCTATATTTTCTATATATGAGTTATATATCTGTGACCTATGAATAGATGTTGATTGTGGCACAGGAAGGAGTGCCACTCTACTGTCACAGTTAGTGTCAGTTCCTGAAAGGGTACAAAACGATATTAGTGGGCATAGTTCGGCGATACACTGCTGCGGTAGGGGTAATACCTTCGAAAGCGAATAATGCAAAGCGAATTATAATATAGCCTGCTGGATCTATCACTTCCTTTTCGCGACACTGGCCAGAATTCAGGGACACGGCAGAGAAAGCCGGCTTCGCGGAATAGCAGACAACCATGCAATAAAGCAAACTTGACATATTTGGACCAGGATATGAGAGGAGGAAAAATTCCGGGAAGGACGAGGAGGAGAGATAAGAAAGAGAACTTTTAACGTCGTCAGCACGGCAACGTGACGTGCTGTCGGTAACGTGCTGGCTTGCTGAGCTTAAGATCGCGGGTTCGATCCCGGCCGGGAGCCGTAGCAATGTGGGAGAGGTAAACAGTGCTTCCTGCACCATGTGTCGGAGATTTCCGGCGCACGTCAAAAGAACCCCAGGTGGTCCAAATTATCCGCAGTCCTACCCTGTGGCACGTGCAACATGTCGCCACACTGCGATGACAAACCTTACGTGTAATATCGCAGTACCATTATTATTACTATTAACAACACCGTGGGCACGCGGGGCACGCACGAGAGCTCGTGCTCAGGTAAAAACAAAAAACAAAGAAGAAACCGGCAGAAAACTGGCTCAGAAAGAAACTGGCTCAGAAATTGAAACATGCATCAAGCCTTTTGTGTTGCTTGAATGTCATTGCGAAATCAAAAATGCGCTATAGAAGCTCGTGATGCGAAATGATTGGTCCGCGTGAGAAAGGCACCCTCTTAATATTAATAATTGGTGGCACCGACTACGATCATGAGCGAGTAGCCTTTGTGGAAATTAATATAGACATGAACAATTTACTCGACAATAATTTCTATTGCAATTAAAAAAGAGTACACAGGGACGTCCATAGACCGCTGTTCGTCAATGCATGCTGCAAACCTGCTGTTCGTCACTGAAGCGACATTTACCGGATCACTTATTTTTAGGCAGAATATTTCGTTTTCGTACATGATCACTTAGCATAGTCGCAAAAGCGTCGTTCTTCTGATCTTCTGTACACGCGATTGCGCCGATTCACCATTTGTGTATTCCTTTGGCCTTTCTGTGAGCTTTTTCGTCATTGTATGGAAAAGAAATATTACAGATATTCCCTAGAATGCGAAATACTCGATAAAGAGAGAGAGATCTTTAAACGCACAGAACAGATGTGGCTATCCGGAGATGAGAAACATTCGATGGTCTGCAGCACGGGTGAGGATAACCACTCGCGACAGTAATACCCAAAACGCACTGTCGCTCACGACCTGGATCGACCCGCAATCCTGGTTGACGCAATCCCGCTGGACACGCTGCGCCGTCCGCACTTCACGTTCGTGATCCAGGTTTTCATTTGACGCCGTCTGGTGAGAGCTTTGCACAACACCCACTGAAGTTTCAAATTAAAAGAAACTATTGGTCCAGGATGTCTACTTGAAATATATTCACATTAATGCAAATGCTATTTGAGCCGTTTCAGCGTTTGTCAATGTCATGTCAATGGTCAATGTTATTGTTCGTTCGAGCCGCTGTCATCACCGCCATCTTGCCATCCCGGAACCGGCACTATGGCTCACTATACCGGCACTGCGAGTAGAGATAAGACGAAGTGAAAGGAAGCCACTGCGCCTGCGCCAACCTTCCGTGAAGTGTGTAATCATGTTCGCGAACGCGGGGGAAGTGTCTGCGTTGTTGATCTCTGTCGCCGAGACTCTCTTTGTCCGCACCTAAGGACGACCACAATTGCGGCGAAATCACGATTACGCGCGATGTGGATCCTGCGTCAGTGCGTTTTGGGTATAAGCTAACAAGAAAATGAGCCAGCTGCTGGGAGTTGTATTTCAATGTGGTCGCAGTCGGTCATGTCGCTGTCTTCACCCATCTTAAAATGACTCGGTAGCATACGTTTCGCGGCGTTTGTCATCACTCTTATACGGTGTTTTATGAGGGCCTCCGGTTAAATTATTCGTAAACAAGTTGCAATATCTACATATCTAAAAGATTTGGGAGCCCCTGAGACATTGGTCAAGTGCTCATTATTGAAATAAAAAAGCCCGTTTTCACTGGCTGCTTTCGGAACCTCTGTTTTACCGAAATCAGCAAAAAATATTCCAGAAAAAAAAAACGCGTCGACACTTAGTGATTTTCTCCAGTAATTGATTGATTCAATTAGTTTAATCAATAAATTGATTGATGAAGATAACCGGTACTACATTTGCGTCCCAAATTGTTGTCTGCATGGATCTTACCTTCATCTCGAAGACACCAATGCATCTATGGTAGAGGCTAGCGCTCCAACAGTCACAACGAAATGAAAGACGACGGTAGTTTTCCTAGCTCCTTAGTCGCTTTTCGAAACACACGTGCCCGTATTCACCAGTCCCACTTAGCCAGTGGTTTAGTGACGTCTGGTTTCATTTGATCGCGTGAGTACTTCGTCCGCCAATCACGAACAACCACCCCGCTGGTCTAACCCGGCTGCCGTGAGGCCCATGGCGGCCTCCGTGGAGTTTATGTGCACAGCGCATAGGCCTAATCTACGCTTCTCCGGAAATTTTAAGGCGAAATACAGGTAAGTTTTGACGTGTAAAGCTACTAGAAGCGTTCGTAAGGCGACTGTTGTTGCACTCCAATCAATATTTGCACTCAAAATCTCATTTCGTTCGCCGTTCACACGATGTAAACCCGGCGCTCTAGCGATGGTCTAACTCCCATGTATTTGCGTAGTACTGATTTAAACTAGGGGTGGGGGTAGTTTAAAAGCGGTCTACCGCGAAGCAGCTGTGAATGAGCCTTTCGAAAAACAACCCAAAATTAGTTTTTGCTGGACGCTGTTTCCTAGTTTTCAAGTCGAAATTGCACAAATTAAGCAAAAACAACGTTGTGAGGAACCCGTGAGCGAAGTAGGTGAAGTAATAAACCCGCCGCCGATAAAAAGTTAACGATTGGTATAAAGTAGAATTTTGAAATCCACTCTCCTAATTGAGGACTAACATCGTCAAAGTTAGTGATGTCAACCTTGGCAGCTAGACACAAGTCACTTTCCGATCCAAAGCTGACAGGAGGTCGTGCACAAACAGCTGTTACCTCCAGCAACAAAAACGACGCTGATTGTGCGTGGTACTTTTAATACAGCCCCTAGTGCCTCTGTTATACACCACTAACAATAGTTCGTGCTGTGCTGCCGTTGCTGGTTCTGATTGATACATTTAACGACTTGCTGCACACTACAGTGGTCGCCGGTACTTTTGAACGAGCTTTGTGTTCCTAGATTACTGTTAAGTGTTTCCTGTTAAAAATGCATCCATCATGTTTGTCTACTAAACTAAACTGAGGTCTCTAGAGGGAGGGGGGGTTCCATGGAGCAGTTATACCTCCATGTGCCTTACAGCTATACAGCGAAGTATGGTACATCCCAGTAAACCATAAATGTCCTTTAGACGTCCAGAGTATGCATAGGCCTGGATATTTGGTATGTCTAGTAGATATCCAGATGTATCCAAACTGCGTTGAAACGACGTATTATAGATCATCGAATGCTTGACCAAATCATGTTGCTGGTATGTTGTATGGATGTCCAGGCTGGATTTTGTACCATCTAAAGGATGTACCTCTGAACCAAAGGAATCTCCATTGGATGTCCGATGTACCTTTTCGTGTGTCATGCACTTCGGGTGATTTTTTGCTTATAAGCAGCACCAAACAGTGGAAATGAAATCAAAACAGCATGAATTTTATTTAATGCACCGCGCAACAGAGAACAGCGACATAACACATAAATGTGAAAATCCAAGAAGAAAGAACACAGGTTGGTTGCTCATTGGCATATGCTATGGTGTAGGTGGAAAAACTGGCAGACGAACGATGAAAGAGCTAATGCATAATCTAAAAACCCCGAGACTAGGGAACACGAAGGGACAGACACAACACGAAGTCTCAAAAAGCTAATGAGCTAATGCCAAACTTATTAGTCAGTCCTTGCCTGATGCTTCAAGGAGGAACTGAAAGATAGCTGAAACAAATTTTTGGTGGCTTCATTCGGTTCTAATTAAGATTATATCGAGGTGGATTTACACAAAAGCTGGGCGAAACCAAGTATATTTGCACATCATTGAAATGCGTAGTACATATGACATTGTACCTTTTATAAATGAATGCACCTGGCTAAGTATATTTAATGCAGAGATAGTATATTTATTGTTGCAGATGTAGAAATGTTGGCAATTTAGCGTGCCCTTAGAAGGCATTACCAGTCTATATAAAGATGACAACCCTGTGAGAACACTCTGTCATAAACTTGCAGTTGTACAATTCGAATATTGTTTGAACTGCATAGAAATTGAACATATTAGTAAGTACATATCTGGTACCATTCGTTGTATCAGATACTTGCAGATGTGTAGTACATGACTTTGTACTTGCTTAATATATTAAGTGCATGAAAATATTTGGCGCGGAACACGCAGGTACACCTTCGTATTGCAGTCCACTTCTTCATTTGAGCACTGAATTTCCCTCGTGGTGGATGCAAGCGTGTATGCTTAGTGACTTGGCTATGCTTATGCAAAGCCAATGAATACACTACGAGACGTAAAGATATTCAATATGCCCAGCTTTAGGTTCGTGGCTTTACCGTCTGGTTTGAAGCATCCGCGTTTTTATTCCCGTGTGGCTCTATATACTTCAGCCGACGGTTATCTGCCGTGGAAGGAGACAAAATGGCAAGTGTACGAAACCGAAACCACTGGGAAGTAATATGGATGACATCGTACAGATACATCACGCAAAAGAAATCGAGATAGATATGTAAAGGGCCAGAAGAATCTATGAAACTACGAATCCGTTTACATAAGTGCCCATGACCAAGAATTACAGTTATGTCTTCAGGTTGAAGACTCCAAATTTTGTCACATATATTAGACGTTGATAGCACTTAAGAATGGATGTACATTAGATATCTACAACTTTAGTATACTGCACGTTCTATGGACCTCCACCTGTTCTAACGTACTCAGTGTACGTATGATGGATATCGAATGGACATTACTTTTGGACTTAGATATTTGGACTTTTTTGGTACATCGAAAAGATGTTTGTGGTTTACTGGGATGTTACCCAGCATGTAACAGCACAAATATCAAACACGTAGCTCGCCTTTGAAATGTGCGAGTGACATTCCAAAACGATATAATAATTCAGAGGGTACCTGGAGTTATATGTGGGATGTCCCAGTGCATTAACAAAATACAATATTTCAGATCTGACTCTGGAAAGGGCAACATATGGAGGAAGCTCTAGATCCCCTTGGAAGCTTGATTTGCTTGCCCAGAAAGATGCAAGCCCCATAGGGAAGCACTATTGTGTTCTGTCATTATGAAAGCACTAATGTTTTTTGGAAATCGCTATGAGCATGTTTCTTGGCACAATTTTGTGCTCGTGGTGCTTATCGGCTTGAATGCAGGGTGCTGCTGTATATGTCGACTGGGAGAAATTTTGACAAAAAAGCGTGTCTTTAGGATATCAGACTTGGTTATTCGATAAAAGTACAGGTAGAAATATCCCGCAGAGGCATACAAGGCAATATTGCGAGCAGTGTTTTGTGTCAACGAATTTGTATGGACAAATGAGAGCCTTCACGGGGGCATATAAACACAACACTAGAGTGTCAAGCAGCCCATGTAGTCATGATGTCGATACCACTGTCAGGAGTGCCCTGATGCTGCGTGCGAAATTGTGAGCAGGTTTCACCTTGCCGGTTCAGGAGCAAGTCCACCGAGAAGTGAAGGTCTTAAAATTTTATAAGGACGCACATGTAAGTACATGTATAGCTAAAGTGTGTGCTCTACCGCTTCCAGCTGACATGTCATCTGCTAACAGTATATGTGGCTTTGTAGGCTGCCAACGCAAGATACAAAACACAAGGAACCTGTCTGCAGACTTTATCAAAGCAACATAATTCTGGGATGCGATTACTGCCAATACAAGCCCATGACCATGATTCAGACAGTGTTCCCCTTCATTGTGTGAGCAGCACTGTGTATGCCCAACACTTTTTCTTTCCTTCCGAATTATCTGTTATGGGCACAGCAGTGCCTGTACCTCATGCTTTTGAGTTGTTTCTTTGCATTAAATCAATAAAACTTGTTACGCATTTCCATAAGGATTATTATTATTAAGAATATCAAATATTAGTTGTGAAGTACAGATGTTTGTCCCATGCCACATGCTATGGAAAAAAGAAATATTTACTACATTGTGCGTGGAGACACAACTCCAATGCATTGATAGTGCAACAGAGCGGAATTCTATTGGGCAGTCTAGCATGAAAAGCTGAAGCACTAGCTGAACTCTTACTGCCACAGGAAGTACCACCACTGAACAGTTGAAATTACTGCTGTACATTGGACATGAAGACTGATTGAATACCGGAAATGCTGCCTGTTACACATAACAAACAAATAGTATAACGCTCACCGGATGAATTTATTGACGTCCGGGATACATTATTATATGATACACGCCTGTAAACTGTTTAAACACAGAAAAAGCCTCGAACACCGTCACACACGCGTTACACGTCATGCCGCCATCTTACATTCTCTCCCCCTCTTCCTCCAGTCTCTTCCTCATGTCTTTCTCTCCGCCGCCTCGCTGGCGCCCCATCGTTCTGTGCAGGCAAAGCGCCCGTACAGGCGCCCACCCCTAAGCGGTGACTGCTCGGATAAACTGCTACTTTCGCTACATTCGCCCACCCCAAAGCGGGACACGGTTCCGAAAGCGTTCCGTGGTCCGCCAAATAAACACAACCACACACTCAAAAGTTGCTCAGCAATCACACCTGGGCACACTTGTCAGCGCGACATGAAGAACTACAAGGAATGTCCAACTTCCTCTTCAACCTCTGCTGTTCGCAGCGTTGCGCGTTTCAGCCGGCTGATATGTTGAACTGACTGCTTGCCGTCACGTTCAGCCACTTCATAGAGGTTGTGTCCACGTTGTTCAATGACCTGGGCAGGTCCTCTCCACCTTGGTGCAAACTTTCCAACAATGCCCTCTCTAGCATCTGACAGAGTCATCGTCTGTATCCAGACTAATTCCCCAGGTTCGTATGTTACCTCCTGTCGTGACTTGTCATAGTTCTTCTTTTGGCGAGTACTTGCTTGATTCTGATTTTCACTCGCCCTTTTCCAAAGGAGTCTGAAGTGCTGAAGTTGTTCCTCAACAGCTGGCACCTCTGAAGTATCTTCACAATGTAACCGTGAGGCCAAGGGCGTTCTGACGCGCCGTCCGTACTGAAGTTCCATGGCTGTATACCCGACTGACTCGTTCAGCGAGGTGTTGATAGCGTAACAGAGTGCCGGCAACTTCGTGTCCCAGTCTTTGTGCTTTTCTTCTAGGTACGCCATCAAATATGACTTCACGTTGCGGTTTGCTCGCTCCACGGGATTGCAGTGTGGGCTGTATGCAGGGGAATGCTGAAGCTCTATTCCCCATAGCTCTAGGAGCTCTCCAAATTTCTTTGCCCGAAACTGTGGGCCGTTGTCTGTGATAATGACCCTTGGGGCCCCTATCTCGTAGAAAAGATAACCTAGTCGCTCCACAACCTTTTCCACGGTAGCTTCCGACAATGCGGTAGCCCACAAAAACTTCGTGAAAGTGTCCTGAATCGTGAGAATCCATCTTTTTCTTCCCGCTGTCAACGGGTATGGTCCCATGAGGTCCACACTTAGTCGATAGTTCGGCCCATGAGGTTCTCGGATAGCCATTACGCCAGCAGGCTTGGTGTTTGTTGCTTTTGTTGTTTGGCATATTACACAGGATGCCACATAATCTCTCACCATGCCCCGCAATCCAGGCCAGGTGAACTCTTCGGATACCCGGTGGTACGTGCGTTTGACACCGCCGTGTCCCGCGGTTTCAGCATCATGGCATTCGCGTAGGACTTCGCGTATTCGTACTTCTGGGACCATCAGGCGCATATGGCTACCACCATCGTTTTCCATCGACTCATACCAGAGGGTCCCGAGCTTCTGACATTGTTCAGAATGTTGCTGGCGGTATTCCGCGATCCAAGGGCTATTTTCCTGATCCAAAGCCCATTCGGCACTGACATCAAGGGAGCTCACTCTTAGGATGGCTTCGTTGGAGCTTTCCATTTCCGAGTCCCACTCGCTGCGGTTCTCTTCACCGTTGTCAACCAAAGGTGAGACTAGGTCACCTGTAGGGTGGCGCGACAAAGCGTCCGCACAGCAGTTGTCACTTCCCCTGATCTTCTCCATAGTGTAGTCGTACTCCTGTAAGGTGAGTGCCCACCGGGCCAGGCGTGCCGGTTTGCATTTGTTGTCCTGTAGCCAAACTAATGCACTACAGTCCGTACGGACGGTAAACTGCCGTCCAAGCAGATATTGCCGGAACTTGTCCACGGCACTCACAACCGCAAGGCACTCTCTTTCCATGACTGTGTACCTCTGTTGTGCCTCCGTCAGAGTAGCGCTCATAAACTCCAGTGGGTGTTCGAACCCAGTGTCATCGGTCTGCAATAAAACAGCCCCAACTCCTACAGCGCTTGCGTCAGTAGCCAAAATGAATGGTTTGCTGAAATCAGGTAACCTTAGTGCAGGAGCACGAGCCATCTCCTCTTTCAGCTTAGTGAATGCGTCCTCCATTTCTTCACTCCATTCCCATTTTTTCTTGCGTGAAGTTGCCCTCGCAAGAGGCTCTGCTATTGACGACGCGTGTTCGAGGTGTTGGCGATTCCAGTTTACCATTCCAAGGAATCTTCTCAGTTCCCGCTTGTTACGTGGCCGTGGATATTCCTGTATAGCCGCGCATTTTGCCGGATCGATCTCCACACCTTTTGCTGATATGACGCGCCCTAGGAACTTTAGTTCGTCACGGAAGAACTGACACTTTTCCAGGTTGCAAGTAAGGCCACTTTGCTCCAGTCGTTCCAGCACTTCGGTGAGCCTTTGCTCTAGTTCTTCTCTTCCGCTTGCAAAGATGATGATATCATCCAAATACACCCAGCATGTGCGCCCAACTAGTCCCGTCAGAATTCTTTCCATTATGCCCTGAAATACACCGGGAGCACACTTCAACCCAAAGGGCATCCTTGTGAACTCGTAAAGGCCGTTCGGGCCCTGGAATGCCGTGTATGGAATGCTTTCCTCGCTCATTGGCACTTGCCAATAGCCGTGCCGTAGATCCAGGGTTGTGTACACTGTGGAACCCGCAAAGCTCCTCAATATCTCCCGCATATCGCGCAACGGTGCGGCATTTCCGAGTTCTCGCTTATTTAACTCGCGATAGTCCACACAAATCCTAACGCTGCCGTCTGCTTTTCTGACAGGCTGCAGGGGAGAGCACCAGGCGCTTGTACTTCGCCGAATAATTCCCGCCGCCTCCATCTTCTCCACAGTTTCTTGTATCTCCTTTTGCCACGCTGCCGGGAGGTTTCTGCGGTAGATGCGTATCGGTGGGCCCTCGGACATGTGCAACTTGCACTGGTCTCTAGGATCTCCCGTCTTCCCAATCCTGTCTGAAAATACACTTGGGAATCTGTCCACCCATTTTGATGCAACGCTGTCTCCAACGAGGTTGCTAACGTACATCATATCATCCGTCTGAGCAAACGACGTCACTTGATCCCGCTGGTCCGTCAGCAGACGGTGGCGTACCAAAAATGACGCTCCCAGTACGAAATCTGTAGCTTGTACCGGTACCACCTGGAAGGGTATCCACTCTGTTTGATCTCTCCATGTGACCTCGATGTCTAATCCACCAATAGTAGTCAGGTTACTGTTGTCATGTTGGTACAGTTCGAGTCGTCCAATGCTGCCCCTACGAGTGTTGACCCCTCCACTGGCATTCCGCAAAAACTGTACGGATACGAGGTTCGCATCTGATCCACTGTCCAACAGCGCACGTGCCACTTTCTCCCCAACCGTCAGTTCTATCACTGGCCGGTGGTGTAGGTCGTTCATGGGCAACCTGTCCGGTCTTGTGTTGATGTCATAAAGTCCAGACAGTTCGTTCACAGATGTTGACACCTCACAGGTGAGGCCGCACACGTTGAGTTGGGAGCTCACTTCTTCCGGGTCCCCCACGCCCGTCCTCTGGAAAGCTTGCGTGGTGCCTTCCTCTTCAGACACCAACACACACGTCACTCGCTGTTCCGGGAGAGGTTCACTGTCACGCGGGCTCGGCGGTCGTGGACAGCGGTTTATGAGATGCCCCACCTCACCGCACCGGAAGCAACTCCGTTTCTCCTTCTTGCTTGTCGCTTGGGTTGGCTTCTGGTTTGTTGAACCCTCTTTGACAATCTCTGACCTGTCCTTGTCAGCCTGGTCATCAGCCTTTTCTGCCGCTGCCTTTCTTTCCCTCTTGGGTGTCTTCTCCTGTCCGGGTAGACTACCCATTGTTTTCTGGCGATGGGTCACATCATCTAAGGCATCAAAATAACGATTCAACACCTGAGTCAGCTGCTCCACCGTCGTGCACTCTCGGACGTCTGTATGCCACTGCAGCTGGGCTGGCAATCCCTCATAAATAGTAGTTAGGAACTGCGGCGACGAATCTCGAAATCCTGCTCGATGTACCAGTGCACGGACGCGGTCTACATAGTCCGCAGGGCGCTCATTACTTGCCATTACAACGCGGGATAGAGCCAGCTGTGCTTCTCGAATTCCCCGAGTAGACGTGAAGCGCTCAACAAACTTTTGACGCCATGTCTCCCAGTCACGGAATGTTCGAGCCGCCATCTGTCCCCACTCAAGGGCATGTCCTACAAGACGCTTGCGCAGTGCTACAATTGCTGCTCTGTCGGACACGCCGTAGGTTTCTATCTCGTCTTCTACACGACGTAGGAATAACAAAGCGTCGTCGTTTTTTGCCGTTGAACCTGAGACCCTCCAAGAAGTCTCGTGGCACTTCCAAATTGTCATTATCTCCCTGTCTTGAGGACTCACTTGAACGCCAAGGCTCATCGTTGCTCTCCCACCTTGTCCATGGCTGCGTCCGGCGTTCACCAGGGTTCAGATGGTATCGAGCACCAAGCAGTGATTCTCTCTCCGGAGTTCCATTCAAGCTAGATTGCCCGTCCACCTGGGCAGCGAAAGGGACTCCCGTAGCAACCACTCTTGCGTGCACGTCACTCGACACGCGGGGATATCCAACACCCCTTCTGTCGGCGTTTGCCGCCGCGCCGCCGAGATTCTCTACCTGAACCGTATCGCATTGCACAGACGCATCAACGCCCGGGACTTTGGACTGTCGGCCGCCGTTTTGGCCTTCTTGGGCGACAATTTTGTCCAATATCTGTGCTAGAGCATCTATCTTCTGGCTCACCTTGCTTTCAAGCGTAGCCATGCTTGCACGAAGCTCAGCGATGTCGCCTTCACGAGCGTTCGCCTCATCGGAGACCTTCCTTTTGTTCTTCGGCATGACCGTCTTGTTATGTCGCTGATCACGGCTTCTTCAGACGTTGGCCTGCTAGCTCAACTGTAACGCTCACCGGATGAATTTATTGACGTCCGGGATACATTATTATATGATACACGCCTGTAAACTGTTTAAACACAGAAAAAGCCTCGAACACCGTCACACACGCGTTACACGTCATGCCGCCATCTTACATTCTCTCCCCCTCTTCCTCCAGTCTCTTCCTCATGTCTTTCTCTCCGCCGCCTCGCTGGCGCCCCATCGTTCTGTGCAGGCAAAGCGCCCGTACAGGCGCCCACCCCTAAGCGGTGACTGCTCGGATAAACTGCTACTTTCGCTACAATAGAGATCATGAAACACGGACCTGTGATGGAAGGACATGTAGGGGTGTCTGTGTCTGAGCCGGTGCAAAGAGAACCAGTAACAAAATTACCAGTACCGTGAAATACAGGGTGTCTACGCTAAGTGTGAACAGATTTCTTAAAAATATATCAATCACTTTTTCCGAGATGAAATCAATTGCAATATAGCATATGCTGAAGGGCACTCCCTAGGGGTCCATTAACAGACTCCTAAGGTAATGTCTTAATTAACTTTCTATAATCAACTTTTTAATTATAAAAGCTACAAAGTTGCTCCAATGAGAACGTCTGATCTCTTCGGTCACCAGATACTAAAACCGTTTTCAGAACAAAAATCCGTTCGGTAGATCGTCCGCAAAAAAATCGTGAAGGAACGCCATTTTTTCTTTATTTGGTTTATTGCGCATCTTCAAAGAAGCGGCTTTCCTTTACCCCAGTGTGAGAGAGTGAAAGAGCACCTCATGCGTCGAAGATTAGCTTTAACTTGCGGAAACAAAACAAAAACACAAATCTATCGGGTGACTCTATCGCGACTGCCCTTATCTTGGGCTGCATTTTCTGTTTTCTTTTAATCTTTTTCCAGGACGCAAGAGGCGATAGTGTGCTCTTTCATCCTGTCGTATTGGGGGCGAAGGAAAGACGCGTCTCTAGAGATGCGCAATGAATAAAATAAAGAAAAAAATGGCGTTCCTTCACGAATTTTTTGCGGACGATCTATCGAACAGATTTTTGGTCTGAAGACGGCTTTGGTATCTGTTGACCGAAGAGATCAGATGTTCTCATTGGAGCAACTTCGTAGCTTTTATAATTAAAAAGTTAATTATAGAAAGTTAATTAAGACATTGCCTTAGGAGTGTGTTAATGCCCCCCTAGGGAGTACCCTTCAGCATATGCTATATGTATTGCAATTGATTTCATCTCGGAAAAAGTGATTGATATATTTTGAAAAAATCTTTTCACACTTAGCGTGGACACCCTGTATATGTAGATCACAGGGACCTGTTGTTATTGGTAATGCTGTTTTTCCACCTTGTACTGCAGCGCACAAGTACATCGATCTGTCTGAAACGCAGCTATGCTGAGGACAGCCACCACGTGGCAGATTGACATTTGTATCGTCCGTGCTAAATCATGGCTATCATTATGACGTGACTGCAGATGTATCACAGATCACGTGATCTGAGAACACAGGCATGCTCATTTTTTGCAAGATATCCTGGCAAATCTGAGATGCTATGCATTGTTGACAGCTGTCATGACACTCCAGCTTTACATTGGTGTGATCTGTGCACTTGTTGTGTAGTCTCATATGCTGCAAGGCAAATCTTGAAGAATAGAAAAACACGTTCCTGTGTAATCAGGTCACAAGATTTATTATATACATCTGCATTCACATCCACATTGCAACCATGCCTCTATTTGTCATGAATGTCCCAATGCCTGCAATTTCGTTCTGTTGTGTCTGTCTTCAATGTGTTATAAATAGCTGAAGAACAACAACTTTATTTTCGACCTTGGAGAGTGGGGAGTTTCATCGCCACAGGCGATACTCTACCCCATTGCTGGTTGGGATGGGGGGAATAAAAGAACGAGCCCCTTCACAATAACGATCGAAGTCCGATGGTGTCCAGAAAAGTCAGAAGAGCTTTGAGTGCAGAGCGTTGCTGGGCTGGATTGGGCCAGGGACCAAGCAATTTCGATAAGGAGAAAGGGCGAGAGTCCAGCTGACGAAGAGACTCGGAGAGTGTGGTTCGGGAAGGTTGGTAGTGAGGGCAATGAGGAAGAATATGCTCCAGATCCTCAAGAGCTGAGTTCGAGCACTAAGTATAGAATAGCGGAAATTGTAGTAATACTGCATGAACCAAACGAATGGCCACTTCTAATATACACTTCACTTCACTGTACTTTCAATTATGTTGCAACTTCGTTCTCCTTACACCAGTACAGGTACGTGCTAAGTGCCCACGGTTCTTCTTTTTTGACATGTCCTGTATATTACCTGACAGGAACAGGTACTCTCATTTCGTACTAGCTCACCTCTACCTTGACTCACACTCCACCCCTAAATTCACACCAGTGAATGAAGGATGAACACAATATTGAGTAATAATGAGATAATACTAATAATAATATAATAATAGAAATAATAATCTCATGTGATTAAGTGTTGTATCATGAGTGTTGCTATCAGCATCATTACAACCCAGGCAGCACAGCGCGACGACCCAACGTCGGTGCGCCGGCGGCGACCGACCCGACCGGGTCGGCTCCCGACCATGGTCCGGCATACGGTTTGCAACACGGGGATGTTAATGGTCCGTTATCGGCAGCCTGTATCGTACCCCAACGATTTCCCGAGGTGCAGCCAATGCACACTTGCGGGTACCTCCTACCCCCCAAACAAGGGTTAATTTGCGCGATTTTTAAAACAAAATCAATATGTCATTGTAGAAAACTCTTTATTGCATCATAGTCACAAAATATATGGGTTCTTTAATGCATCACTTCACCAGCAATGAAAGAAAGAGAGTTACATTGAAAGTATATAACCACCAGTCCCGCATATGTACTATTTACTTCACAGATATTCACTTAACACAGGTTATATGGAACAGAGATAGAAGTTGGAACTCGTTACCAGTTAAGTTCTAACTGTTGAAAGATGGGAGCCACTGAAAAGGTTAGCCAGAACATAATTGTAGGCCGGTTCCACGTTAGCTCAGACAGGGACGTCCCATGGACCTTCTGAATTTTCATGAGTTTTCATGTATATTTAGACGCTCATCGCAGATGATGATCAACATTGGTAGGATTAATCATTCGAATACTTTCCGTGCAAAAAATCGAGAAATCCAGCCATGAATTCGATTGTTGCAATTTTGCCGTGTTTGCACGTGTATACATTCTGAGTCCTACAAGATATCGTAGTGCATTTTTTTTTGTGCTTTAGTATACCTACCTGCCAGCACTCCGAGCGCAAATTTAGGCGCACAGGTGGAGCACTGTATCGTATAAAAAGCGGCGAACATCCTTTGTCGCGCCGTTTTGTTCAAACTTCGATGCTGGGTCATTCCACGGGGAATGGTCCAAGGTTGTCAATCGACCATCACCAATATTTTTTTAAAAAATAGGGTGTGTGGGGGACACTGTCAGATTAATCGTACCGAATGTCCCCACTCGAAATATTGATTCCTTGTGTTTTTAGAGCACCTCAGAGTTTGCGCCAGGTGAGAAAACCATACCACAGGTTTTCGTCCTCTTTTCGCGCGTGCTTGCTTCTATATACGAACCAATGTGGTTTTATGTCATCCGAGGATTATGCAGCATAAGCTAAGCAGGGCATGCGTAATAACTCTCTCCTTCGCCCTCTAAAGTCGGGCCCAAATGTCGCCTTTTTTTGCAACTTTTGTGATTTTATTCCGCGTTCCCTGCTTACCTTGTTGGAAAAGTAGGTACGACTCCCTCTTTACTAGCACATGGGGAACGCTAACAAAAATTTTCGCATGTCTGGGATATACACTTGTTCTGTGAGAACCGTTGGAAAGTGACAGAGATCAAAACTTTGCATTTTACAGAAGAAGATTTTGGAATGTGGCAGACCACTTAAAAATCGCCGACCTACGTCATGCGATAGCACAATGCTTCAGCTACAGCATATCAAAAATCTGGAGAATTACTTTTTGACAAACGCGAGAAATGAATTTTTTTCTCGGCCATGGTTTGCCTGGCATTGGACGCGGAGAAGGCACCCTTCCAGGCACATTCTGGTCTGACGCGTTGCTAAGCAGAGACCCTTTAACAGGTTAGTTTTATATGCTTGGTACTACTGTCTTCCTGGGTTTTTCGACGGTTCGTCTTTTATTTACACTTGTGACGTGTATACTTCCGCGTCACACTAAAAGAGGAAAAAAGTAAAACCACAAGGTGTCCTGCCCAAAACACGCCCTGTTGAAAATAAACGCTCAGCACCGCTATTGTTTGTCTTAGGCCCCTTGCATACCGGGAAAGATTTCCTCTCAGAAGAAAACGCGATTCTGCCCTCACAAATTGGTTCGAAGTGGTGAAACTTCCTTGTCCCAGGCAATGCAATGCAGCGGCTGTGTCTTTTGGCAAGGATGGTCCTTTCTGCTGCAACTTCGTCCTTTGATAGCCACTAGAAATTTATGCTCAGCGCGTCCTTTGCCCACATATACAAGTCCCTTGGTGTTAGGATCTACCCCTCCTGTGGCCGCTGGAGACTGGCTTTGGCAGCGAGCCTTTTAACAGTTCCTCCTACTCCGTCGCACGGCCCCTTGCCGTGTGATGTTGCGTAAAAGTTCCAGCAAGCGCTAAGCGAAAGCACCATCCTTGCCGAAAGACACAGCCGCTGATTGCATTGCTTGGGACAAGGAAGTTTCACCACTTCGAACCAATTTCTGAGGGCAGAATCGCGTTTTCTTCTGAGAGGAAAGCTTTCCCGGTACGCAAGGGGCCTAAGGAGAACAATAGCTGTGCTGAACGTTAATTTTCAACAGGGCGTGTTTTGGGCACGACACCTTGTGGTTTTACTTTTTTCCTCTTTTAGTGTGACGCGGAAGTATACACGTCACAAGTGTAAGCAAAAGACAAACCGCCGAAAAACCCAGGAAGACAGTAGTACCAAGCATATAAAACGAACCTGTTAAAGGGTCTCTGCTTAACGACGCGTCAGACCAGAATGTGCCTCGAAGGATGCTTCTCCGCGCCCAATGCCAAGCAAACCATGGCCGAGAAAAAAATTCATTTCTCGCGTTTGTCAAAAAGTAATTCTCCAGATTTTTGATATGTTGTAGCTGAAGCATTGTGCTATCGAATGACGTAAGTCGGCGATTTTTAAGTGGTCTGCCACAATTCGAAATCTTCTTCTCTAAAATGCAAAGTTTTGATGTGTGTCACTTTCCAACGGTTCTCACAGAACAAGTGTATATCCCAGACATGCGAAATTTTTTGTTAGCGTTCCCCATGTGCTAGTAAACAGGGAGCCGTACCCACTTTTCCAACAAGGTAAGCAGGGAACGCGGAATAAAATCACAAAAGTTGCACAAACGGCGACATTTGGGCCCGACTTTAGAGGGCGAGGGAGAGAGTTATTTCGCATGCCCTGCTTAACTTATGCTGCATAATCCTCGGATGACATAAAAACCACATTAGTTCGTATATAGAAGCAAGCACGCGCGAAAAGAGGACAAAGACCTGTGGTATGGTTTTCTCGCCTGGCGCAAACTCAGAGGTGTTCTAAAAACACATGGAATCAATATTTCGAGTTAGGACATTCCGTACGATTAATCTGACAGTGTCCCCCACGCACCCTATTTTTTTTAAACATATTGGTGATGGTCGATTGACAACCTTGGACCATTCCCCGTGGAATGACCCTGCTTCTTCCTCTGGCTGCAGATATCTCCGACACGTTCGTACGCAGTGGGGCCGCGTTTTAACGCGCTAATCAGTAGTATACGCCTTTGGAGAAGAAGTTTTTGCGTTAGGTGAAAGGCCTAACATCGGGCCATATCCTGGGAAAATATATACGAAATTAAGTGGGACCTTTTTGAGAAATACACGCGCAAAATCCACGTTTATTTCGAAATATGCTTAAACATTTGCCTTTTTAAGCACATGCCGCTAGGAACTATATGCAGGATAGATATATCAGATGAAAGAGCATTAAAAGATGAGTGAGCTTATACCAGGTATTACGATCAGGGACATCTATAGCCAGAGATATCAGGCGTTGAAATCAGGACAAAAGTGCGCGAGAGGGCATGTTCGCCATTTTTTATAGCACACAGCGTTGCACCTGCGCGCTAAAATTTGCTCTCTGACAGCTGGTCTATAGGCATAATAAAACAGCATAAAAAAATTTCACAACAGTATCTCTTAACACTCGGGAGGTACACGCGTGCAAACACGGCAAAACTGAAACATCAGAATTCAGGGCCGGATTTTCTCAATTTTTTTGCACGAAAGCTATTCGGCAAAAATGTTGATCATAATATACGATAAGCTTATAAATATCAAAAATACTGAAGACCCAGGAGGTCGATGGGACCTCCCTGCCTGAACTGACGTGAAACCGTCCGGTAACTAAATTTCAAACGCAGTTACACGTAATAAAACGTAATGCAAATTGACGTGAAGTTAAGCTACTTTAGAAACGTAACAGGTTACCTTCAAGTTATTTGCTACTCAATATATATACTTTTCAGCTCTTGACCTGTCTATATGGTTAATTCAGACCTTGCTGTCACAATGGGCGATTCAAGACGTTTCAAAATAGTCTTGATATACAAAAGTGATATCAATATCTGCTACGACAAAAGAAGCCTACATTTACGGGCCTCTTTAGGAAGGGATTTGATGATTTTAATCTCGTAACAAGGCACATGAAAAAGGAGCACAAAGCAAGTTTATGCTCTACGAGTTGTCCCCAACATACATATCGTAGAACTGTGCAAAGTTTTAATCCTGCTACTCAATGCCCTCTATCATTATCAATACACTTCTAATCGTTAAGATGCGCGATACCTGAGCTTCCTAATGCTCGGCTAAAACATAATTTGTAACATTCACCGTGTAACAACACCGTGTAACCGGAGTTAGTCGCGCCATGCACGTGCCATCTTTCATCTCAAGTCATGGGGGGAGGACTCAGCCTGCGATGTTTGTAGACCAGGATTGAACAAAAGGAACTTTGAACATTTTTCAAGTTACTTTGACGAACTTAACCCCCCACCCCCGAAACAAAAGAAAAAGGGAAAGGAACGAGCTCTTCAAGAAGTTACTGGAGCCCAAAAGCAAAGAGCTATGCAAAAAGTTACTGAAAATAGCTAAGCAGAGTAGCCTAGTTACGGTATCGAGTTACAGGTAACGAGTTACGCCCAACAACATGGAACACGTGAACAACTTGAGAATCCGTACTACATGTGGCATGATCGTTCTATACCTTCTTTTAAGAAAATAGAAGAAATATTCGCGCCTTTGCTAATACGAGGACAACATACAGACAATTTGGGAACCACAATCTAAGGAAAAAGGCGTGAGAAGGTGGTAACTTCCTTAGTTACCTCCTAAGCCAACATGATAAGGGGTGTAAAAAGCTGGTAAAAAAAAATTATCATCCGTCCAAATTACAACAAAAAGGTGTACGCCCCCCTCTCTCACCGAATCAGAAGCGGTAACCCTATTATTCGTGGCAGAGAGTGAGGTAGCAGGTAGAACTTTGCAACCTTTCAGGCACAACATATGCGACAGCTATTACCTCCTAAAAGGTCCACCCTTTTTTCTGAGAGTGCAGTATGGCACATGTAGTGTGACTCGTACCCTTGTCTTTAGGAGAAATATTAATGTATCAAGAAGATGGCCTTTTCTTATGGCTTTCTTGCTAGGAAGGCCTCTTATTATGGATACCTGAAGTTCTTTTAAAAGAAAAACAACACAGCATACCAGACTGTATTCCTTTCAAGCAATCATCACAGCGCGATAGGTCATAGTGTTGTAACCGAAGTGCGGGGTGGATTCTGAAAGTGGAAGATAGCTCGAGGTCAGGGTTACACTGAGAAAAGTACACCACACCACATGATGCACACGTTATTGAATACAGACCAAATAGCCAAACTTACAGTTTTCAGCATGACATGACAAGATCGGCTAGAAAAGTCTTGACCATCATCACTGGCTCTGAGGTAGAGAGCTGGTGGTGGGCACTTCGGTGATACCTTCATCAAGGCATTGATTCCTTTAAGCACGCTCTGGTAGTGGTCCAGCATGACATTCTGAATGAAAGATCAGGATAGCTTTCATCCACTCACAGTTTCAAAGAAATTGACATATCATGCGTCGATCACATTGCGCAAACGGATTAAAGCGGAATAATTTATTCGCTTCGGAGGTTCCTTTTTTTCTTTCCTTTTTATTTAAACTGACTCCAAAAACCAACCTTGAGCAGAAGTCCTCCAGCATTCCAGTTTTGTACGCACGCAGGAGATGAAAAGCACAGCTGCAGCACGCAGTCATCCTGAGAAATGGGTACATTTCGTTTGATGTCAAATACACAATACATACGATTCCACACTTTACTGAACCATATTTTCACCAAAACGGAGTCCATTATCCTAAAAGCAAGGCATAAACCACAATGGATCACTGAAATCGAAACTATGCGATGCTAAGTTTCGAGAGAAGCCTTCTAGAACGGTGTCACTCATGTTGAAAAGCATCTATGAGTAACATTTATCCCAATGCGAGGAATACCACAAAAAGATATAGCACTTACCACTCGATGAATCGCTTAAAAATGTTGGAATTCCTCAAAAGTTTCGGGAGCACGGCCGGATACATTCGTTTCTCGCAGCGAGAACGACGGGGACTCCGACAGTGCAAACACGGCTGGATGATCGAGGAAAATCATTGGCCAGATTCGAAACTGTCGGTTATGTGATTGCATCACTCGGCGCCTGACTGTCTGGGAAGAGAAATCCGTTGCTGCACCCCGGTCATGTGACTGATTATCGTGAAGTGATCAGATCAGCATCGGGGAGCGATCCTATATTTTGGTCACATGACCAAGGTCAGTCCAGACCGGGAAATGATCAGAGCAGCATCGGGGAGCGATCCTATATTATTGTTTACATGACCAAAAGGAGACCAGAGCGGGAAATGATCAGGGCACGGTCGGGGGACCACCTTATCTTCTCTTATGTTCTACCTCCTCAGTTCCCACACCGCTGGGAACCAGTCGGGCACTATCGCCCGTTCAGGAGCCGGAGCTCCCATTGCGTTCCCATTCTTTTCCCGAGGGTTTGTGCTGCCTGGGAAATGATTCTAATGTGTATGAATCTGTCACTCGAAAGCCCACAGCAAAGAGTGCCTAGATGCTGTTACAATGGAAGACACCACGGCACTCATTTACATTTGAAAAGATTGAAGCTTCCTTCCTTCACATCATCACCAGGAGGATATGTGGCGCCTCAAGCGTACTACTTTTACTGCATAACCGGCACAAAATGCCTCTGACATATGATACACATTCTTATTTAGTTTGTTTCAGGAAAGCAGTTCTTCAATGCAATACGTGAAGAAAACTAATTGTCGTACAGATATGTGGCTGGAACGTGACTAACCCTGCTTAAATGCATGAAAAACATGACATTGTAAGAGTAGAAACCATTGCTTCAGGAATATTGTGGTTGTGTGTGCGGAATTGCCGTGATGATGCGCCTGCACACACGCTACGCACATGACACCAGACTTGAAAGCGTAAAAGCACGCTGCTGACATGCCCCAGCCATCGAAATGCTATCGTCATCGTTGCAATTCACCACACAAGCCGCACAACAAACGATAAACATGCGATGGTCCATGGAGGTGCAGCTATTATACGCAACCACAATCGACGACCGAACACTGACAAAATTACAACGATCGCCTCCACGAGAATACGTACTCCCGCCTCTTCAATAACTTGGCAAACGCGCTCTTTGTACATTGTTTTAGAGATCATATTAACAAACACAAAGGCTGGCTTAACCGCCGGCCACCCACACACCATCCCGCAACCACCTGTAGCAGCGCCGCCTGAACTTTTCTTTATCAACCTCATAGCAAAAAGAAAAAAAAAGCAGACATCTTCCTCTTCGCAGCCCTTCCATCGTCTGCTAATTTCTCCCTCCCCTCAACCATCCCGTGACAATGTGAATAATGCGCATGCGCTGTGGTCAAAGGGCTTCAGAGCCGTAGAGATCACGTGATCAACTTAAACAAGACGCCACTAAACCAGTGGCTAAGTGTGACTGGTGAATACGGGCAACGGACTCGGGCCGCGCATGAGCAAGTGCATTTCTTCTATTGCTACGTCGGTGGCATCACTTTTAGTGCAATTTTGGCGACCACGCTCGCTTAAAGCCTACACCTTCTCCACGGAGTCTCGACCAAGTCTGCCCTCACACAAATTTCGAGCCGACACTCAGGACTCGACTGTAGGATGATTCCACCAGTAACCCTCAACAGGGGATCCCCGAGCTGGATTGCACAACTCATCCATTCTATCACCTGCTCTCCACGACTTCAATCGACTCCGAGCTGCGGTCTGGAGGAGGTTCCGTCACATCACATGCCACACCTCCGGAGCACAGCATCCCACTCTGAAGTATTTTTTCGACATCAGATACCACGAAAGATGTGTTCTTAAAACGTGCTCGGATCAGCGCCGTCTGTACCAATGTCCAGCGACAGAGCCATCTACACAACTGTTCTATGGCTTGCGCTACCTGCTGTGCTATCGCCGACACACAGGAGCTGCAACTACGCAAGTTAACCTAGTTAAACAAAGAGTCATATTGGCGAATGTTCAGCCGCTCTGCTTCTACAGGGACAGGCATGAACTACTCCATACTTCCAGGTGTGGACGACACTGTGTGCAACACTCAGTATGCTGTGCTATCTTATAGAAACTACTGTATTACGTCGCGCCTACGGGAGTGATCTGCAGGCAGGTACAGCCAATTTTATGAGCAAATGTACCGGAATTCTAAGGTTGCGTGTATTTTTCAAACGAAGACATGTCCGCTCAGCTCAGCAAGAACATGCATTGTTGTGCTTTGGGGTTCTCCATGTTTAGGGCTATCACACTTTTTGCTTCTAGCCGTGGTCACAATGTATTTAAATTAAACCAAAGGTCTTAATCGCAAGTCCACCTCACGAGCTAACGATAGCAACGGTGGTGGTTAAAACTAGCGCGAGACGGGTTTCACGGGGCATATTTCGTGCTCGCTTCGTCAACGAGACAGTGGCGTAATCTCTGACCACAACTTCGACGGAACATACTCGGCTGCACAACTTCGACAGAACCCGAGCGATGCGCGCGGTCCTTCTCATCCTCTTCTCCGTCCCGCGAAGCAGGAGGCTACCGAACAGAACAAACGTAACGACGATATCCGATGTCGTTAAGCTGTCGGTGTCGTGTCGGCCGTGCACGTGATATTAGCTGACTACGCCTGGGGCGCGAGCGCGTCAACGTCATTTCCGTCACTTCACTTCTTCAGTTTTCCGACTATTCTTTGGAAGGCAGCCAACATGCCGTCGTCGCGTGGTTCTCGCAGTGCTCGAACAACTTCCCAGCAATACGAGGTTATGGCCCGATGCATGCAGACCAACGGTAATTTAGGGTGTAATTTCATATCGGGACCACTCGTTTTTAAAAATTAGTGCAGGAGTTAGGAAGGTAGATATTGCAGAGAAGTGGAAGAAGGTCATATACTGAATCTAAAAATGTACGAATTATAAAATTCTGTGGAGTAGAACATTTTATATGCATTTCTACAACCCCATCTGATTCACTTTTAGCGCAAGGGAAACACGGGACTGCTAAGCCTAACGGAGTCGAAACTTGCCATCTTGCAAGAGGTAGGGTCGTTGAATTGGGCTAAATCGCCCTGAGGTTAGTCTAGGTTAGGTTCTACATATTGGGGCAGACCCCCCCGGCACGCACTATCTGGCGCGGGCGTCGAGACTGCTCCGGTTTAGATCAGAAGGCCCTCAGTAAAGATCGCGGATCGCCTTCCAGAAACGGGCGATAAAATTAAATTGTTATACGTTTCACGCAATATATGAGGGTCATTCCTGTTTAACGTCGTTATTAATTAGCTCCTCTTTCACGTAAAAGCATTTGATTTTTGTTTTTATTCTTTTTCTTTAAAAAAGGCCTGTGGTCCTGATACGGAACTACATCCGTAATATATTCCGAGGAGCATTTTCGTTCACCATATACTTGTCAACATCGGGACAGAGACTGGGAAGACTTAGCAGCCAGGCTGAATGCTGTTGGAGATGCTGTGAAAACCGTGCCGGCAAAAGCGGCCCCACATTTTCCGAAGCCATGTATTATACCAGTATCTGTTCGCCATTAAATCCTCCCACGCTGCTTCCTGCGTGGCGAGTAATCTGCACGAGCTCCTCTCTACGTTTTACAACTGCACATTGTGAATATGTGTTTGTGGGTACGTTGGTGTGCGTTCGTCTCCAGGCATTTTCTTTCTCCCTTTCCTTCTCGCGGTAGTTGATATTATTAAAGCACTTGTCGCTCAAGATTATTTTGTTCTAATTTTGTTGCGAGCTAGATCATGAAAGTGCCACTCTTATATAAAGCGCTGAAATAAATCGAATATACCAGTGTTCCGAGATTAGACGTCGGGTTTGATAATAAACATTCAAGGGTATATATGTTTATACGTTTATGCGTTTATACCTCAAAAGGTATGCGCCCTGGGACAAGCCGTTTATACCTTAAAGGTATAAAAAATTTTAGCAGTGTAGTACGTGCTCTTTTTGACAGGCGGAATAGCTTCCTAAAATCTATTTCATTTAACTAAAAATCCATCTTGACGGTTACGGCTGCGTGGTTCACGGTTCGCAGCTTCCGTTATCTTCTAGGCAAATAACCCTTCCGCCATTTTCTTGTTTTCTGTGGGCGCATGCAACGTTAACGTCTTTTCACCTGGGTTACCCTCCCGTATAATACCGATCACGGTATGTAGCTTGCCACTTTTAACGAAAACGAGGAAGTTACGTCATGCGTCACGAGGAGCCCGTCTAGCGCTTAGTGTCACTATCATACTCATGTCATAATGAATTAGCCCTGGCCAATCTCCCTTGCAGATCGCGGCCATCTTCCTGGGAAGAAGAAGAAGAAGGAGCAAATCACGGGCCCGCTATGCCCGCTGTGACAGCCTCGTTTCCTCGTTATGCGTGCAACTTCGTAATCATTTTTCGTTTCGGTAACCTAACGATTCCTTCTGCCGGCTTGTTTCGGCTCAGGTTAGGCTCAACAGAATATTTCTTATATTCACCTATACAGTGCCCCATCCGATAATGGAGTGCTTTGTCATTGAATGTTGCTCATATTCTCTTTCTTATGGTGATTTTGTTAAACTGTGCGACCTTGTACAAATCCCCTGATGTAGCGCTTATAAAGTGCTTCAGGTATAATGAATGAAATAAAAAATATATGTGTATAACATGAAATGTTTATAAAAACGAAAGTGCCCCACTAAGGATCCAACCCAAGAACGCAAATCCGGAACTCTCTCACTATACCACGATACCAGCAACGCTACAAGACAGCGCGAGGAATTCGGTTAGAAATACTCTGAAGGCCCTCGTAGGGCTATCGTGTACTTTTTTCGTCGTGGGAAAAAAATTAGCACCTCCTGCAAGTACGCATTAAGTCTCAGAGCGCACAAGACAGGCCAGTGTTTCATGTCCAATGTGGACACTTTTTGGGGAAGCCCTGGTTTTGACGTCAAGGATTAAGACATGCCAATGTATTATGCCATGAAGCCAACACGGCGAAAATAAGTCTCTGTGGCAAAAAACCGTGACGGTCTTGCGCTACCAATCTACTTGTGGACAATAGAGGAACCTTCTGCTGTCACGCCTAGATGTGGACACTTTTTTCAAACCCTCAGTGCTAATGCATATTCTGTGGAAAGCAGACGGAATGCATAGCTTCAATGGAGGGCATCGAGTTCGCAGGTTAAGCCAACTTTAAGAGTAGGTGTTCCGCAATTCTGGGAATGCGGCGGCGACCGCGGTACGCGGGATCGTCGTTTCGTGCGGTGCCGACCATTTCTGAACACATCACTTTTGGTGTCTTATCAGCAAAGTGATACCTACCTTTCAACACCGCGTACTCAGTTGACCGCGCGACGGCGGCTTTTACTTTGAGCTGCGTTCGGCGCCATCCGATATCGTGCGTGCAGAACGTCTGTTACCACATACGCATCGTGAACGAAACGCGTGGAGTACACGCGTGTGGCAGTCAGACCTTTTGTTGAAGATGCTTTAAGCCTTCGAGTAGGTGACTCCCGACAGCTGCTTTTGCGTATCCACTTTCGTCACATTGTCGTCGACAAAAGAGTTGTTACACCCGGGTTACGTTTCCACCACTTCCATTCGGAATATTCTTTTCGCAGGCGAGACGTACGAGAAATGCTCAAAATACCGAACAGTACCAATGTAAATATAAATATAATATCAATAATATATATATATAAATAATACCAGTAAATATAAATACCAATAAATATGTGTGAACTGACTTTATTAGGCCGAGTCGTCCACGTAAGCTCCCGCTTGTTCTCGAAATGGGGATGCGAGACGTATTGATGCTGTTGTTCGGCCACATTTTACAATATGCGTTTTTAGTTTGACCACATAAAGCAAATTTATTGCCATCGCGATAATCCTCGAGCACCTATAGGAAGTCGTCTGCTCTCAACGCGAGAAAAGGGACCGAGAGAAGACGATTTCTTCAATCAAGGACTTGCCATCGTGTCGGCGTAAAGGACATCGCTGTTGGCAACACAAATCGTGATATGCTGGTGCAGTTTTTATCCACTTAGTTCGTTTATTTAATAACCGTGACGATGCTGGTCGAGCGAATTCGCAATATTACTTTTTCAGCGATGAAGAATCGAATGATACGCTTTGTAGATGGGCCACGGTGTACGAAATCGTCCCTTTAAACTGTCACAACAAGGTACAACAACTGGATTACCCCTCCCCCACTCCAGTTGAATGAAACTGCTGCAAAAGGTTATAGACCTCTGAACTTTGGAACATGCGCAGCTGCGTTCCAGTTTCTCGCCCTGACGGTTCAAAAACGCATCTGTCACTGCTACTGGATCCAGACGGGACCCGTTAGACTGGTCTGCAATCATGCGGCGCTATGGTACTAGTGTGGCCCTTGCTGTCTCTACGTTGTGCCTGAGCGCATACGCAGTCCTTTCGCCCGTGCAACATTGCTCTAAAGACGTATGCGAACAGACAGATAAATGTGTATGCGGCATTCGCGGCATCTGTTGGGATGTGCAGGACACGACTCAGTACACGACGTGCCAGTGCTGCAAAAACTGTGACACGGGTGAGTATATCAGTAACAGCGAGTTTCAGTGAGTCGTTTCTGATGGTAAGAAACAACCGATTCTGCCGATTCGAAAAGCTTGCTGTTGTTCCCAAACTTCGCCGCCTCGCGGCCGATATATAGGCATCAAGCACTTGTTTGGCGGCGCAACTATCGGGCTTGCGTCAGCGCCCCTCGTTGCGAGCCTGTGATGGCGATGATAACCGTAGGCAGAGCATCGGATGTCTTCTTTCTCTGAATATTAACTGGTTTTAGGTCCTTAGAATGACATCAAAGCGTTCTTCCGAGGCCAGAATATCAACAAGGGCGAGCTTCTGTTCCGATCCAACCGCGTTTACTGCGTGAGTGAGGGCATATACGGTCACGGCAGTGCGTTTCACTGACACGAATCAACAATCGCTGTTGACAAACTGTGATCAAGGAAAAGGTTCGCAAGTTGATACATAACCTCATTGACTACAACAGAGACGTTTTTATTGATGGTGAACAACGAAAGAGCCACTGTAAGTGCGCCCTGTGGATGCAGAGCGGGCATTTGTAGCATGTGCACGCTTGCGGCGGCAGTTTGCGTCTACATTCAGAAAGGCGCTTCTGAAATAAAGACAAGTTACCAGGGAACATGGGACATTCCGGCAGAGCGCAAGACGTAACCCAAAGCTTGTGCTTGTCCTTGTAAAGCAAAGCTTGTCTTGTGTTCCAGCGATTCAGTCAATATAAATCAATTGTTCCAAGAGCAGGGAACAAAAAAAGCGTGGGATCTCCCATTTCAGCTTCAGGGTTACTCATGCACAGCTGAAACAGGAGTAACGCGTTACTGGGCTGTATGCTGCAATGACTTCTTTTTCATTTGTTTTTTTCAGTACAGCAGTACTAAGGCCCAGGAGCTTTTATTTTGCACATTTCAGATATCTGAAAGAGAACAACATATGTTCTTGTACACCGCTGTGTGTGGAATGCAACTATGAATAAAAAGAACAAGTACTTTGAGATGATGCATGGAATGGAATTGATACTGTCGAATACTTTTAGGCGTTGTACGACTCTCTCAACGTGAAGCCTCGTTGACAAAATCGAAATGTTAAAACTAATGATGCAACGGGTAACGGTAAAATATATCTCTGTTGCTGGTGTAGGAAACACACGACAAAAACGCCGACAAGAAACGTCCTGAAAGCGTTGTCTCTCGTGCCTCTCTGCGACGCATGTTACACGTCAGGGAATATCGTTGGGTTGTAGTTGGGGCTGTCGGTTCGTCAGAGATTTTGTTGACGATGAAATACTTACTGCATATCGCGGAATCGACAGAATCTCCATAGTTGCTGTTGCATCTCACGATGCAACAATTTACTTTACTTTATTTAACGGACGTCATCCCGCATGCCGAGCGAATCATCCATGTGAACGCGGAACGCTGCGGCGCATGGCCACACAAGGGACAACGCCACCGCCGACAGGGCGGCGCTGGTGCCTACGAGAGTTAGCTTCGCTCGGGGCCTATATACACTGAACCCTTGTTAGTATGACCACCTCCGTCCCCGCAGATTTTGGTCATAAAGCGAATTGTCATACTAAAGAGAAACGCACAATCCGCTGACCTCAGAGACCGCTTCGTTCCGGCCATTCTTAGGTGCACAATTGCAGCAGAAGCACAGTGTGACCTGGTCTGGAGGTCATTGCTGTTTCAGGTCAAGCACTAGTGCTTTGGCAGTCCGAAATGCCCTATGAGTAATTCCGGGGTCAACAACATCAGGAGTCATCCCAAACCTTGGTGCCCTACTTCAATACGTGTCACCCTCTGCCTGAGGTATGTCTGTAGCCTCTCCCTGGGACTACTCTGCGGGTCATGTGACGTGGTCATAATAACGAGAATATAGTACCTGTGTTTGACCCTACTTGTGACAAAAATCTCAGTTATTGTCGGATAAGCGGATTGTCATACTAACCAGGTGGATTTACATGGCGAAGGAACGGTTCCCAAGAAAAACGGTCATAAAGTGAGTATGTCATATTATCGGGGTCATATTAACCAGGGTTCACTGTAATATAATATATAGTCAATTTATGCAATTTAATGTAATTTATAGTCAAGTGTATAAGGGGGAAAATTAGCAGGAGCTCTTTGGCTGCACCTATAGCATACGCTTGTAAGTCAAACGTCGCCATGCCAGTACTGGACAGCTGTTTCGGCCTTCTTGGGCCTCATCAGCAGTACGCAGGCAGGCAACGTTTGAGCGGATGGTGTCAGAAGCTTACGTGGCACGTGATGCCTCCCGTCAGGGTGTCCTAAGACACCTCTAAAAGCCCAGTGCAAAGCCAGTCAAGTGTATAAGGGGGAAAAAATTAGCAGGAGCTCTTTGGCTGCACGTATAGAATATGTTTCTAAGTTAAACGTCGCCATGCCAGTACTGGACAGGAAGACACGTTGTTCTAGAGCTCCGTTGAAATATTTCGAGTTTACTGCCACCCCTTTAAGGGCTCATCTTCTCTCACATATACGGAACCGGAGAGCACGGACACCAACACGGAGACAGGGTCGTCTTCAAATACGCCATCGAACGGAACTATAGATATTGAAATGCCGGATGCTAGGGCTAAAAGGATTCTGTCATCGGAGGGTGACTCGGAGGGCTCGGCACAAAAGAACTTTCAAGGCAGGCATCTGCTCCCTGTCCTACTCGCGTCTGCGACAATCCAGCCCGGAGGCAGGAGTGGAAGTTGCGTGGCTAAGAAGAAAAAGGCCAGTTAGGGGACAGAGTCTTCAAAAGCACTAGGGTGAGAGTGTGGTGGAATGTTGCAGCAATATTCAGAGTTTTCATGCTTAAAGTTGCTACATTTAACGTCAAAGGACTGAGGTCTGCACAAAAACAGTACGCGTTCAAAGAAATAGTTGAAAACTTAAAACCCGATGTGTTTTGTTTACAAGCGACACATCTGGTGTCGCTAAAAGATAAAAGATTATTGGAACAGAGTTTGGGCATGACTTCGTTTCATAGCTTTGGATCGAGAAAGGAAGGAGGAGTTGCAATTTGTATGACAATATTGTGTGTTGAAGGGGACATAATCTAATATACCCGAGATGACGAGGGCAGAGTAATAGTTGTTGATATCAGTTACCGGGGAACTACATATAAAGTGGTAAATATTTACGCTCCGGTAGATAATTTCCTACGAAATAAATTTTTCAGATCACTTGCCGCATATGTGCTGGGTGGGGGAATGCATATTTTGGCCGGGGATTTCAACTGCGTTTTGCGAGAAGAATACGATAAGATAGGGGGAAGCGAGAGACCAATGCCGTGGAAAGCGAAAGAGCTTCGTCGGTTTGTGGGTGCTAACAGGTTTTAGACATCTGGGAGCACTTGTACGGAAGTACAAGACTATTACAAACAGAAACTCCAGATGTGATAGTGTCAATTCAATGGTGGGACAATATTAAAGAAAAGATTGTAGCCCTCTTTAAGAAGTGGGGTAAAAGACGAGCTGAAGAAAGGAGGCACGCCATTTACTCTATTATGTGGGACTTGCGGTGCTTGCGGGGGGTTGGGGCTCGAAAGCGCTCCCCAACAAGAAGCATACAAAGAACTCCAGGATTAAGAACATTATTAGTTCAATCATGTTGGAAGGATGGAGTTAATGACTGCAATGGCCACCGATCAACCCGTCAGATTAACACGCAGCGCTCTCGAAGGAAGAATCATAGGATTGGGAACATCGTTACCGCCGATGGGGTAGTGTGTGAGTCACAACAACAATTAGAAACCGCTTGTGTGGACTTTTATCGGACGCTCTACGAAGACAAGGAGATAGATGACACTGCATTGACAAGGTTTCTGGATTGCATTCCGAACGTTCAGGAGGGCATTGGCGAGTTTGCAGAGAAAATGCACTCCAAAGAACTGAAAGAAGCGCTTGTCTCTCTAAAACCCGGGAAGTTACCAGGTTCTGACGTAGAGTTTTACAAGAGGTTTTGGAAATACTTGGCGGAACCCTTGACGGCGTTAATGAACTTGTGTGTGGAAGTGGGTATGCTTCCACTTTGTATGCGAGTAGGAGTTATAAAACTGCTGTGTCAGGATGAAGCACGTCGCACAGATCTGATGGCCTGGCCACCGGTGACACTACTAAATTCAGACCAGTCCTCCTTAGGTAACCGAGGATGCGGCTGTAGAGTATGTACCACTACGCCAATCTACAACGTTGCAAGCTCATTGGCCTAGACTGGGCGCGCGCTCCGATTGGTCGACAACGTTTTGAAATCGCATTTTCTACGCGCGCATTTGCGTGCAGCGTCCCGGCGGCCGTTTCAACAGTTTCAGCATAGTTTCGAAATAGCTCGCATCAGCCGGCACGGCGTCCGTCGTCTTGTGTTCCGTGTTTCGGTGACGTCAGTCGGCAGAACAGTTTGTGATTCTACGCCTGTTGTGCTGTTCCTGGACACGACTATTATCCCACGTACAGTCTATCAACTACGGAACCGGAGTGCTTCGTGGGTTGGAGCGGTTGGAGAGTGAAGAACGCGTTCGGGCGCCGTTGGATTTTGGGGGCTGGTAACAAAGACAGGATTACGATTACGTGCCACACAATTGCCTTCCGCTCTGCAAGCAACGAAAGAAGATGCTCATCATAAAATCTGCCGGCACGGCGTCCTCTTGTGTTCCGTGTTTCAGTGATGTCAATCGGCAGAACAGTTTGTAGAAGTGTTCGTTGGTTTATTCATGCGTCGATGTGATTCAACGTGTGTTGTGCTGTTCCTGGACACGACTATTATCCCACGAACAGTCTATCAACTCCGAAACTGGAATGCTTCATGAGTTGGAGCGGTTGGAGAGTGAAGAACACTCTCGGGCCGTGTCGGATTTCGAGGGCTGTTCGTTTTGCTTCAAGTTCGAACTTAGTTAGTGCGTCAACAACGCAGTGGACTTTTTTTTCACAGTGCACCCATGTATAAGATCTTTGAATCAGTGCTTTGTGTCAAATAAATATTTCTCCTAGTGAAAAGAAGCTTCAGTTACTTTGAATATCGAGTAACGGCGGTAGGCATGAAATCCGGTAGAAGTCGATGGTAGCCAGAACCGGCCAAAAGCTCAGCCAAAGTTAAGGCTCCTGATTGGGCGACTGGCATTGCATAATTTCTACAACGTTGCACTCTCATTGGTCGTGTGCCCAGTGTTGTGTGAATTATCTCAAACTATGGGCTCTATGGGGAGCTGTTGGAGCCTGATTCAGACTACAAGATATTGGCAAAAGCGTTGCAGCTAAGGCTAACGAAAGTCATGCAGTGTCTGGTCTCGCCTGTTCAAGCGTGTTCTGTCCCCGAGAGACATGTTCATAGTCACCTGAGTGCGTTGAGGGATCTCTGTCTTTATGCTCGCAGAGTGATATTATACGGTAGGAACAACTTATTTATTTACACATGGTAAACAAGACTTTCGTGCACGAGACTGCACTTCTTCAGGTTACAAAAATATAAACATGGTACAGGCACATATATACAGTTGAAGGGGGAGTTCTGGCATGAGAGGGTAACAGGTTGATGGAAAGGATGCAAACACAGATAAAAATCAAAAGAACATAAATACAAAAGCAGGGGTATCGGAAGCGAAACATAACGCGAGCCCAAGGCCTTATGCACAGGAAACGAGAACACTTGTTGGTGGCGTTCGAGGAATTAAGGATAAAAAGGGGGGTGGGGGTTATGGCGACGGAATGAGGACACAGGTGCCGAGTACAAAGGTGACCAGTGGACCGTGAGAAAGTGAAGACGGAGGTAGTCTCAGGAGAGAGACAAACGAAGAAAATGTGGAAATTGGAGAGTTGTGTGTGTGTGTGTTTATCATTATCTTTTCTTTTCTTTTTTTTGAGAAATTATATTTACGGGTTCAATAATTGTAGTGGGCTTGCGTGGATGTTCAAACCATGAGGCTTCAGAGACTGGAATTTCGCAATTAAAAAGGATTCGCGATTTTTGCGCTTCATGTCACTGTTATAACCCGATTCAAGGACAACGATTTTGAGGTCTGTACCTAAAGCGTGTCCAGGAAGGTTAAAATGTGTAGAAACGGGTGTAGGATGGTTATTAACAATATCGGATTTATGGCCGTAAAACCTTTCCCTCATGGTGTTCGAGGTTTCTCCAATATACTGAATACAACATTTAGTGCACATAATGAGGTAACATACGTTAAAAGAGTTGCAGTGCAATCCCTGTCGGATTTCGAAAATAAAAGAGTTTGAGGTGCTCGAGATAAATGTACATGGGCTAATGAAATGACATGTTTGGCAGCGTTTGTTACCACAAGGGGAACACCCAGGATTTGGTCGGGATAGACGGGATGAAACTAGTAAGTTACGAATGTTACGTGATCGACGGAATGTGATATTGGGGGGAGCCGGAAAAATTATTTTAAGTTTTTCGTCGCTGTGAAGTATGTTGAGATGGCGGGTGAAGATGGACCCTGCGCCACTCAGTGCTTTGTTATATGCGGTAACGAAGGATAAGGGGTTTTGTTGCTGCCGCGGTTCATGTGAAAGTAATTTATCCCGATCTAGAGATTTGCACGCGGAGAGAGCATTGCTTATAAGGTTGGGAGGGTAGTTTCATTTTCTAAAATCGTTGGACATTTCTTCGGCGCATGCCTCAAAATCTTCTGGGTTAGAGCATATGCGTTTTAGACGTGTGAATTGACCAAAGGGGATGTTCCTTTTCTGAGTATTAGGATGGTAGCTATTAAAATGAAGGTACTGGCGTTTGTCAGTGGGTTTCTTGTATAGATTCGTGACCAGCTTACCAGACTGTATAGAGACACTCACGTCTAGAAAATTCACTGATGCGTGGGAAATATTACACATGAACTTGATGGCCTGATGTACGGAGTTAAAATGCTCGAAAAACGCAATTAAGGATGGTTCATCACCCGACCACACGATGAAAATGTCGTCAATGTACCTTAAGCAGACTAAAGGTTTGATCGGGAAGGATGCTAATGTTTTTTCTTCAAATTGCCCCATGAAAAGATTCGCATAGTTCGCATTTTCATAGGGCAATTTGAAGAAAAAACTTTAGCATCCTTCCCGATCAAACCTTTAGTCTTCTTAAGGTACATTGACGACATTTTCATCGTGTGGTCGGGTGATGAACCATCCCTAATTGCGTTTTTCGAGCATTTTAACTCCGTACATCAGGCCATCAAGTTCACGTGTAATCTTTCCCATGCATCAGTGAATTTTCTAGACGTGACTGTCTCTATACAGTCTGGTAAGCTGGTCACGAATCTATACAAGAAACCCACTGACAAACGAAGAGGCTTGAGGCTTTGTTTGTATCTGTCCCTTCTATGTTGTTCCAGCCTCAGAACATCAGTTTATCTCTTGTTCCACTGACAAACGCCAGTACCTTCATTTTAATAGCTACCATCCTAATACTCAGAAAAGGAACATCCCCTTTGGTCAATTCACACGTCTAAAACGCATATGCTCTAACCCAGAAGATTTTGAGGCATGCGCCGAAGAAATGTCCAACGATTTTAGAAAATGAAACTACCCTCCCAACCTTATAAGCAATGCTCTCTCCGCGTGCAAATCTCTAGATCGGGATAAATTACTTTCACATGAACCGCGGCAGCAACAAAACCCCTTATCCTTCGTTACCGCCTATAACAAAGCACTGAGTGGCGCAGGGTCCATCTTCACCCGCCATCTCAACATACTTCACAGCGACGAAAAACTTAAAATAATTTTTCCGGCTCCCCCCAATATCACATTCCGTCGATCACGTAACATTCGTAACTTACTAGTTTCATCCCGTCTATCCCGACCAAATCCTGGGTGGTCCCCTTGTGGTAACAAACGCTGCCAAACATGTCATTTCATTAGCCCATGTACATTTATCTCGAGCACCTCAAACTCTTTTATTTTCGAAATCCGACAGGGATTGCACTGCAACTCTTTTAACGTATGTTACCTCATTATGTGCACTAAATGTTGTATTCAGTATATTGGAGAAACCTCGAACACCATGAGGGAAAGGTTTTACGGCCATAAATCCGATATTGTTAATAACCATCCTACACCCGTTTCTACACATTTTAACCTTCCTGGACACGCTTTAGGTACAGACCTCAAAATCGTTGTCCTTGAATCGGGTTATAACAGTGACATGAAGCGCAAAAATCGCGAATCCTTTTTAATTGCAAAATTCCAGTCTCTGAAGCCTCATGGTTTGAACATCCACGCAAGCCCACTACAATTATTGAACCCGTAAATATAATTTCTCAAAAAAAAAGAAAAGATAATGATAAACACACACACACACAACTCTCCAATTTCCACATTTTCTTCGTTTGTCTCTCTCCTGAGACCACCTCCGTCTTCACTTTTTCACGGTCCACTGGTCACCTTTGTACTCCGCACCTGTGTCCTCATTCCGTCGCCATAACCCCCCCCCCCCCCTTTTTATCCTTAATTCCTCGAACGTCACCAACAAGTGTTCTCGTTTCCTGTGTATAAGCCCTTGGGCTCGCGTTATGTTTCGCTTCTGATACCCCTACTTTTGTATTTATGTTCTTTTGATTTTTATCTGTGTTTGCATCCTTTCCATCAACCTGTTACCCTCTCATGCCAGAATTCCCCCTTCAACTGTATATATGTGCCTGTACCATGTTTATATTTTTGTAACCTGAAGAAGTGCAGTCTCGTGCACGAAAGTCTTGTTTACCATGTGTAAATAAATAAGTTGTTCCTACCGTTTAACATCACTCTTTGATTTACTTACCACCGGCAACTTGACATCGCCTATTTTTTCTGCCTTCGTATCTCTTTATGCTCGCACAAAGAATCTGCCATGTCTAATGTTCAGTTTCGACCAGGATAAAGCTTTTGGCCGTGTTAATCATAAGTAAGATTCCTTGCACCACTTGCTTCTCTAGCTGGAAGGTCGGTTCTCTGTGACGTCCGATGATCGGGAACTGATTTCCATAAAGACGTCCAACGGACAAGGGGCTCAACAACGACGAGGTTTATTTACACTTATGTACAACACCAATTTACACATACTGCTACAAAACTCTCTGGGCTGGAAGTAAAATTCACACGGGTCCCAGACCCTTGCAAAGTCTTTCTCCCTCTCTTCGGGCTCCGACACCTCCTTAAAAGGGTGACAATCTGGACCACAACCTCCACCCAGGACCACCAATCGGACGGCCTGGGTTCAAAGTGTTGGGACTCCCAATTGGATTGTTTTAAAATCTTTGACAGGAGCGTCCCTTCTTAACCCCCGCCGTCTGGTCCAGATTTACGGCCAACGGTCGCAGCTGTCAAACCGTGCAACCCGTAACTTCGAGCAGTGCAACGTCAAGGCGTCATTTCCCTGATTAAGGGCCGGGGGGGGGGGGGGTAACCAGGTTTTCCTGGAACTCACGCACAACGTGCTTTCAAGTGCTCAGTGTCACTGTTGCGAACCCTACATAATAGATTTTTGTGTTTTGTCCTGGCGAAAATGGGTTTCCCAGAGCTATTTCTATGTTTTGTGCAGCTGCTGTATGCTGGAGCTAAGAGCACTATAGAAGTTAATGGCATTCGTAGTGAGTTGTTTGACGTGCGCTCCAGAGTAACACAAGGGTGTGCACTGTCAGCGCTGCTCTATGTGCTTGCTTTCGAGCCGTTTGTGAGAAAGCTGGCATATAGTGTCAAGAGACCACCGGTACCGGGTAATTTTTTTCCGACTTGTTTCGCGTAGGCGGATGACCTTACGCTTTGTACCACTAAATCGGCGTGCGTGGAAGAAGCGCTTCGCCTCATGTCAGACTTTGGCCTAGCGTCGGGAGCAAAAATGAATAGATTAAAATCTTCAGTGCTTGGCATTGGCGGATCTCTAGCACAACGAGAAGTAGAAGTGAAGAGCGCCAAAATTTTGGGAATTCACTTCACTGCTGAAGGAGCATCTAATGAAACATGGAAGAGAATATCCAGAGAACTGGAGGTGATGCAACTAGAGCATCAAGATGAAGAGCTAACATATCTGGATAAAAAGAAAATCATTTCTAGTGAGATGGCATCTAAAATGTGGTATTGTGGAACGTGTTTTCCCCCTCCAACAAAATAGTCAAGGTATTAACGCGCACACACACATAACGTATTCCAGGAAGGAAGGCCGGAACGGGTGAAACGAGAGGTTGTCCAGGCGCCAGTCCAGTGTGGTGGGTTTGAAATTCTGAATTTAACAATAAAATGCGTAGCACTGAGAATTTATCATATCTTCAGAGTCTTGGAGGAGGAGAACCACATTGCTAGACCTTTGGCTCTGTTTTGGTTGGGCACACGGGCTTGAGTTTTCGGAGTATCTTGAGATCATACAAAGCCACGATCGGAGCTCATGTCGGCATATTACGGGAACGTCGTCAGGCACATGGAAATGCTTCCTGCAGATACCGATCAAGATGTCACGTTTAAGTCTGTGCGGGAGTTGTACAAGGTTCTCTTTTACCAGTGCAAACGTTCTGTCGTCATCTCGCACGTGTTAGAACACAGAGGTTACGTTGTATCGAATATACTGAGGGGTAATAGGGCGGATGTAGGATGGGAGCTGTCACACTGCATACTGCCGGTTAACACGAGACTGCACAGATATTTTGGCTCCTCGACATTCCCAGCTTTCGTGGACAACGACGCCTTGCGCCCTCTCGCGACCATTGAGTGAAACTTGCCGCCAAGACAATAGAAAAGTACTATAGCAGCTCTTCTATCCAAGGTGTCGTAATATTCCCGAGGATACACGTTCAGACATCTATTCTAAGCTTATACAAACGAAAAATATCGTTAGACATGAAATACCTTTGGTTCCCCAGACATCCCACGGAGGAAACGATTTCATCGCTTAATATCTCTGGTAATGTATGATACACTGTAATATTCCTGTGGATATGCGCTGTAGGGTACCCCTAGATTCAACATTTAGAAGAAGTGCCAGAGTCACTCAATCGTCTGCGGTTCCCTTGCACGGCAAACTTGGCCCAGATGCCAAAATTCGGAAACAGTCAAAGTGGCTTCTCCGCGTAGCAGCGGTGTGTAGCAGAGAAGTTACCTTTACGCGTCAGTTGAACTTTTCTCTGCTTATTTAGATTTAGTAACTGCTTTTGACCTCATTTCTTAGGTTAGATATGATTTTGAGAGCATGGTTGGTACATTATGCGCCGGCGGATGGGACACGAATTTTGAAGCGTTATCTCTTGTCATACTAATTATTAAGATGTCGCTGTTCGATGAATTCGTTTGTGTTAACCTATTTGAGAAAATTTTTGCAGTATACTTTTTTGTTTATCGCCAATCGCCGTTCAGTTTTAAGAACATCTGACAACACAACAGTGCATGTTCACGTAATTATATTGCACACACTGATAATAACTTCCCAAAGCATTCCCAAAAGTGCGGCACACAGCCTCTTAAAGTTGGCTTGACCGGCGTACTCACTGCCCTCCATTGAAGCAATGCATCCCATCTGGTTTTGTTAGAATATCAGTTGACCAGGAGCTTTACAAAGAAATGTCCACACATGGGTGTTGTTGTGAGAGGCCCTTCGATGGCGTACAAGTGGAATGGGAGCGCAAGAACGTCACAGTTTTGTTCCTGGAGGACTTAGTTTCGCCGTGTTGGCTTCGTGGCAGAATGCATTGGTGTGCTATTTTTCTCGTACTTGGCCAAAACAATGGGTTCTGCAGAAAATGTCCATGTCAGACATGAAAGTTGAAGTTGTCTCTTACGCTTTGCAACTTTGTGCGCAACTGTGGGCCGCTCCAATGCTATTCCCACGACAAAAGAAGTGTTGACAAGCTCAGTGTGGCCTGGGAACCGTGTGTATCTTCACTCCTGAAGGTGAGAGCAACGGGTGGTGTTGGCCCACTGGTGACGATTTTGGTTATAGCTTTCGAGGGCCGTGGTTCGATCCGCGGCCTGTTTAGTGTTTATTTTATTTTTTTTATTATTATATTCATGTATTTTCTATCTTTTATTTTTTTTTGTAGAGGGAGTTATGAGAGTAACGGCAAGAGCGTCAGAGTTTTGGCTTAATAATGCCGTA
This sequence comes from Ornithodoros turicata, assembly GCF_037126465.1. NCBI lineage: Eukaryota > Metazoa > Arthropoda > Arachnida > Ixodida > Argasidae > Ornithodoros > Ornithodoros turicata. Next base: position 100,651,473 of record NC_088201.1, on the reverse strand, counting down.
CTGGCTCTATGCCATACTGCATGCTATTCGGTTTGATTTAGTTGCGGTAATGCACTGCGATCGCCTGTGCACTTAATATGTGAATAGCAAATGACCTTCCATTGCACTCCAACTTACTTCACCGTTACAGGAATCTCCGTTTTGCACAGTGCCGCACGTGGTTGTTATAATGTAGGTGATTGTTAATCCTGTAACATGAATTTCGAACTTGTGGCTTAAACGTCCTTTGTACTCTGTGAAGGCGCAACTCATCAAAATTTCATTCGAGATCGATGTGACGACGGAACCAATTATGCGGGTCAACTTTGACGCGTTCTAATGGTAAAGGGAATTAAGATGAACAAACTACCACGCGTATTTCTTGCAGTGTAAATACATGTCAATCATTTAGCATAAATTTCGGACATGTGGCTCAAACTTGCTTTATTCCCCAACTCACCAAAACTTTCTTTCTCAACATTGTGCAAGGCCGTAATCTCCTTACGGGTTAACTCGTTCTAGGTACTAAAATAATGAATATGTTAAAAATACATGCGTGCTTATTGTCATATATCCAGGGTACATGACGTAAGACAGACTAATCCGCGATTGACATTTTTTTTTGCCAAAGTCGTTGAATATATCTATTCCCGACGGCATCTACTTAATGGTGGTGGTGTATCAGTAAGTAGCGCAGCCGTTAACTAACTTTCGCAATTAATCTTTGTAATTAATGAAAATACGTTGACTGCGTCATTGCAAAGATGTAGAGTGCAACCCGCCCCTGGAGGGTCTACCTTTTTCAACTTCGTTCCTGAAATCATGGAACAGCCCGCTTTGTCCCCAGAAGTAAGCGTGAGGGGAGTTAGTGATGCCGTTTCTCAGTCCACGTTACCATAAAACATGCCGTCATTGATCTTCTTTCCGTCATTACCTCGTTTGGTCTGCTCAACACCTTCCAAGGCGTTCGCGATTTGATGTGACAACTGTCACGAAATAAAACTACCAATGTATTACCTCGGAGATCACAAAAATAAAATCACCGATTCTGTTGCTCGGTAAGTGTGTACTTTCTACCAGAAAAGAAAAACGACAATATCGACCAGGACACTAGGAAGCGGGGGTGCCCCATGTTCTGAGGGGCAGCGTGATGTCAGTGTTGTGAAAGGTTGAGAGTGAGAGAACGACAGGAAAAAGCGGCCGCCGAACTCGCCCAACGCTCGACGTTAGGGCATTTTTCTCATATTCTTTAAAGGCACAGAAAAGTACTACTGTTTCGATTCTTGCTGACTAGACCTCTCAGAGTTATGCTCTACACAGGGCATGCCTGCCTGCGTACTGTTGATGAGGCCCAACAAGGCCGAAACAGCTGTCCAGTACTGGCATGGCGACGTTTGAGTTACAAACATATGCTATACGAGCAGCCAAAGAGCTCTGGCTATTTTTTTCCTTTTATACTTCACTGCCTTTGCACTGGGCTTTCAGTGAGTGAGTTATCTCACCCTGACGGGAGGAATCACGTGTTACGTGACCTTCTGACGCCATCCACTGAGACGTTGCCTGCCTGCGTACCGTTGATGAGGCCCAACAAGGCCGAAACAGCTGTCCAGTACTGGCATGGTGACGTTTGAGTTACAAACATATGCCATACGTGCAGCCAAAGAGCTCTGGATATTTTTTCCTTTTATACTTCACTGGCTTTGCACTGGGCTTTCAGTGAGTGAGTTATCTCACCCTGACGGGAGGAATCACGTGTTACGTGACCTTCTGACACCATCCACTCAGACGTTGCCTGCCTGCGTACTGTTGATGAGGCCCAACAAGGCCGAAACAGCTGTCCAGTACTGGCATGGCGACGTTTGAGTTACAAACATACGCTGTACGTGCAGCCAAAGAGATCTGGCTATTTTTTTCCTTTTATACTTCACTGGCTTTGCACTGGGCTTTCAGTGAGTGAGTTATCTCACCCTGACGGGAGGAACCACGTGTTACGTGACCTTCTGACGCCATCCACTGAGACGTGGCCTGCCTGCGTACTGTTGATGAGGCCCAACAAGGCCGAAACAGCTGTCCAGTACTGGCATGGCGACGTTTGAGTTACAAACATATGCTATACGTGCAGCCAAAGAGCTCTGGCTATTTTTTTTCTTTTATACTTCACTGGCTTTGCACTGGGCTTTCAGTGAGTGAGTTATCTCACCCTGACGGGAGGAATCACGTGTTACGTGACCTTCTGACGCCATCCACTCAGACGTTGCCTGCCTGCGTACTATTATGAGGCCCAACAAGGCCGAAACAGCTGTCCAGTACTGGCATGGCGACGTTTGAGTTAAACATTTGCTATACGTGCAGCCACAGAGCTCTGGCTATTTTTTTCCTTGTATATATATATATATATATAGAAGACTTCGTCGCGACCCCCCACCCCACCCCATGATTTCCCTTGTCGCGATGCCGGACGTCTTCCGGTCTCATTGCATGAACTTTAACCAAAACGATACACTGACATTTTATTTGAGCTACATTCAGAGCGAGTTCTCTGGGTCAAAAAGTCCTGCACAACGGCGTGAGCGCCGTCTCTGACGCTGCGCTTGTGCTTTCGGACTCCAAAGATGGTTTTCGTCTGACAGTGGTCAGAAAGAGTTCCATTGTTAAACATCTGGGTGCGCGCAAAACTCCAAGCCACAAGCCACAAACCACAAGCACTAACGAACGCTTAATCCCGAGCAAGTACGGCACCGTGATCTTCTAACTACTGCATGCTTCGCTCACCGACAACGCACGCGAAACGGAATTCTTAGGTTTTTGGAGTCCGCTCTAATTCGAGAAGACGTCACTGCGCGGTGCACCGTGAAGGCGGCAGGTGGGACGTTAGTGTATGCCGGATAGACGCACAAGCTGAGACATTTAATGTGAGTGAGTTGACATCACGACACAGATTTCCTCGTTCCCAAGTGAAAGCAGGCGAACGACTGGCTTAAGGGAAGGTAACCAAATGGAATTTTTAGCACATCGGAGGAATCGTTTCCCTCAATATCTACAAAGATTCTCTGACAACCTCTATATACAGGGTGTCCCAGCTAAATGCGTACATATTTTTTTAAAAATATATACATACATCACTTTTTTCCGAGATGAAATCAATTGCAATATACCATGTGCTGAAGGGCACTCCTTAGGGGGCCATTAGCAAACTCCTAATAGATTGTCTTAATTGACTTCCAATAATTAACTTCTTAATTACAAATGCTACGGAATTGTCCCAATAATCTGGTTCCTTCGGTCACCTGGTACCGTAGTCGTTCTCAGAACAAAAATTCGTTCGATAGATCGTCTGCAAAAACTCCGTGAAGGAACACCATTTTTCTTTATTCCGTTCATTGCGCATCTTCGGAGACGCCACTTTCCTTCACCCATAATGTGAGAGGTTGAAAGAGCACACTGTCGCCTCTTGCGTCCTGGAAAACGATTAAACGAAAACAGAAAATACAACCCAACATAAGGGCAGTTCAGATAGAGTCACCCGATACATTTGTTTTTGTTTTGTTTCCGCAAGTTAAAGCTCATCTTCGACGCATGAGGCGACTGTGAGCTCCTTCGTCCTCTCACATTGGGGGTGAAGAAAAGACGCGTCTCCGAAGAAACTCAAGGAAATGTCACTTCTTTCTACAGTACACCAGTCCCATTCTAATTTGCTCGACGAATGCGCTGTTGTGTGCCCGTCTCGTCGTCTTCTTGGTTTACGCTCATAGATTTCATCCGCCAGCTGGCCTGAGTTTATACTGTTCTACCTGGTTTTGGAACGTTGTTCCCAATGGTACTTTACGTTTGGACACGGATAGCAAAATAGATTACCGGCTCTTTGCAAACAATCTACGTCGCAAGTTGTATGTGACCAGATGTGTGCCGGATGTCGCAACCCACCGTTGGCAGCAACCAATCACATGCGTTGCTTTCGTGGCCCTTTCCGATCACTTCGAATGGCATTGCGTGAGGGAGATACGAAAGAAAAGGTCATGTGCGAGGTAGATACTACCCTGACATCACCTAATGAAACGCGAAAACGACAAAGTTACACGATGACAACACCAACGTGCGCTTGTTTTGCGAACGATCCACTCTTTCCCAATCATATATATCTAGATATGACGTGAGTAGTCAATAGATTAACCCTACGGCCAGGAAATGACGTCAAACAGGAAATGACGTCATCAAGGACGTATGACGTCACTCCAGGCCGCAGCCGCTCCGCCCTCATATCAGTGAGGTCAGTGGATAAGATAGTTAATCAGTGACGTCACATAGTTAATCTTAGTGATATGATATCAATGATAAGATTAAGTAACAATAATGACGTCATCGTGAAACACACTAGGAATCGAACTTGGGTCCTTTAGGTTGTCAGACGAGCGTCTTAAGCCACTGGGCCACGGGCTCTACATGTTTACTTGCGTCGCTAATCAGGATAGAATTGTGTGGGGTGGAGAGGTTGTTTGATTTCTTTTACGCCAGGTGGCGTCATGGGGGGGGAGTTGAGTTCGTTCATCTACAGATGGCAGCACTTCCAGCAAATTTACCGCCGTTCAACAGATGGCGCTACCTGCGCCCCCAAATTTTAAATTTCGCGCCCATTTGACTTCGCTCTTGGTTTAAAAGAACTCCCCACGATCATGTTGTTTTCATTTTAGAAAAAGAAAAACAATGGCGAGCCAGTTCTATGTCAACTTACTGTCAAACGCCTCGAGTGATGTATTTCCTAGTAACACAATGAGCAAGTTCAGAGTTAAACTAGCTCAGCCAGTGCAATTGGATGGAAAGTGGGAGGTTGCTCTGGCGGAGGTGAATATCCCATTTGCAATTAATAATGTCACAGATATCGTTAATGGTATATCGGAGACTAGCCTCTTCGGTGGCGTAACCACGACAGAGCAAGTTAAGTTTCTTGCGGGAGAAAGCATTATTGTACCTTTTCGTCAACTTCTAACGAAACACTTCAAAAACCAAGCCAAAATAATACGAGTCAGTGGTCATTATGAAATACAACTTCCACTAAATACTGGTCTGGAATTAAGTTCAACTCTCTCTGCTAAGCTTGGCCTTCCTGAAAAGATTATCGGTTCTTCGGAATTGGATGAAGGCCAGCCAGTAAAAGTATTGAAATATCAGGTGGACACTGAAGAGAAAGTCACCCTAATCACGTATCGTTCACGCACAACCAAATACGAAGTTCCAGAAGGGTATTATGAGTCAGGGAAGGACCTCGCCGATGCGATAAATCACGCATATCGAGCAAACTTACACCTACCAGAAGATGCTCGTCTCATATTTTACAATCCCTATAATGGAGTTTGTCAACTGGAACGTCGCAATGAGGGTTACGTTACATTTCACCCATATTTAGCTCTGATGCTTGGATTTGGAAAACGAACAACCTTCTCCAGTTTCACAGTTGCTCAGCGTGATGTCTGCCTCTTCCCAGCGCAAAATTACATTTTCGTTTACAGCGATATCATCGAAAGTGAAGCTGTAGGTGATATAACCGCACCCCTTCTTCGACTTCTCCCATTTAGACTGCAGAGTCGGAATGAGGTTATGTCCTACTCTTTCACAAATCTTTACTATAAATATGTGACTGTCAAGGAGCTGACTAGCATTCAAATCGAACTGGCAAACGAGATAGGTGATTTCATTCCCTTCATTGCTGGTTCTGGTCGTGTGGGAGTAACATTACATTTTCGAAAATGCATATAACTCAGACACCCTGTTGTATATCGCATTTCGGCAGCGGTAAACGAGATCAACCATTGCCACATTACTCAGCTCCTCTTTATCAAGTTGGATCTGGCTTTTTTTCTGAGTTGGTGCAGCGGTTTATACCTATACTGACTAAACAAGTAGCGCCCTATGTAGGTCGGAAACTTCTTGACACAGGACGTCACATAGCGGAGGAAGTGAAACAGGGAACAACGTTTGGAGAGGCACTAAGGAAAGGGGTTGGTCGCACCATCCATTCAACTCGTGACGAGTTGCTGCATAGACTCAGAGGGAAGGGTAGGAAACGTAATAAAAGCAAGGGCAACAGAATTGATCGATCAGTAAAACCAACGAAGAAACGAAGAAAGGTTGACTTTTTCACCTGAGGAAAAAAAGATGTCTACCATCGCCTTAGTACATAAAAATTCTTGCTTCTGCACAACGAATCAGTTGGACCTGTTTTCTGTTCCACCGACAAACTTTTCTCTGGAGAAGTCAGAATATGTGGAGTTTTTCCCCATTTCTGCACCTACCTCGAGCGGTGTGATTGAATATAATGTTCCAGGTCTCGGTGGCGGCTTCTTTGATCTCCAGTCGAGTTTCTTACACATTCAATGTAGAGTTGTGCGTAAAAATGGAGACGCAGCATTGACTACAACTGGCAGTACAGTGACAAATGACAACGTTATTCCTGTACAAGCATTTGCATCTTCTCTCTTTCATCATGTCCACATTTATCTTAATTCGACTCTGGTATCTAATTTCGAACATTATGCCTATCGTTCTTACTTGGACATTGTTACAAATGCAAACAATGTTACTCAAACTCACACCTTGTCCGCAATGCTTTACGAACCAGATCCAGTGGGAGAATCTGAAAATTTTGCTATCCCCAACGAAGCAAAAGGACTTTTCGCACGCTATAAACGCACCAAAGGATCAACTCTCTGTGATCTTTATTCTCCTATCTTTAGCGACATCTGTCAGCAAGAAAAATTTGTCCTTAATAACACCGATATTCGAGTGGTGTTGCGTCAATGTACTGACGAATTTAGACTCCTCTCTGGTCCCAGCGAGACTGAAAAGCATACAATAGAGTTTTCTCGAATTGTGCTCTACCTCCGACGTGTGCAGGTTTCTCCAAGCGTACTCGTTGGCATTGAAAGAAGACTTCAAACGACACCCGCCACATACCTTCTTCGAGGTTTAGAGATTAAGTATAGGACAATCGCTCCAAACCAATCTCAGGTGATATTTGATGATCTCTATAGTGAACGAGTTCCTTCTAAGTTGACCGTATTGATGGTCAAGAGTGAAGCATATCAGGGTCATAGAGAACGGAACCCTTTTAAGCTTGAAAATTTTAAACTCAAAAGAGCAGTGCTCGACGTTGGCGGTCAACACTACACCGACGACTTCGACTTTCAACGAGACATCTATGCAAAGGGATACATGAATTTGCTTCACAAACTTAAGAGCAAGGATATACCTCTAGCTCCGGCTGCATATGCAAAAGAGACATTTATGCTTTATTATCACCTCACACCGGATGTGGAACTGCAGTCACTAAGTCCAGTGCTTCAAGCTAATGTTCGTCTCACATTGACATTTGCTGCTAACCTTACAGAAGCTGTCACGGTGCTCTTTGTTTCCGAGACACCTCGTGTTCTGGAAATAAACAAAGACAGACGCGTTAAATTCGTATAAACGAATCAAAATGGAAGAATGGGAATTTTATGCAGCTTTTGCTCGGAACCATTGCACAAGGACATGCTTTCGTGGAACTTTCGCTCGCGATGAAATTGCATTGCAAAAAGCTGGACCGGGTCTTTATGTGGTGAATACAGCTCCAAGATCTTCCCCGGGAGAACACTGGACTCTATTCCATATCTCTAACGATAGGAGCATTTCTTATTTCGATAGCTACGGAATGCGACCACTATACAAGGAGTTCTACAAATTCATACACCCAGCATCTTCATTTCACTACAACAGGAAACGACTGCAGGGATACGGCTCAGCCACATGTGGACTTTATTGTCTCTATGTAGGTAGTCTTCTCTGCTGTGGGTTTCTACTTGAAGAGTGTACTCGGAGGTTCTCACACACCAACTTTAAACTCAATGATAGGTTGATAGCAATACTTGTGCGTAAACAGATACCACGAAAAACAGATAACATGTCATGTTGTAGTGTACTCTAAAAGTGAATAAATTTGTTTTTGAAAAGAAAAGAGCCTTTATTTAGTCATCTTAGCAAGAAAAGTAGGATACATTACATCAGACAGCTCACAAAAATGGCGAAAAGTATTATACAGTCACAATTTCATCATCACTTTGAAAACAAGAGAACTGAAACAAGCTGTTTTGCAAAGTACATACTCCACTTTTTTTTTGCAAACACTTTGAAAAAGTTTCTTTATTTAAGGAAGTGACAACTCTCTCATTCACATAAAAAACTTAGAAAAAAGGTGCACTGAATAAGTCAAATGAAGATATGTACAATCAACACTCCTTTAGTGTTAAACACTTGTTAGAAAAAAACACAAGAATAAAGAAAAGAGTAACATCTATATTGATGGTAATTGGCTTTTCCATCATTTACCATCCTGTTGGTTCCATCTTTGTTTACACTTGTCCGATGCATACATATGATTAGGTGTGAAAACCAAAAGGGAACGTTTCAATTCCATCTGCACAAATGTAACGCTTTGTATCCAAAGGGTTGAGAGCAATCTTTGTCACTGAGACACTTTTGTTTACATTGTCTTTGCGCACGATCAGGTTCTGTTTAATAGAGTGTATTCTGCCATACTCAAGAGCGTCGGTGTACAGGGAATAAAGAAGCTTCTGTGCTTCAGAATGTTTCACACCTTTCGCACGGTTGTACTGCTTTTTGCTACTCAGTTCGAGAGCGTACAGTTTTGGTTTTAGACAACAGAAACCGAGAATGTGATCACGAGGCATCTCGTTTTTAAACATTCCCAGTACCATCTTATTTTTCGCGGAATATAACGGATGATCGGGGTCATAGCTAGAGTTATCCAGATGCTTGTCAGCTAGTTCGAGAAGCGCTTTCTCTTCACTCAACTTTATGATGAAGGAATCTGTGTCCATATACAACAGTCTAGTATCTGGAGCTACACGAAGAAGGTGGTTGTGGTAAAAATCAAACATCTTCAGCTTGGACAGTTCCAGTATCGCGAATCCTAGGTACAGTGGCTGTCTCATGCGGAGCACAGATTGAGAGAATTGGAAGAGGATAACATGAGAGCTCAGCGGTCGGAACTCCTTTAGGTTTGGTTTGCGTAGGAGTCTGAGCACTTGTTCGTCGGTTACTGTGAGACGACAGTTTACAAACTTTCTAACCTGCATACACGAACGTCCGTACACGCTATTAATTGAAATCTTAGCTTGGGAGCTTTCGAAGGCATTCGTAGCTCGTTTTCGAAGATCGTGATTGAAGTCCACATAGGATCGGAGAAAGGGCTTTTGATTGAACTTTAGAACCCTGTGAACTTTGGTGAGACGCAAGCCCAAATGCATATACAACTGCAGATTGCGATAGTGTAGAAAATATCTCTCTTTGTCGAATAATGTCAACAGTAATTTTGCATCGGTAGCTTTCTCAGGAAGGTGAAACTTCTTCATCAATTCCTTTTGATACTCTGACAGCAGATCATAGGGAACTGACATTTTCTCGGGGGCAACTGGCAGATCTCTGTGCCGTTGGTGGATTTCTTTGTCATATGCTAGATCTACCTCGAGGAAGTAACCCATAGGTGCGTCATCTGGGAGGTGTGTTATATCCAAGTTCGTGATTTCATCCTCTGTGAGCCACTCGAAACCTCCGTAAGGTAGTGGTTCTCTCATTACTGAACCGTAAAGCCCATTAACGTCTATGTAGTGGATCAAGCTACTTGGGCTTTTGGGGTCAAACTGCTCTGTTCCTGGTACATTTGCAGTCGCTTTCCTCAGCGAACACTGTGTAATACCTCCTCGTATGCCATTTTCAATCAGCAGGTACGCGTCAGGGTCGTGAATCAACTCTAGCTCTACCTTACTCATTTTTAGAGCGCAAGACATGCTTAATCCGGGCAGAGACACAAAGTGAAAAGGTTCGATCTTGTGAAAGTCAAGTGTCCACTTACGAAAGCCCTGAAACACGTCTGCTAAAAGCAGTGCGTCTGTGAGTAAATATAGGTCTGAATACTCTCCCAGATTACGGAGTTGAAATTTTTCAAAGACCCTCTGTGCATGACAATAATCTTCTTCACTTACTTCTGTCCCATTCAAAGTGTTGAAGAATTGATCCCGAGGAGGTAGAGAAAGCTCATTGTAGGCTTCGAAAGTGGTGACAAAATTGTAACAAAACACTCCTTTGCGAACAACTAGTTGAAAGTGTTCTTCGTTTGGAAAAAATTGACGAAGACAACGAAAGTTGTCTTCACCTTTCTCACGTAGATTTTTCACTAATGTTTCGAGACTTGCATTCAAGAAGTTTAAACTATCTAGGAATCGATAAGAGCCAACGTCTATAGCCTTGAATTTTTGGGAGCTACTGGCAATCACCTTTATGTCTACTTTCTTAAGCAAATGCAAGTGAGACAAAAGAAAACTCAAGTCATAGTTGGCATTGTGTGCAATGATTGGAATCTTAGGAGGCACTCTCAGTTTCAAGTTACAGGTGTTACACAAAGTTTGTCGAAATTTTCCACTTACATGGTCATGGTCACGAACTTTTTGCTTCTTTGCAAAAGATTCCTGGCAAACGTTGCAGTGACTTGCTGTGGCATGCTGCTGCTCGTTTTCTGCGGTCATTTCTAGAGGGGCAATTGTACGTATCCATTCCAAAATGTCGTCATGGAGTCTGTGCAGTAGCTCCATAAAGACAGTGACACAATTAGGTCCACGATACAGATGCTTTTGGAGGACATATGAGTCGGATGCGCGTATCACTAACAGACAAAATGAAGAGGGGATGTGATCTTCATACACATTTCCTGAATCCAGACACGGTGACAGCACACTTTCAAAGTCATACACACAGTAGAAGGGAACTTCTGACATGAGATGTTCCCCTGCAAATGCTAATGTCTCTCCCTTCTTTGGGTAAATGGTCTTGGCTACTTTCTGTTGCTTACACATACTTAAATGACACTTCAGACTTCCCTCTGAGCAGAAGCCCATTGTACATCTTTTACAATGAAATTGTCCACGTGGAACAAACAATCCATTAAAATTTGCGATGAGCACAAAATGAGAGTCAACTAGTAACAAGTCCACATGTTTCTGACGCTCCTCATCAACAACTTTGATGGGGTAAATGTAGTTTTCTTCCTTTTCGTACGCGTACACATTAATGCTAATTTCATTACGTTTCTCAAATATCTCTACATCTTTTGGGAAAGCTACGGGAAATGTATCAGGAAATACATACTGTGTTATGTATGGTCTGTAGGAAGATGCCCTCCGCCTGTGATGCGAGGCAGGATGTAGTCCAGCAATCACGGAGAAGACAAAACACATGTTCTCTTCATCTTCATGTAGTCCGTAATCCACATTCAACAGGGAACGATACTTTCGTTTCAATTCACTCGGTAACTCAAATTGGGAACATCCAATTAGTTGAGGAGCCAAACGTCCAATGTTTAGAATACAAGCAAGAATGCGAAAGAGAAAAAAACCGGAGCCTTGAATTTCTAAGTTTTCTAATGTTTGTGCTATCTCACTACTCGTCTGTGCAATCGAAGGCAGTACATCTCCCTCTGACCAAACAGTTCTCACTTTAGAAGGTACAAAATGAATCTCAAGTCGTAACTCCTCATCGGGCGTATGTCGCCCAAGTTCTACTTTAAGAAATGTGAAGTAGCGCAGTGGGAATCCAAAGTGTCGCAATACATTAGCAAGATAGTGTTCATACTCATGAAAAAACGTTGTCACTTCATGCCCCGCCTCGTCTCTGTCATGTAGATGCAACTCGAAGCGTTTCGTGTAGTTCCGTAGTGTGCAGAGAGTCTCACAAAATGGTATGCAGGGTGTCTGGAGTTCGTGAACGTTTGCCAGATGAATTTGGAGTCCCTCTATTGATGCATAGTACTGACGTTCGTGTTGAGGACATAAGTGACAGGTCACCATGATGTGGAGAGAAGTGTCTCAGGATGGGAGCTGCCGATATGTCGATGTATCATCACTTTTTCTTCCCATGAGTGAATAGAATGTCGGGCGAAGCAACTCTCTTGCCATCTTTGAATCTCTCCTTTTTCTCAATTTTAAGATTTGGCAGTTGTCGCATCTCCTCTAGATCATCCTCTGTCAAACGCTTAAAGCGACTAGGAAGGTAGAACTTTACACGTTTGTCATTCTCCATCAACACTTCTACATAGACCGCTTCGCCGTACACCGTGTCAATCTTTCGCAAATCCAAGACCTCCAGCTTTTCATTCTTCGGTAGGGTACTCATTTTCTGAATATCTCCATCTCCAGCTTTCTTGAGTTTATCGAGCTTATCCAAAATAGATGTCATACCTTTCTCTTGTGGTGACTTCTCACTCTGGCTCACTTATTCTTTTCTACACACAGAGTGAAGCTGAAAATAAGAATAAATATAAGCACACTTTCCCACATATCGGAGCGAAAGGAAAAAAGTGTAACGTACCCTTCCTCCTGTGAGGATCTGTGCGAAGAATCGTCATGGAGGGCAGTCTTATATAGCGCTTTGCGAACAGTGCATGCATAGACATGTTTGACTTTGTTGGTTACCTTCTCTGACGTAACCAATCACGTGCTCATCACATGTCTAGACAAGTTTGAACAGGAAAAAGTAAGAAAAAAAACCGTCTAGAACAGACTTGTTCCGAAAAAAAGATACAGTCACAGACTCATATTGCATGTTTGCACAAACTGAAAGTGCTAGAACTTGAGAATTCTACACTGACTTGCTGCACAAGATATACAGATATGAGTTTCTCAGCTCCCATATCCAACATTGACAAACTAAAGGAGTGCATAAAGGATAAGTGTTGTTTGCCATTTATCGTTTTCATAAAAAAACACACATGCTTGAAGAAAAAAAGAGTAAAAGTCTTATGTAATGTGCTATTTATACCAGTCTTCATTTACTTGGAAGAGATGACTGAGGTTAGACCTTATAGGTTTATCACTCCTGTCTCAATGACTATATCTGGACAAAGTCAAAGTGGAAAGACGACACTCGTTACACGTTTGATCAAGCATAGAGCCACTGTCTTCGATAAACCTTTCGATCGTATACTATACATATACTTGTACAAGCAACCTATTTTTGACGATTTTCCCGAGGTAACTTTCAGTCAAGATATTCCCACTAACCTGGAGGATGTTAGAAATTCTTTAATCATATTTGACGATTGCTTGGCTGACAAGAAAAGGCTAAAAGAAATCTGTAACTTCTATGTAGCTGGATGCCATCATCTCAACTGTTCGGCCATCTTCATTACTCAATATTTATTTGTTAATGATCCTCTGTATAGATGTATTCAGTTCAATAGCAGTGCTCTAATTCTATGTCGTTCTGCTCGAACTGTGGATCAATTACAAATACTTTCACGACAATTGTTTGGACGGAACAAAAGCGACTTATTGACAAGCATATATAAGGATGCTTGTAAGAAACCGTATTCATACATCGTAATTGACTTGTCTCAAAATTGTTCAGACCACTATCGAGTGTGGACGAACATATTTCCCGACGATCATCGCCAAATAGTATATAAAACATGAAACGTGTAAAGAAGAATATTCATTTTCTTCACTTGCTCGCAGAAACTACGTCACCCGAGCAACGTTATTATCTTTTGGAGCATGCTACAAAGGATCAGTTGAATACGGTCAGAGAAATTTGTATGAACCTTTGTGAAGGAAACATCACAGTAACTCCGAGAGTAAGAAAGCAATTAAAACCTTACGCAGCATCAATTCGCATTTTGGCAAAACGAGACGCAACGGGGGTCAAGAAAGCTAAAAAGGTCTTGCAACAATCGGGTGGTTTTCTGCAGTTTCTATTGCCACCTTTGTTGGGTCTCATCTCCTCATTGGGTGGAAGAGCGATTGCAAAAGCAATCGGAGTATAATCGATGCAGAAATACGAACTTGTACCTTACCGAGAAGATCACATCCCAAATATATTGAAGAAAGATGAACCGGATGACATCAAGGCAAAAGAGATAATTCAGTATCTTCACTCTTTGCTACATTCAAGTAGAGCTGCAAAACAACATACAAGCGAAACACTTCCTGGATCGCGAGAAGAAGGAACACAGACCGAGGAGGGGGAGAAAAGTGACACAATTGTTGGTTTTATGAGTAGTGGTTATAAGGTCAGAGCAAACCAACTTCTGCAACTTCTACAACCAACAATCTCCTGGAATGCGCAAACCTTCGAAGTAATCGTTGACGGTCAAACGTTGGAGAATAGTAATATAATCGATCTCGTTTATTATCTTGTCTCAAGAGCGAGAAATGTTCCAACTCCTCCTTACTTCGATCGCATCTTGCCGCTATTGGTCAAACTGAATCTACCAACACTTATTGTGCATCCAAATCGTTTAAAAAAACACAGAGTAACGGGAGCATCGAGCAGTCGAGCATCGCCTGTTACAAGTGAAGCAAGCACACCTGAAGGTGCCTCGCCAGCAATCACACGTGCTGCAAAGCGTGCCCGCCGAAACCTAACATGGACCCCATATTGAAGCCTGTGCAGGAGGAACAGAAAGACTATTTTCAAGATGAAACCATATTGTCGCACTTCCCTCCAAGGCATCATAAAAAGGTATTAGCAATACTCAAACTGATAACAACTGTTCTAGCTTACGACGAGTACGGAAGAGTTATATGTCACGGGAAGGTAGTGCCACACTCGTCCATTGTCGAATTGCTGAAGTATGAACTTCACAACAGACAACCTTCCTGGATGAGAGGAGACGTGTCAGCTACAATAAATGCCTATCTATCCCTTGACGTTCTTCGAGTTCGCAGCAGAAGAAAGCACTAATGGCCGCCTATTACGACCCAGAACATGCCGGCAGTTTTGGTGGAGTGCAGAGACTCGCTCAAGCCATCGGTGAAAAGAAGGGCAGAGTTGCTAAATATCTGGAGACAAGTGATGTTTACAGCTTACATAAGGAGTACAAGCGACCCAAGACCTTTCGGAAAATAATTGCACTCGGAAAGCAGGAAATGTTCCAAATCGACCTAAAGGACATGCAGTCTCTAAAAGGGCAAAATGATGGTTTTCGCTATTTGTTCTTCTGTATAGATGCTTTTTCCCGGCTCCTCGCTGTTGTACCCATTCGCAATAAAAAATCTCCTGAGATTCTTCGAGCATTTAAAGTTGCATTTAAGAGGATCGGCACTCCACGGCTGATACATAGTGATCGAGGAACAGAGTTTACGAACAAGGTAGTGCGAGAGTTCTTGAAAAGAAAAGGCATAACGTTATATCATTCTATGTCTATTTATAAATGTTCGATAGTTGAGAGAAGTCAGAGAACTATTGTGTCTACACTTTACCGTATCTTTACTTATCAGGGTCATAAACGTTATGTGAAGATTCTACCTCAAGTAATCAAAGCGTACAACAATCGAGTGCACAGGACTCTCTCTGCGAGACCTGTGGATGTAACCAAAGAAAACGAGCACATTTTCCGAGAAAGACTTTATCCCACCCCAACTGAACCCCCAAAGAAGCCAGTTTACAATCTTGGTAATCTCGTTAGAATTACCAAATATAGACACCAGTTAACAAAGAGATATTTACAGTCATTTACGAAAGAGATTTTTTCGGTGAGAGCAATCAAAATAGGTTATCCTAATACATACCTACTGCGTGACCTTAACAATGAAGATATCATTGGTAGTTTCTACGAGAGTGAAATGGTAAGAGTGAGAGAAGTACCGAAAGTAGAAAAGATTATAAAAAGACGAGTTAGAAATGGAAAGCTCCAGTATTTAGTTAGATTCAGTGGAAGTGCGGACAAGCAGTGGATAGCAGAAAATTACCTCGGTTGAAAAAAAAAATGACCAGTACAGCATGGTCCGACGTTGAAACCCAGCCTGGCGATTCATGGTCCACAGACGACGAAACAGAGCAATCGGAAAAAGGAGAAGATGAATGCGGTAAATGGAATAGGAGGTCCCACATATTTCAACTCCATCTGCCATGTAATGAGAAACATACCTCTTGGAAGCAGCTATCAAATTGTGGGTTAACAACGGTCAGGAGGACGCCATTAGCGGAAGCTTTTCAAATTGTGACGAACATTGTGCTGTTTCGAGCTCTACCGAATAATCCTCCAAATCAAGTCATTTGGGAAACTGCAAAGGAAATGTATTCCATGCTTCATACAGACGATTCGTTTTTAACAAGTTCATCATTCGTTTTACTAACCGAATGGTCACGGCAAATGAGTGAGCTATTTGACTATTCGACTCGTTTCGATGCCATGCAACTTGCTACAAAGAGTCTGTGTTTTATCGACACTGCCATAAAGCATGGATTCCATTCAACTGCCAAGTACATAACTTTATTTACTCTGGACCTTTTGAAAAATCGACTTGTTTGTGAATAAGAAAAATGTATCGTCAATAAGAAATAAATTCATCCTCAATACTAAGACCTTCTCACTTCATCATAAAAGAGCGAAATGGATAGGGTGTGTTTTCTATTTTGTCTTCTGTGTCACATATTCTTTCTCGTCATAGTAACTTTTGAGTTAACGAAGTCATCATCTTCACTTCGACAAGGTAACTGTAGCAAAGAAGTTGAGCTGGAAGAATACGTTTATGCCCATACGTGTCCTCCTAATGCATCACTGCTGGCGTTACGACTTTGGGACAAGACTGGTCTTCCAACACGTTATGGAGTTACTCTCACACACAATGAAACACAACAGCTACAGATGTGCTTGAGATTGGTGAATGTCAGTCATAGCTTTTACGATCAGGAATGTGTAGAAGTATGTTGTTTGTGTGAGGATCGGGAGCTAAAAGTTCATCGCTGCCCACAAAATGTATACACACTCGGTCGAACACATGGCCAACATCATTCTGGATATGGAATTACGCTGTCGAAGAGGGCTGTTATATTGTTGTTAAAGTATCTCAATAAAAAGATTTAATCGGAGAATCACTAGTTTATTTTATTTTGTTTTTAAGTGAGTAGAAATATGTACATAATAATCAAGCACTCTTTGAAGACATTACTATTTCGTTTCAACTTGTTTTTTTTTTTGTTTTAGTTCTTAACATGTGTCGCTATCATTCCATGCTCGCCTCTCTTCGGAAAAGTGATGAAAAGCAGACGACACTGGATCTCTTCCTTTGCGAAAGCAGATTTCGAAAGTGCTACCCACGCTCTACTTTGCAAGGAAAAAAGAAAAAAAGGTTAACGAAGAGTTTGCGGACCGCGAGTAACGAGGATGTTGACTGCAACGATGTAACACGAAGACATATGCATGGAGCGATCACGTGGAAGGAAAAGATGTAACACGATGTCGAATGCGCAAAAGTTGTCAAGCGGAACGAAGTGAGATTAGGCTAGCGATGAGTTTGCGGAAAGAGGTGATTAGTGTCTATGACGTCTACAAGGCACGCTGTTGTCACGTGGAGGTTGTCAATAAAAGTATGGGAAAGAAAACCTTGACATAAAGATGGCTGAAACATTCAACAGAACTCCTAGCACAGCGTCGAATCCAGAGAGGGGGGCAGTCATGTGGCCTGCCTGTCAAATCCTGATGTTCTCGCCGTCACTGCGAGCCCCTCTCTGGTGAGACTGAGCTGGTGAGACTGAGCGAGTCAGACTGTTGATGTACGAGTGGACTCTTCGAGCGTAATCATCTGAGGCTGCTGTATGCGAGTTCATTGTAGCATTCACGGAAATGCAGTACGAACGGTTCATGATTGTCTCCGTCACTTCCCCATACCGTCTGGCTCACTGTAGAAACTTCAGCGGCTCGTCGGCATCATGTGTAGAGCGACTTTGCTCCTCATCGGAGCGAGACAGCCTTTCTAAGACTCTCTCATGCAACGGGAAAGTTGTCCTACAACTTCATCAGTCAAGACTTGAGTGTGATGACCTCCTTTTGTCGGAAAACCTCCGCAAAGAGACCAGTGATCTGTTGGACTTTCTGTTCGCTTTGGATATCACCAACACAAAATCAACATTGCCTCATCGTCGTCCTCACACGGTATGTGGATCGACTTAATTTAAATGTCGATTCGATGCTGTGTTAGGTTGACTGTGTCATGTAACGTCAATAGAAGGAATATTTATCCCTATAGCGAGACATGTGTGTAATTGTCTTACAATATGCCCGTTACTTACTTTGCATAACACAGTGAATTAGAGTATGAAAATCCAAATGTCAACGAAGCTCAACTGTTTTGTAAACTAGAGTAGCACTATGCTTTGCTCATTCTTTGAAATGACTATAGACTTGAAAGATAACTGTGATCTAACTGTTATAATAAAAATAAGTCATGAAAAAGCGAATGAATTTGTTCTTTTTTTATACTCGTTATTTTTTACTGTTTCGTTAGGGATGGAGAAAAAATTTACAATAATGTTTTCTCCCACATTTTGCTTGCTCTCTCACGCTTACAGTAACGAGGAGGGGCTCTCCTCGTGTTATTGTTAATTGCAAATGGAATATTCATCTCAGTCAGAGCAACCTGCCACTTTCGATCTAATTGCACTGGGTGAGCGAGTTTCATTCTAAACTTGCTCCTTGTGTTACTAAGAAATACATCACTCGAGCCGTTTGACAGGAAACTGACGTAGAAGTGCTTCGTAATTTTTTTTGAACGAAATCGCTCATTGTGTTACTAGGAAATACATCACTCGAGGCGTTTGACAGTAAGTTGACATAGAACTGGCTCGCCATTGTTTTTCTTTTTCTAAAATGAAAACAACATGATCGTGGGGAGTTCTTTTAAACCAAGAGCGAAGTCAAATGGGCGCGAAATTTAAAATTTGGGGGCGCAGGTAGCGCCATCTGTTGAACGGCGGTAAATTTGCTGGAAGTGCTGCCATCTGTAGATGAACGAACTCAACTCCCCCCCCATGACGCCACCTGGCGTAAAAGAAATCAAACAACCTCTCCACCCCACACAATTCTATCCTGATTAGCGACGCAAGTAAACATGTAGAGCCCGTGGCCCAGTGGCTTAAGACGCTCGTCTGACAACCTAAAGGACCCAAGTTCGATTCCTAGTGTGTTTCACGATGACGTCATTATTGTTACTTAATCTTATCATTGATATCATATCACTAAGATTAACTATGTGACGTCACTGATTAACTATCTTATCCACTGACCTCACTGATATGAGGGCGGAGCGGCTGCGGCCTGGAGTGACGTCATACGTCCTTGATGACGTCATTTCCTGTTTGACGTCATTTCCTGGCCGTAGGGTTAATCTATTGACTACTGACGTGCCACGGAAAACAGCAAGGCTCCGAAGTTCGTTCCGGATCACGCGCACCAGGTAACGAAATTTCCGATTAAATGAGTTACGCATACGCGAGACATGACTGCTTGTGTAACGTGTAATAACTCCTCTTACTAACTCCTATTACTTGTAGTAACTCCTGCGGGTGTGAATGCATGATGTTTGAAGCGGTTGTAAACCTGAACGAAGAGACTGGGAGGTGACCCAGCTTCGTATCCCATCACTGGTTGTGTTGTCAGGGCGTTTTACCTGGGTTTTCCTCAGATGCTCCGAAGCAAATGCCGGCACAGCTCCCTACGAAGTCGGCACCCACAATGCACGATCAACATGCGGACACACAGGCAGGCACGTCGCTCCGAAATAATAACACGCCACCACGTTCACCACCAACCGTGACAATGAGCAGCAAGGTATCCCGATGGTTTATAATTAAGAGGGGCTAGTTTCTCCCGTTATGCGTTTCTCCCGTTTCTCCCGTTATGCGTGCCGTTTCTCCCGTTAGGAATGCGAGACAACTTTTTGCGTTCACATAGGAAACCATGCAAGCCATGAGGGTTGGCTTGATTCTACTTTTGCCGTGAACGCCGGTAAGCCGTGATATCTGGGACCAGCCAAGGGGAGGGGGTAGAAACCCCGCCTCGAACTCGTACTTTTGGCAGTGCATTTGAGAAAACGGGGGGTGGAATCCTTTTCACCCTGTAAATTTACCGTAGAACCCCTCCCAAATATGGTGGTGATGGTGGTGAAAGGGCTCGCCGTTGTCGGCCTCACAAAGGTGGGCAACGTCACGACTAACGCCCTGGGGGAATGTGCGTCCTGGGCCGACTTCTAAGGGAAGTGTGCCGACATATGTCTGAAAGCGTCTGAGGAAAATCCAGGAAAAACCCCAGCCAGCACAGCCGGCACCGGGATTCGAACCCGGGTTCCCCTACCAAATATATTTCCGGCTACACTACTGTCTGGGCCAATCAAAATTGCTCCGTGAGTGAGAATGCTCGTAAGGAAGAACAGGAGGTGCTGCAGGAAACATGGTGGACGCGTACATCGTTTCCACAAATCAAGGCTCTAATAAATACCAAATTTTGCGTGACCACAGGCACTATGAGTATAGGAATCTACATGTACAAACTAACAGGTACAGACCGCATTGCAGCAGCAAGTGACTCAAAGTGCGGCGTGTGGAGTTAATACCGTACAGCGGTTTCGACGTGCTTCCAGCTGCGTGTGTCGGAAATTTCCGGCGCACGTTAAAGGGCCTCTGACCAGAAGTGTGGGAGCGTTTTCGTACTTGCAGTCGATAAAGCACCCAAGAAGGACTCTCTATGCGAAAATGCATGCATTAAAACCCCACGGTTTCTCTAAACTCGAATTTTAAACATTGGACTTCATCCGAGGGCAGCACGCCTAGCGTCAAACCGAGAAAACATACGTTTATATAGAATATCCACCCCGGCCCACCATCAAAATGACGTCGACACGAGGGCCACTGACAACACCCACAATTGGCTCAAACGGGTCACGTGGTCACGCAATACGCTGTCAGTTCCCTTCATGTAATGGCATTTATATGTTAATACGTTTTTGTTACAGTCTCTCAAAAAGAAAAATATACCCTGCATTTAACACCTGCTGTAGGTTCTGCACGGCGTTCCATATACAGTGTGCCCCAGCTAACTGCGAACAAAAAAAAAAAAAAATATATGACACTTTTTTCAAGATGAAATCAATTGCAATATAGCATATCCTGAAGGGCACTCCTTAGGAGGGCATTACCAAAGTCCAAAGGAAATGTCTTAATTAACTTTTAATAATATATTTTTTAATTATAAAAGCTACGAAGTTGTCCCAATGAGGACATCTGTTCCTTTCGGTCACCTGATATCGTAGCCGTTTTCAGAATAAAAATCCGTTCGATAGATAGCACGCAAAAAAATCGTGAAGGAACGCCATTTTTTTCTTTATTTTGTTCATTGTGCATCTTCGGAGACGCGTATTTCGTTCGTCCCCAACGTGAGAGCACAAGGAAGGAGCACAGTGCCGCCTCATGCTCGAAGATGAGCTTCAACTTGCCAAAAAAAAAAAAAAAAGAATGTATCGGCCCAAGCAGCACAATGTACTGAAAGTCGAGTGCAATAGGGGTGGCCGGTATGTGTCTTATCAATGTTCTTTAGTTTCACGAGTCTGTTCAAGGACTTCCACATACCCGGCCACCCCTTTTGCATTCGACTTTCAGTACATTTTGCTGCTTGGGCGGGTGACTTTATCGGAACTGGCCTTATCTCGGGTTGAATTTTCTGTTTCCTTTTATTCTTTTAACAGGACGCGAGAGGCGATAGTGTGCTCTTTGTCCCTCTCACATTGGGGGTGAAGGAAAGGCGCGTCTTCTAAGAAGCGCAATGAACTAAATAAAGAAAGAAAAAAAGGTTTTCCTTCACGATTTTTTTGCGGGCGATCTATCGAACGGATGTTTGTTCTAAAAACGGCTACGATATCAGGTGAGCGAAAGGAACAGATGTTCTCATTGGGAGGTCGTCACCCGGCTTTTGGAATATATTTTCAAATAAAGTTGTTGTTTTACAAAGCTCATTACATTGCAGAAATCATTCTTATTGCCTATTGTTTAGGGTATACCATTCTTGCAGTCACATGAAGCACTGAAGGGCTAATTTCAAAAGTAAAGGCAATCTGATTTATTTTCCTGCCGACATGGCACAGCGTATGCACGAGGTAGCTCCATTTCAGAAGCCTGAAAACACTCAAAGCAATTAGTGTGCTAGCATTAGATATCGTGTGCAGCATTACATATTTGCTTTTGCTAGGGCAACTAAGAAGGGTGGATAGAAATGCAGTTACAACATGTTTCCACAAAAGACACTCAGACTCATTAGCAATTTCCTGCAAGATTGCTAAGGCTTTTCCAGATTACTAGAGCATGTGTACCTGGTTATAAATAACAAGAATTCACACACCAGAGGTCAGTGTTTCACACACACTGCTTTCCATCAAAACTGTTAAAAGGCGTGACTCCCCAAACCTGCACAAAATTCCTGGGGTGTCTACACTGGGCACTGTCGCTGTCCCTCTTATAAGATGTTCTCTATGAACCTGACTCCCAGTTCTGGATGCAATGCCTGAGGTAACTTCAGCATGCTATCCCAACACAAGTGGTCGTAACTTCTATGAGCGGTGTTGTACTTCAAGCAATGTGAAATGCCGTGCCTTGACAGGTCATGTTGATATCCTTCTTAATACCGTAGAGAGATGTTCCTTGCTCGCTTTATTGAAAACAGCACAATCAGACGCAAGCCCACTTGCCACCAAGCCGATGAGTATTGCCTCACAGTCAGGGCAATCAAGGGAATCAATCACTGAGGCTC
The DNA here is from genome assembly GCF_037126465.1 of Ornithodoros turicata. Taxonomy (NCBI): domain Eukaryota; kingdom Metazoa; phylum Arthropoda; class Arachnida; order Ixodida; family Argasidae; genus Ornithodoros; species Ornithodoros turicata. The sequence goes on along the minus strand of NC_088201.1, from coordinate 100,628,876 downwards.
AGAAAAGCTGTTTTCTATGGGAATCTGATCCAGGACTGAGCCATGGGCAGCCCCGTGAAAGCACCAGGGTTTCTTTGAATTTTAGATGTGTCAGCTTTTAATTTCCTCCCCCACATTTTTAATGTAGTACCTGATTACTTTAGCCTTGTACAGCTTGGGAGATTGAGGATGTGGAGATGATGTAAGAGGTGGAACTATGCTTTATGCACAATGAGGCAAAGTGTGACAACATACCTTCTGAGAATGTTTATGTATCATTCACACAGAGAGGGGATAGGTGTTACAATAGATGTTACATCTTCTTCTGGTTTTGATATTTCTTTATTTATGAATATATCTCAAAGGCCCTTGCCTGCATTACATGAGGGAGGACATCAACATGGGTCACTTAACAAGTACAGCAGTTACAAGGAACATGCATATTTGAAAGACAGACTCTGCTTTTCGTTTGTTCATCAGTCTTGCTCAAGAAATTCGCACAATGTCACGAAAGGAGTGCTCATCTATCGTTCCGCAAGACTCATTAAAAAGGACTAGTGTTGTGTTTCAACACAACATGTCAAGCTCATGAACCATTCCTCATCCTGAGAGCTATAAATCACCCTAAATACAGATGCTGAATTATTTTAAATGCGATAGACGAGCTGTGCGAAGAGGTACCTCCAGTTAGGATCTTGGGTACTTGAAGCCTGTGGCAGTTTCTGTGGGGAAGGCTTGCCAGATCCTGTTCACTGCACAGGATGGGATGACCATGCTCTTGTTTTTCCCAAGCTTGTGCAAAACTCACCTTGCAAACTGATGATACGTAGTGTATCTGTATCGTCTACACAGATGTACATAAAATATAGTTTAGGCAAATAGGTAACCGGTCACAGTACAGGGTGTGTGTCGTGGCATTTCCACGTGTACCTGAGAGCCACGGCAGTTTATCTGCACACACTCTGTATATTACTACACATGCTGTATTCTTTTAGAAACCAACTTCTCACTCACTTCTCACTTCTCATCACTTCTTCATTTATTGTTGTTGTTAGAAACCAACATTTTTTTCAACTTTTCGCTGAATCGAAAACAAGAACACTCAATATCGCTAAAAGCTAAGCACAGGGCGATACAGAAAAAGGTGACTCAAGACACAGCACACTGACAATTACACAGTTGCCTATATTGCTTTTCTCCAGTTCAGAGTTGTGTATTGTGTCGTCGTTTTATGTGCTGCGCCCTGTACTGGAGCTTTTACCGACTTTAATGCACGACCACATCAGTTTTGAGCGCCCAAATTTTAACATCGTTCGACAAGGACACATGTGACTGACTTGTGAATATGGTCGCTCATAGGTTCGCGCTGCCCACGGCGTTCAAAATATGCCACCTTCAGGCAGTCGTACTGAGGCATAGAAGTTGGAAATCTTCGTGGGTTGTAATGGACTCATACTGCAGTCTTTCGGAAGTGTTTTCGAGCTCCTTGCAGCACAAGCACTCGATCTCCTTCGGCATTATGACACACGAGCCGCACCGGCACCTTAAACAGCAAGAGCGCATTAAATATGAGGACACGTTTCAGAGAACGTTTACATCACGATCACTGTGTGGGTTAAAAAGCTCATCTCTTACCTGTCTGTCGACGACAGGCGACTGATGCTGGTTGGTTGGCTGGTTTTAAGGAACAAATAAAATGGAGATTTTGGCCTCACTAATGTGAGGCCCGCAACTCCGCATCACTTGCACAAGTTACTTTGATGGAAAACTCCTTGAATGGTGATGCCAATGAAGGTGAGCAGGAGGATGGCGATGATGACGCTGATGATGATGATTAGTGGTGGTGGTGATTCCGACAGAAAGAAAGTTCACACACACTGAGATGTCACAGAACGCGCACACACGCAACACGCAAACAGACCAATAGCAAAACCCACAAAACACACATAGGCTCAAAACTTGTTGTCTGCATCAATGTCTCGGAAAAATTTCACTATGGCGGAGAACGCCCGGTGTCTGACACTGTGACTCCAAGGCCCAAGTACTTTTGAAACGCTGAGCGGACGGCCGTCCAGTGCTGCCAGCTCCGACTGTAGAAGACTACGAGCTTCAGTGTATCGTACGCAGGACATCAAAATATGCTCTACATCTTCCACAACACCGCACATGGAGCAGTTTGGGGAGGCTGCTTTCCCGATCATGTGTAGCAAGCTACGGCTGTATGGGACCTTCAGACGAAACCGGTGGATTAGGGTCTCCATGGACCGAAGAAGCGAGGCTAGGACCACCAACGAAAAGTCTGGGTCTATGTTGGTCAGTGGCGGCCTTCCAGAATCACTGTTCCACAGGTCTCTGCTTAGTCTCTTCGTCAAAGTAGACAACATTAAGCGGGTGTCAGAGGGAGTAAAATAAGCTTACGAACCGGACCGGACTGATGTGCCCGGGAAGCCGCTGCATCCGCCGCATCACTCCCAGGTATGCAGGAATGGCCAGGGATCCACTGAAGGATGATGTCGTGTCCTTGTACTACACACGCGTTCTAAGTCTTAATGGCGTCGTGTACGATTGAAGCAAGACCTGCTGATCCGCCCGGTGATTGTAATGCTCGCATTCCCGTCTGTGAATCACTGTAAACAACCCATGATTTGGGGTCTTCATGTGCTTCTATAAATCGCATCGCCATGATCATCACATGGAGCTCTGCGGTCGTGGACAAAGTGCGACGAGACAATTGTGCGCAGCCTTCAATGCAGAGCTCAGGGACGACATATGCACACGTGGATTCTGACTCATTTGTAGACGCATCCGTGAAAATGCACACATTGTCCATTTGACTGTGCATTACCTGAAGAGTTTGCTGACGCACAACACTTGAAGGCACGAAATTTCTTCCCGCGAGACTCGGTACTTTCGCGAACACCCGAGGCTGTAGCAAAGTCCAGGGATGGCTGGAGTGCAATGACAAAGGCTTATGCCAGGGGACATAAGTGCTGTACGGCATAATAGCTTGATGGAACATCGAAAAACTGTGTCGAAATAGCTCTTGGGAGAGGATGTCGGCGAATTCTCGTTGTTCGACGAACGTAATGGCGAAGCGATTCTATCATCCGTAGCACAGGAAGTGGGGGCTGTCTCGCGTCGGCTACAACAGCCCATTGGACGCTGCTCTGGGAACTCCAATGCAGATCTTGATGCTCTTAGCCAACGCACGTTCTAGAATCATTTCCGACGACGGCGCTAGATCATGAAGAACTGGGAGGTGGAACGTGAGGGGAGACCGTGCCATGCAGTATGTAAGGTAAGCATTGATGTACATGGTGATCCCCATCGACAACCTGCCAAAAATCGTAAGATATTGGTACGAGCAGGCAACTTGGTCTTGAGGCTTAGGACTTCAGGTCTCCATGAGAGCGAACGATCCACGATGACTCCAAGGAACCGGTGATGCGTAACTCGGGACACATCATGTCCATTTACCTCCAGCTGTAACCTCGGCAACCGTTTCCGCGTGAACGGAAGGGAGACTGTCTTTACCGGAGAGACGTTCATCCCCCGCTGTGTGAGGGACCTCATCACATGGTCAAGGGAGCCCCGCAGCCGGGTCTGCAGTGCCAGCCATTGCTTCCCTGAAGTCCAAAGGCAGATATCATCCGCATAGAAACTGATTGGATTGGATTGGATTGGATTGGAAAAGAAAGAAAAATATGGAGAGGTTAGTCCCGACCCAGTCAGAACTGGCTACTCCAAAACGCGTTTGTTGGTAAACAAAAAGAAAGAAAAAGGTCAGCTACGAAAAATAGGACAAACAAACAAACAACCAAGCAGGATAAAGCATAAAGGAAGACGGGGGAAAGGAAAGGGGGAGACGTTCGACGCCGAGAATCACTCACTGCACAATGTCAGATATAGTGCGAACACAGTGTCACCGAAGTTTTCACAGAGTGTCCAGCAAGTCCGAAGCGATAAGAAAGTCCACAAGAGCGCGCAATGCTGGCACCTGGTGTTGGGCGGGCCAGCAGCATAGAAACTGATTTTTACTCCCCCTGGCAGCAACTGTGGCGGAAACGAGAATACTACATTGAAGAGCAACGGGCTAAGAACACCACCTTGAGGCACTCCCGTTTACTGTGCATGATAGTGGCTGTCATGATAGTTGCCTGTGCGCATGAACACCTTGCGATCCTGCAGATATGCCGCAATCCAACGAAATGAACGACCAGTTAAACCCAGCTTATACAACGAGTGTAGCACATGCACGTGTATGACACTGTCATAGGCACTCTTAACATCAAGGAAAACGGCCACCGTTAGGCGTCCGTTAGCCTATTCTACTTGAATACTTGTAACTAGGTCGAGTATGCACTCCATTGCGCAGCGGGGCTTCCGGAACCCTGCCATACAGTCCGGAAGGAACCTGTTTGACTCCAGGTACCATTCGACCCTGTTGAGAATTAAACGCTCCATTATCTTGCACAGGCAGCTCGTCAGACTGACGGGGCGGAAGGAACCCAGCTCTCGTGGAGACTTGCCTGGTTTTAAAACTGGAATGATCTGCGACGTCTTCCAGGATTCGGGGAGGACACCTTCACGCCAGCTCTTGTTGATCAATTCTATCAACAAGTTCAACGCCAGGGGGCCAAAGCTGGAAATCCCCGTGTAGATAATCCCATCCGGGCCCGGTGCAGAGCGTATCCTACACGAACGGATGCTTCCAACTCCCATCGCGTAAAGTCTGTGTCCACTGGACCATTGCCGCTTCCATGAGCTGCAGCACTTAACACTCGACGTGCTTGACCACTGATTCCACGCAGACATTGCTAGACGATGCGGCAGGTGGGCTGAGAACTAACTGACATAACTGGTCCGCCAGAGGTCGTTCATGCAATCCGCTCTGCAGGGCGAGAGACTGAAAAGGGTTCACTTGAGTAACAGGGGTGCCTATACTCTTGGTAATCTGCCAAATCCGTGTAGCCGGTGTGGAGGGAGTTAGTGACGCACATAAGCTCCTCCACGATTGACGAGCTAGCCGCGCCAGATGACATCGGATGATCCCACGAAGTCTGCAGGCTTCTTTGTAGTGGACGTACTCCCATGTTCTGCAGAACATTCTTTGTGCTCGCCGACGGATGGAGCGAAGTCTCTCGAATTCAATGTCCACAGGACTACATCGCGAAGGTGCAGTCTTTGCAGTTGGCTATTCTAGTGCTGAGCTCGTCAAATGAGGTGACACTGTGCACCTTTGCCTCCATCCCATTTTTGAACTGACACCAATCAGTAACGTTAACCTTGCGCTTTAGCATTTGTCCCTGAGGGAGAGAAATTTGCACAGGGACATGGTCACTTCCCATAGCATCGTAGCTCACCATCCAGGATATTGGACGAGGAAAACTGCGCGAGCATAATGAAATGTCCAAACAGCTGCTATATGTCGGCCCGCGAAAGAATGTCGGAGATCCATCATTGAGCACGGTGATGTCCATATCTTCTACTATACCGGCCTCGGTGGCTCAGTCGGTAGCGTGTTCGCCTTCTGATTCCGAGATCGCGGGTTCGAACCCGGCCGAGGACGCCAGCAACTTGGTGGCAGGGTACAAGTTGCTTAGACACGCCGTCTTCCGCGAGGGACGTTAAATACGGGGTGCCGTGTGGTGAGCTTTCATCGCACGTTAAAGAACCCTCAGGTGGGCAAAAGCAATCCACAGACCGACCGCTGTGGCGTCGCTCATGATCTCAGTTGTCTCGCGACGTAAACACCCAATTATTAATTAATTAATCTTCTACTATCTTTTCTAACAACCTTCCGCGTCCGTTGGTATGCTCACTTCCCGTTAGTCCGCTATGCCCATTGAAATCTCCGCAGACAACGTACGGCTGGTAGCGATGCAAACAAGTCCAGGAATTGTTGCTCAGTGATTGAAACACAGGGCTCAGCGTAGCAGCTTACCACAGTTATCTTCCGGGATCCCAGAAGAACAGAGCATACGACGTACTCAAACTGATCATTCGAAGACGTTTCGATGAGGTCATGCGCAATATTCCTCCGTATGCAAAGCATCGCGCGGCCGCTGCCCCTGGGGCGTTGAGAGTGATAAATAACATAGTTCGAGATACGCACAGTGCCAGGCACTCGTGGTTCGTTCAACGCTACAACCGGAAAGGCATGACGATGCACAAAATTTCTGAAATCTGCTAGCTTAGAGCAAAGCCCATTGTAGTTTCACTGAAGAATTGTAGTTTGAGGACACTTATTTGCCATTACCATTATAAAGTACAGCAGCAGTGTCAACACGTGTAAGCAGTGGCTCAAATGCCAAAAGCGCCTGAACTTCAGGTAAATTTCTCATGTGCGGCATTCCGCTGACTATTGCATGAAGGGCAGCAAAAAGCATGGGGACTATCATCTCCACAAGGCCTTTTCGTTGGTGTTGGCTGCTTGATGTTGCGTCGTTCGCTTTAGGTTTGTGCGGTGCAGTCCGCTGAGGACCCCGGGACACACTCTGATGTACGCTTCCACTGACTTGATCCGGGTTTTCCGGAGCCGCAGGGCGGGACATCTGCTTGGCTACACCTCTCCGCGACAGTGGTCTAGGAGCCGGTACTGCCTTGACCGCATCTGCATATGGTGCCGTTGGTCGTTGATGCTCTTGGTCGTTATGCACTGGTGAAGGATGCTTGACCTATGGTTTGACATAATCTGGATTAGGTCTCGCAGAAGATCTAACGCGTTCTCCCCCTTCAACAACCATGCGTTGATGGGCTGCTGCAGCAGACCTGGCCGCTTTACATTCCCTATAGCCTCACAAATTGTGTACAAGCACTTAACGGTGCACGATGATTTATTACTTATTTGTGAAGTACTGGATAGACGAAAGAAAGAGATAAACAGATGACACTGCAGTTAAACAAAACAAGCAAAGCGGACAGACGACACAATGACCCATTCCATTCAATTCCTCCCTGCCGTCATGTCGGCGTAATCGGAAACATTCTATGGAGCGGCGTCCATTTCACTAAATTGCTTCGAAGGGTCCTTGGTATCCCATTCGCAAGATGCACATGGAGTCGGAGTTGTGGTCCGCCTACGATTATCTAAAACTCTCTCAGTTTCAGTTTGAATATATATAAAAACGTGGAATATATTCAATTAATCACCTAACGAACTCTCTATTGAGGCATCTGCTGATCTCTTCCATGCACGCATACCTTTCCATATCCCACGGCGTGGAACAACTTTATTACAAGATGATCAATTGGGAGTTTCATCTCGAGGGGCGATACTCTACCCCACTGCTGGTGGTGATGCGGGAATGAAATAATGAGCCCCTTCACAATAAGGATCGGAGTCCTACGGTATCCAGAAAGGTGAAGAGAACTTTGAAGGTAGAGCGTTGGTGGGCTGGATGTGGCCAGGAACCAAGCAATTTTGTGTGAGAGAGGGGGCGAGAGTATAGCTCGTTAAGGGATCCGGAGAGTAAGGTTCGGAAAGGCTGGTAGTGTGGGCAATGGAGAAGAATGTGCTCTATCTTTTACAGCACCGCAGTGACAGCATTGGGGAGAGTCAACTTGTCTCAAGCGGTAACGCCACTACGCTGTAAAAGCCACAACGAGGCGCATTCGATGGACTAATGCGGCGTTTTGACGAGAGGTATGTCGAGGCATGCGGAAGGTGAGCGCTGGATCATCTCTGCTCAGCATCACTGTGGGGAGAATGTCAGCAGTCCATTGGCGGGTAACCAGGGGAGGCTCGAGGCGTCGAAGTACGGAACTACGATCTCCTCTCAGCAGCGGAATACGTCCGTCTCCGAGACGAGAGAGCTGCTTGTGCGGCGCTGTCGGCCTGTTCATTCCCTGCGACACCGCATGGGCTGGAACCCATTGGACAACCAGCCTGTGCCCTGCTTCCTAGACAACGTTTAAAGCATTTAACGCATCCACCACCAACGGTGCGGATGAGCCTCGGACGCCAGGTCGTGCAGTCTCGAATTCTACGTACATATTTAATATGGTGGTGTAACTTGCATACCAGGTTTGGCCTACGACAGTTTACTATCGCAAACATCTTCGAGAGCTTGCTTGGTACACGTGTGACCACAGGGACACCAAATCTTTCTGTCTCTGGGTTGAGTTTATTAAATGCCATGGATCACTTGAGGCTCACTATCCGATCTGGTGGGAGCTAGTATTGCCCTGAAATCACGACGAACATTTTAATACAAGAGCAGCATTCCGGGACACCCCCTCTGAAACCCGGCTTGACCTGATACCAGAGGACTACGCAAGGAAGCTAAGGTTACAGGGTGGTGCGTGAGTACGTGAGAAGGAACAGATTTGGGCAGGGAAAGGAGGACATATTTGAGGCGAACAATTCCCTTTTCGCGCCCCGACCTGATAACAACACCGATAACACGCCCGGGAGCTTTCGCATAAGATAAAGAATAAGAGGTGATGTATAGCTGTGAGGACGAGCATGAGACTTTCCAGAAATCAGGAGATTGCCGGATGAAATTGGCAGGTTGGCGCCTGTGATAGCCTTCTGGACGACAAATTGACTAAACGCGAGTTCTAAGGGTGCAGCAAGGACAACAGCTACGGTCCGCAGACGATACACAGATTGAGTAATTTTATGATGATACCGTCAGTATCAAGTTGGTATCAAGAGTTATTACGAGCTAAAATAGAGGAAACTGACAATTTGGCGCCAGTGAGTGCCACTTGGGCAACGATTTGGCAAAATGTCTAAAGTATATAGATTGGGCTGGTTGGTGTAAATCTACAAGTGACCAAAGAACAAAAGCGAACCACAACAGAGCAACTTGTGTGTGATCTTGTCTCCTGTTTGTGCTTTCGTCGCTTGAAAATGAACGATTTGACCAAACGCTACTTCGCAGGCTGTAGCAAGGGAAACATGCATGGGCCGCGGACTCATAGCTATTAAGCATGCATATACAGACTACGTAATTAAATGATGACATCTTCGACATCACGTTTATATCCAGAGTTATTACTAAATGGAATGGAAGTTATGGACAATTTGGCGTCTGCGAGTGCTGTGGCGATGCGAGTGGTGGCGCCTGCGAGTGGCAATGATTTGATCAAACGCGACTTCGTTGGACCAGAGATTTTGGTGCAGAACTAAATACATTCAGAATCGAAGGCGTGTATATTCCCAAATCCCAGCAGTGGGTAGGAATACAGAAGTTCACCGACACACGTGGCGGTGAAGAAGTAGAGAGCACTGAGTGAATTTTATTTTAGTGTATTTACAATACTGTTTACCCATACTTGTAGGTATAGTCGCAGGTGGATAGGCCACACGGCAATTTACAACAACACAGGGACAGACAATTACAACAGATGTTGGAGTTTCTAACTTAAGGTCACATGTCAGATTTTGCCTTCCGCAGGTAGGGAAATTTGATTGGCTGAAGTGTGGGAAAGGAAAATCAGTGATGAAATGAAAATAACGTGAAAATGAGTTTTTTTCTTTCTTTTTTTTGCTGGGGGTTCATTTCGAAACGCGTTCGGTGGTGTGTTATCGCATCTCTGAATGACAACACACGTCTGCCGCCCCCGCCTGGAAAGGAAACATTTCCGTGACGTGATCCAGCGGGTGAAAGTATTTCTACCGAGGCGACATTCGTCCCTTACAACTACAAATGTAGGGTGCATCGCATGCACCGTACGGATCTTGTTGTATTCAGTTCTTTTTTTTTTTATTGCGTGTTATCGCCGAGAAGTAACTGCGGCTATGAGCGGCGTACAGACGTCGACAGATGTCTGTTGTATTCAGTAGTATAGTTATGTGGGGAAAATGTAAGGTGCTCCAAAAATAAATTGCATAACAACCAGCGTGTTTAGATCAGCGTGAAACGAAATAACGCGGTTTGATGGTGCGACCCGTTCCTTCAATCCCAGCCTATAGCTTACAACTTGATCTCCAATGTTTATTGTAGATTTCTAATAACCAGTTGTATGGATCCATGGTATGAAGACTGGCATGGGGATTGAGTATAGCCTGTATAGGGCAGTAGAAACTGGAACAGGGTAGAATATCGCCGTTGGCGATTAGACACCCCAACGTCAAAAATAAAGTTCTTCATTAGCAGATTTGGAGATAGCGCAAAACAAGTGCTACGCGCCTTCGAGTACCTTATTTATTGCTTGCTTAAGATGAAGCAATGCTTAGATCAGGATAATCAGGGCTCTCACACGCTGGCCGCATGTGCATGGCTTGCAGTCACCTATTCTGTGCCCTAAAGCTGCGCCCCCCCCCCCACAATAATGAAGAATTTGGAATGAAAACAGGTTTACAGGCATTGTTTTTACCCTTGCTCGATGTAGTGCTGCTCCTGTCGACGTTAGGAAGTACATTCACATTTGAGCAGTTCTTGTGACTCATGAACCTCAACAAGAGGTTATAGCGATCTGGTCTGAACGTGCATTTTGATATATAACACTGTAACTAATATGATAATTAAGAACTAATAGTGGAGACAAGTGCACAGATTGGCGTCATCTTATTTATTACACTAAGTTTATGGGCTTGCAGCATAACAGCAGCCTCTCCGGATATCATGCGCGAAAAACTATACGGAGCACAGAGAGGCGCAGAGAAAAAAAGGCAAAAAATAGAGATGGAGTAGTTATGTACGAGGGTCAATGTGTAAAAATTTTTAATTATCTCTCTTTGCTCGATTTTTTTCTTTTTCACGTTGAAAATGCAAGCATAATCAACAATACAGTGTGTAAACCGACAATTTTAGTGCTTCTGAACGTTGGGATAATCGTCCGTGAAGAACTATGTACGAAGAACTTGAAACGCCTTGCAAATTTTCAGTGTCTCATTTCGAAAAAAAGCTCATTTGTTTCTGTTGGTGTGTCAAGTGAAGTTTTTCATTGATGAATTGTATATGGTGAATGCCTAATAACTATACCGCTCAGCTATTTACGCTAAGGTCCTTTCCAGGGGTTTCATTACCCCCACCCCCAGGGAGGTGTACACTCCCCCTGCATTTTTCCAACCACCCCCTGTAATTCATGAGATTTCCTGATACAGCTTGGCCACCAATGCATATACCCATAGTGAGTGAGTGATTGAGGTTTTTCTGGCGCATGAGCGACTAGGGCTATTATGCGCCAAGACAATGATAAAATGTTATCTATTTAAAAAAGGGAATTCAGTTAAAATTTAGTTTAAAGGTACTTGATGCAACCAACATCGTTTAAAAAATTGTATACACAATTAAAAGTAACCAGGGGCTCATCACCCAACAAAAGTGCTGGATGGAAGGGAATGTTATATTGGTAAAAGACGGGAAAGTGGCGGCGACGATGAGCTTCGTGTAGTGGGCACATTATCAGAATATGCAAAACAGAAAGCGGTTCCCTGCAAGGCACACACTGGGGTGGATCCTCCTCCCGTAAAAGGAATCCGTGTGTCAGGTAGGTGTGGCCAATACGTAACCGAGCTGACAGAATTTCGTGAAGCCGGTTACTGAAAGCATGTGTGGGCTTGCCTATGTCATGTTTGATTAGATTGAGTTTATTAGTGTTCTGTGTGTTCCATTGTTTTTGCCATTGCTCATTAATCGTCTTTCGTATGACTGAGCGCAAGTCTTCAGCTGCCACTTCTGTAAATGCGAGGTCGCCGGACAGTGCCTCGACAGCGGCCTTGTCGGCTTGCTCGTTGCCACGTATACCTACATGACTTGGCACCCAGCAGAGTGTTAGAGAGAAACCTTTGTTTGTAATTTGGCTGAATAAATGCTGGGCCTGTTGCACAAACGGGTTCTTTTGTTTCCGTAAGATACATATAGCTTGTAGACAGCTCAGGGAATCGGTGTACACGACTGACGTATCAATGTGAGAGTGTAACACATGATTAAAAGCAAGGATCACAGCGTATACCTCTGCACTGAAAATGGAAAAAGTGTTTGGCAGACGGCGAGACACAGCAGACGTGCCTGTGACCATTGCACATGAAACCTTTGAGCCAGTTTTAGAGCCATCCGTGTAAAGGGCGACATGGTCTCCAAAACTGTCCTTTAAGGATAAGAACTCCTGCTGGAACACAACTGTAGAAGTTTCTTGCTTTTTATATTTTAACGATGTGTTGTGTGTTGGTGATGGTTGCCATGGGGGAAGCCTCCCACCACCTGCTACTAAAGTCACCCTGCAGTGGTCAGCGAATGACGGAAATATAAATACGACGCAGGACTTCCCGGTCTGCACCCAAGACCTGTGCGACAAGATCTTGAGTATATTTAAGGCCTTCATTGACTTGACTCTGAGATTTTTTATGTGAGACACGAAATTGAGCTTTTGGTCAAAGATGACACCAAGGAATTTGTGTTCAGGCATGACAGTAATATCCTGGCCATTCATTCTGAGTGTGGGCTCAGGAAACGCACCCCTCACTCTTGAAAATGGAACACAAACAGTTTTCTCAGGGGAAAACTTGAAACCGTTTTTGGTGGACCAGTCTGAAAGTTTGTTTATGGTGAGCTGGAGCTGTCTCTCACACCTAGAAATGCCTGTGGAAGAACAGGATATTTGAATGTCATCCACATATAAGGAGTACGTGACTGACGGTGGAATTGCATGGACGACAGAGTTCAACTTTACAATAAAGAGTGTTACGCTTAGAACAGACCCCTGCGGGACTCCAGTCTCTTGTGTGAACAGGCGGGACTGTAAGTTCCCAGCTGCACCCTAAACGGTCTCCCCTGAAGAAAGTTTGCAACGCAACGGAAGAGTCGACCACGTATCCCAAAAGAGTGTAGGTCACGAAGGATGCCATACCGCCAGGCGGTATCGTACGCCTTTTCGAGGTCGAAAAAGATGGATACACAATGCTGCCGTCTGGCAAAGGCCTCCCTAATAACCGTCTCCAAACGCAATAGCTGGTCTGTTGTTCTAAAGCCACACTGATATCGGTCTAGGCATTCATTTTCTTCAAGGTAGTATATAGGTCTGCAGTTCACCATTCGTTCAAAAGTTTTTCCTAAGCAACTGGTAAGGGCAATAGGCCTGTAACTGCTTGGACTGGAAGGACTTTTCCCTGGTTTTAGCAGTGGGATGATGATCGCCTCCTTCCAGCTGGACGGGAGGCGGCCCTCATTCCAGACAAAGAAGCATAGAAGAGCTTCTAGCGATGAAGGTGTTAAATTCTGCAGCATAGAGTACGTGATGCGATCTGGCCCTGGAGCTGTCTGTTTTGAAACGCTCAGTGCTCTTAAAAGTTGTGTTATGTTAAAAGGCCTATTGTAAGCGTAGTTGTCGCCAATACCACATGACAGGGTGCACTTCCCGGCAGAATCCTTGATCTTCAAGAACTCCCTTGTGTAATGAGCAGAAGAGGAAACGTTTTGGAAGTGTTCACCTAAGGCGTCAGCCTGGTCTTCAATGCTCTGACATGTGCTTCCATTTATTTGCAGAAGTGGAACAGAGAAGCTAATGTCGCCTCTGATTTTTTACAATCTGTCCCATACAAACTTGGATGGAGTGCTACTATTTAAGGTGGATACGAAATTTTCCCAAGATTGCCGTTTCGCTTGTTGCCGTGTCCACCTTGCTTTCGCACGGGCTCTTTTAAAAGCGAGTAAGTTTGCTGGGGTTGGGTATCGTCGGAACTTACCCCATGCACGGTTCTGCTCCCGTCTGGTGTTCGCACAATCACTCGTCCACCAAGGCTTGCAGCGTCTAGGGAGACGACCTGATGATTGCGGAATGGATTTAGTGGCTCCGTTGATAATACTGTCTGTAATAATGTCATTTACTTCATTAATGCCTAGTCCATGAAGTGATTCTGCTGGCAGAATGGCTTCTTGTTCAAAGGAGCCCCAATCGGGGGGGGGGGGGATATGTTTATTGAGAAATGGCAAATTGTGTTTTCCAACGGGGTGGTCGGGTAGTGAGGGTAGCTGCCAGTTGATTGAGTTTTAATACATGAGGGAAGTGGTCGCTACTGTAAGGACTGTCGGCAACTGTCCATGAAGTGTCTTGGAGTACAGATGGACTACATAGTGAAATGTCAATGGCTGAGAAAGTCTGTGAAGCCGAATTGACATGTGTTGCACTCCCTGTGTTGAGAAGGCAGATTGGCAAAGATGTTAGCATTTTCTCTAACATCCTACCTCGTGTGTCAACTTTTGAGTCAGCTTTTCTTTCTCTGCTCTTTGCCCAAGGACGAAGTAGTACTTGGAAGACTCGATGACGACTTCTGCGATAAGCAGTCGTCGTCATCGACATCCATGTCTTGACTTGTACTTTGGGACGGGCCCTTGACAATCCCGTCCCAAACGGAGGGAGATGCAACAACCTCCTTTGAGGTTGTGGCGGCCTCTCCCTGGCTGATTGGCTGTGTGGCCACTAGAGGAAGCACCTCTGTGACCCTCTCTTTGAGTTGGGGAGTGTGGTGCGGAGGCCCGGAGGTCTGGGTCTCCACTGAAACTCTGAGTGGTGCCACTCCCCTGCGCACCACATCAGAGAAAGTTCCTTTCCTCTGGAACTGGAACTGGGCTCTCGCCGCTTGGTACGTGACGTTTTGTTCAATCTTTATTTTGAGAACCTGTTTCTCCTCCTGCCAGAAAGGACAGGATCTGGAGTACGCGGGGTGGCTACCTTCACAGTTGGTGCAACGGATATCATTTGAGCATGTCTCTGACGAGTGGTCTTTGCCAGCACACCTTGCACAGGCAGCCTGTCCACGGCACACCTGCGAACCGTGGAAAAACTTCCGACACTTGTAGCAGCGTCTTGGATTGGGGATATATGCCCTCATATGACAGTTTAGATAGCCAGCTTTGATTGTTGATGGAAGACTGTGGAGCTTGAAAGACAGGACTACATGTTTCGTGGAAACCTCTTTCCCATCTCTGCGCATCACGATTCGTTTTGCCGAGACTACACCCTCGTCAGCCAGCCCTTCCTCAAGTTCGGAGTCTGAGCACTCAAGTAGTTCACTCTCAGATATCACACCTATTACGATGTTCAAAGTGCGGTGAGAGCTTACGGTTACAGCTGTTTCTCCGATGTGGATGAGGGAATACAGTGCACTACTTTGTTTTCGGTTCTTCACTTGGACTTGAATGTCACCACAGCTCAGCTTCTTGGCGCTGTAGTTCTTGCCAACTACGCTTTCCAATGCTTTAGCAACTGCAAATGGTGACATTTTCGAAAGTGGTTTTGTTTCGTCTTTGGAGTGTACTACGAGAAACTTTGCATACCATGGTTCAGGTTCGGGTCTGTATAGGAACGTACTCTTATGCTCGGTGCGGAACCGTTTCAGGCTCCGATCATTGGGTAATAAGGAATTAGAAGCCATACATGGAATGGAACTATTCCGTGTAAAGGTCCTGCCGCCCACCACGGAGCCCAACCAGGGGACCGCGCTTAGCGCCGTAGCAGGTACGTTCACACTATACCCAAGTGCAGTTTCTGGAGGGTGAAAGACTGCCCAAGGTTGACCCTTGCCGCCAAAGAAGGTGAAAGAGGAAGGAGGAGTAGAAGAGAAGGCAGAAAGAAAAAGTAATGAAAAGGTGGATGGCGACTAGCTGAATAATCCTGGCCGGGCCCTTCCAGGACCACCCGACTATGGGAAGCAGGGGCCAAAGCGGTGTGTTGCTTTCCCGGAGGGGTCCCGAAGGGTCCTAAACAACCTCCAGGTCCACTCAACCGCCAGGATCCCCCTTTCCCCAGACACGGGAAAGCCACGCACAGCGATACGTGGGGGTCTCCCTCCTGCGGCGACCCAACCGTGAATGCAGGAGGGAGCTACTGCGGCTGCTGCCGGGCGATGGGGGCGCCAATTTCCCGACGCCGGACATATACCCATAGATATGTATCCATAAAGATATACCCCCCTATGGTTTGCTCCACTCGAAATCACGTAGACATCTTATAACGCCGGGTACCGCATCTTGGCTTCTATGCGCATTGATGATAGTGCCAGCCGCAAGAACAATGGCATAGAAGAAACTGTCGTTGCTCTTCGGTGCTGATACGAGTTGCGCAACGGACTAAAAGCTGTTACCTGCCGTTTGAATTCAGCATGAGAGAGCCGTGACGATATGGCAAGGAAAAAAAAAACTTGCCAAGATACGGGGCACAAAAGTGAACTTGCACGGCAAATCGCCGGCAGTCCGAACATTTACACGTCAGCAGACACCTACGAGCACTGGTGCTAAAGTCTGAGGAAAGACATTATAGATGCAAATACATATCTGTTACGAAGCCGTTTGAATTTCACTGTTCATGGCAATCAACCAATTTTTTTTCTCGAAGTGCAGCACGCATAGAGAACTCCATGATTCGTTTACACGTCTACCTGCAAGAAATGACCCACAGTCTCCTTCTCAAATATTGCATCACTTGCCAACTTCTTTGAGAAAAGTAAACAGTAACCTGTCTGCAACCCCGATGATGGCAGGGGCATCCAAGGAATACACCACAAAGAGTCACTGGTGTATTCTGCATAGAGAAGCCATTATCAACGACTAATACTAGGCCTTTATATTGGGATTCTAACAGTGGTGACCGCAAAATTTGGAAAAGGCGCCGGCAGAGCCCTTTAAAACGGGCGAAATCCTTTGTATCATGACGCCAAAGGTATATTCGAGACGCCTTATGCTATTGCCCTTCCCACTGGGATTGTAACGGAGGCGACCGCAAAATCCGTAAAAGACCGCAGCAGAGCTCTTTAGAACGGGCGAAACCTCTTTAATCATGGTTCCAAACAGATATTATCAACGGCTTATGATGCTCTTCTACTGGGATTGCAACAGAAGCGACCACAAAATTCGGAAAAGGCAGCAGCAGAGTCCTTTAAAATGTACGAAACTCCTTGTATCATGTTACCAAAGGCATATTCATGACGGCTTATGCTATGGCTTTCTACCGGGATTGCGCAAGAGGGGCCCACAAAATTCGGATACGGCGGCAGCAAGGCCTTTTAAAACGGCGACACTCCCTGTATCATGGAGCGAAAGAAAGTTATCAGTGGCTCGTGCAATGCTGTTCTGCTTGAGTTATAACACAGGCGATCGCTAAATTCGGAAAATGTGGCAGCAGAGCCCTCTTAAACGAGCAAAACCCCTTGTGTCATGCTGCCAAAGACTTATTATCAACAACTTATACTATGCCATTCTACCGAGATCATAACACAGGCGACCGCCAATATCGGAAAAGGATCCAGCATAGCCCTTCAAAACGGGCGACACCCCTTGTATCATGCTGCCAATGACATGTCATCAACGGGTTGTGCTATGCCCTTCTAGATTGTAAGAGAGGCTACCGCAAAATACAGAAAATGCGGCAGTAGAGCCCTTTAAAACGGTCGATACCCCTTGTATCATAGTTGCAAAGTCATAACGTCTTCGCAACGGCTTATGCTATTGCCATTCTACTGGAATTATAACGGACGCGGCCACATAAAAGGTTGCAGCAGAGCCCTTTGAAACGGACAAAGACCGCTTTAATCATGGTGGCAGACATTTTACACACATATAAAGACGCGATGGCTTATGCTACACCCCTCTCCTGTGATTGCATCGGAAACCACCGCAAAATTTGGAAAAGGCTGTACTGGGATTGTAACAGAGGCTACCGCAACGTTCGGCAGCAGCCCCTTTAATCGTGGTGCCAGGGCGTACCTGTTTCCTCTGTACATGGAGAGGTCGCGTTTGAAGAAACTGCCTCCAAAACGACACTCGCGAAGGCAAAAAAGAAAGAAGAAGAAATAAAATGCTATCAAATTTGGGGCTTAATATGAGCTCATATAAAAATAATATCAAAAATGTCTTAAGCTGGTTTTACAGAATGCATACATTAAATCCAGATTTCGGAGTTTGAGCCCCGCATCATTTTCCCCTTTTGCACCCTGAGAGGTCGCGTTTTACAAAATCGCGCTTCCAAAATGGCACTCGAAATGGCCAAATGGCCAATTCCATCAACTTCGGGGCTTAATATCATTTGATATAAGAATAATATCAAAGATGTCCTAACCTGATTTTGTAAATTGTATATCTGAAAGTGAGATCACGGGGTTTCAACCCCGTATCTTGTTCCCCTGTTGCACCCTGAGAGGTCGCGTTTGACAAAATCGCTTGCAAAACGGCACTCGAAATGGCCAAGTGGCGAATTTCATCAACTTACTGGCTTAATATCATTTGATATAACAATAATATTAAAGATGTCCTAAGCTGATTTTGGGACATGTATATGTGGAAGTAAGATCGCCTCTAAAACGGCACTCGAAATATAGAATTCTATCAAGTTTAATATAAAAGCGATATAAAATACAAAACGGTATCATTTCTGCGTCACTCTGTTGGAGATCCGGAAAAAATGACCGTCCGCCTTTCGAACTCCTTCAGACCCAGGCGCGATCTAGGGGGGGTCCAGGGGTCCGGACACCCCCCTCAATTCCAGACTTGAACATAGGGTTCAATGGACCAATCCCAGCATGCACCTGGCGCTTGTCCATAGCGGACCCCCCCTCGGGATAATCCTAGATCCGCCCCTGTTCAGACCGGCCGTACATTCTCAGCGCATGCGTATTACGATAATACTGGGACTTAGTCCGTCGAGCGCCTACGAGGGGAACCCTGTCTGAGTCGCAACTTTGAAGATCCTGGGTGCATCATGATTAACACTTACACATCGTGCCGTGGTTGGTATGTGGCCTGGATGACGTACTGACTAAAAGTAGGCGATGACACTTCCAAAATTTGACTGTCATTGTCGAAAAATCGTAGTCTAAACATGGGCCCTGTGCAAAAATCGACGGGATCCCCATAGGCGCAATGCATTAAAATTCATTTGGCCAGGGTGCACTAGGTTTATATTCTGCTAGCGCCTTCCATGTCTCCAGGGTCTCTTTGCATGGTGTTCTTCTGTATTAGACGATGACATCTTAAAATTTCATTCTGTTTAGCTGTTAATTGGCATAAACCCTGTCTCTCATTGAATTCACATACTGTAAGGCCGCTTCCCGCATAGCGGCTGAGCATAGTGGCGGAGCGCGCCGGCGGGAGGGTGACCGCGAATTTTGGGATTGCACTTCCGCCTCGTTAGTTGATCACGTTGCTTTTAGTCAATCAACTCGGGAACAAGTCAAATGACTGACAAAACGACGAATTACATAGGGCAGTATTTCGCTGCACGATTGAAATACGTCAGTCCCTGCAGAAGTTACACAGAGGCGGGAGCCGAACCCGCACGCCTTGATGGTCGGTCATGTGCGCTAACCTTTATCACCGACAACTTGCCAAGTGGCCATATTCAACGAACAGGGCATGCACTCACCCTCTTCACATTCTTTCGTACACGTTTTCTCATACAGATACACGCAACGGAGGATGACGCAGTGATATCTGGTGAGTGGTGAGCCAAATGGAATGTTCCTTGACTGAGGCTTGGAACACAGTTAAAGGCTCCTCAATAATGAATGCAGAGCGATATAAGTGAGCACTGGGATTAGCTCAAAATGCAGTGAAAAATGTCAGGAAGAGCAAAAAACACATCGTAATCAAACAAATAAAAATCACACACACACACAAGCGTCAAGAAAATAAAGGTACAAATCATATACGCCATACATAAGACAAAAGAAAATCCATACTGTGTAACGACATGGTCAAACGTGTAGAACAATTAGACCGTATTCAGGGCTAGTTAAGCCAAGTAAAAATATTTAATTTGCCTCTTAAATGACTGAAGAAGTGTGTTCTGGATTTCAGGTGGCAATTTGTCCCATTCTGATACGCTATAAAACAGAAATGACGGTTTTCCATAATTAGTTCTAACTGTTGAGAGATTTAGTATACCAGTAGTAGTATTAGTAGTATTTCAAACACCCAGTGCTATTTTCTTTGCAGGAGTTTTCCTGGACTATGCGTGCCCACCGGAAAGGAATGACAATGCATACTGTCCAGAAGTGAGGTGTCGATATGGAAGCTATTTAGACCCACAGACCTGCTGTCCAAACTGCTTTCCAAATAGTAAGTAGTACACTTAGATGTAAGACTATACGTAATTTCCATGTTATGAGTGCGTCAGCCTGTGCGCCAGATGAGCGACATACTATGCCAAGTAGCGCGAATACCTATGTCATAAACTGCGCTTACATGACCGAATATGTCCATTGACGCGGTTTACATGACGGAGTCCAGTCGACATTTGTTGTGTCAACTACCCGAGACGAGAGACTTGTCTTTACTGTGTTGACTTCTGCTTTATGTCGATAGAGACTTGTTTACACACAGAGGCTAGATTAACTTATTCAGTTAAATCGACTCGTGTCGCCTTTATGTAAATGCAGCAATAGACACCCGCCAAGCCACAAAACCCTTTTGCGTGTCTTGCGCGTGAGACGGATGGTGTTCTATCGCGATCATCATCATATCATCGCACCCCCGCTTGTTCCCTCGCTCTCTCGCTTCTTCAATTTCAGGGTCTCTGAATAAACAGTTCCTTCGATTCCCGATACCTTGCCACATTTGGTGGAGGTGCTACCGCTACCTGGATCTTCGTTGTGGCCGCTCCCTTGCCAGAACGCCAACTGATGCCGTCGCTGCAGACGTTCGTCCCTCCGTCAGCGGGACAGGCATCTTTCTCTGGTACGGACGGCGCTGACATCAACGAGTGACTACACACTTATGATTGGGTTTTGCACCCGCCTACAACAAGTGGAACGACGCTACAAAGCTCAACAATGCCATATTCCATCTGACCGACTTGGCTAAGACTTGGTTCTTAAACTACGAAGCTGATTTTACCAACTGGGCCGCATTCACCACCAGCACCCGAGAGTTATTCGGTCGCCCAGCCTACCAGGGAGCGGATGCCGAGTATAAACTTGTCCAACGCGTGCAAGCTCCAGAAGAACCCTACCCTTCATACAGCGAGGACGTTCTTTCACTATGTACGAAGATAGATCAGATGATGCCGGAGGGCGACAAAATCAAACACATTCTTAAAGGTCAGCTACGCCGATTTCCCGATGTGTTGAAACGGTTGTGATATTCAGAACGAGCACATCCAACTGCCCCCGAAACGCACCTTCGTTTCTCAATTTTGTCTTCCTATTACGAAAATTAATTCATCAAAGAAACCAAAACAAGCCATGGGCGCAGCCATTTTTGTGACGTAGATGGGATAAACCTGCTCCATCTACGTAGATAGAGAATCGTGCGTCTGATTGGATGAAAGCTGAGGCTTTCTCTGACTTCCCTGGCGTCTTCTCCCGTTTGCGAGGAAATCCAGTTATGGCCGCCGGCTACGATGAGTGTTTCGTCCGAGGTAATCCCGAGAACTATTGAACGATGGAAACAACAACCGCGAACTCATCTCAACATCATTTTCGGCGTGAAATTGTGATTATGTGCTCGAGAACTTCGCAGTTCAACCGTTCAGCTGCCATTCACGTCAACCCGTTTGCTGCTTTTACTACAAGTGCAGGAATGGGAGCGATTGACCAACAACGTGAGACTTGGTGATCGTTTGAGCATATACCGGCAGAGGACTGGTCTTCAAAGAAAGAAGGCCGTATTTCTGCCCATGCACATCGTGCGATTGCCAGGCTTGTTACACGAGATACATATATTGTGCAGCATCATAGCGCGACTGCAATGAACGACGTAGGAATGTATCGTGACCACTCGAACTGCATTCGTTGAACCATTCGTCGGTTATATGAAAGTGCTCATTAGAGTTGCCCCGAACAAAAAGTGTGAGATGTAGTTTTGTAGTGTGTTGTTGATCTCGTAGAGCGCATCGCGGCATGTAGGTCGAGAGGCCTTATACGTATTTTTTGCATGTTTACTTGAGTGTGCGCATTGTTCTATACCACACAGGCCATATTTCATTCATAATAGTTTCGCAAATAAACACGTACGGGTCGATCTCATATTGCTTTTGAGTTAGGCATAGTGTCTTCAGATCAGGGTATGTGCACCCTGTTTGCTGGGCCCAACAGATGTTATTAAGGGTAGTGCAACATTTCCCACTTGAACCATGCTAACATTGCCAGAATAAGGAACATTACACTGTGCTGTGTATTCCACACTCAGTTGTCTCGCGACGTATACCCCCAATTATTATACTGGGTACTCCACATGTTCAACCAGTCAGCACTTCCCATATCCTATTTTTTTTAAACATGTGCTTAAAATTGCACAACTGCCACTCAAGTAACTTTGCCACCAAATTAGTCAGTGACAAAAGGTATATGTACTTTATCACAAATTTAATAACCTTAGTGGAAATGGTTGATGGTGTCCTCTGCCTCGTACGGTGCACTTCATAGCAAAATACACAATAGTCCAAATGTTTTCCTTGTCCACAAATGCCCTGTCAAAGCTGAAAGACTCTTATCAAAATGGGGAAGCGGGCTTGCTTGTCCGGAGAAACAAATATGAAACTGCAGTGCTCAGTGTAAATAACTGCATGCTCAGCAACTAAGGCTGGTGATGCCGAAGACCTAATATTTCTAGGTTAAAAGGAACAAAGGAGAAAAGACCACTGCGGCATATTAATGTTGTTTCAAAAGTATAACACCACAAAATTTGTGAGAGTCAGTTGGTGGATTTAGTTACGTTGGTCACCTCCTGCACCAATTTTTAATAAGATTCAAATGCGTTGCTACCAACCAGGACCTAAGCCTGACCTATGATCTAATAATAATAATAGTATCTATCTATGACCTATATGGACCTTCACCACTAGTTCGGTCTAGGTTTCACACGTGGCTTCTAGTGAAATTCGAAGCTGCTCTGTAGAGCTGACAGGAGACTTGCAGAGTAGAGAATTTTTTTATTTATACTTTCCAAAGAACATGTAAAAAAACAATGTGCTGTACCAACTGTATTCAAAGAAATACAAATATACATTGTTTTAGCTATGTGCATATGACTGATGACACACAATGGGCGTCAAGGGTGAGAACACAAGAATACTACCACTGCAGGCACTGTCCTGAAATTCTAAGTCACCATTTGTCAGAAAGCAATGACCACGCACAGCCTAAGGATCATATTGAGCTCCTTCCATTATTCTTTTTATTGACAGCATGTTGGCTGCCATCCAGTCCATGAAAGTGACCCTTATCGTTGAAAGAACGGTTCAACAGCAAGCGAGCTGGTGATAGTGTCCATTATGGCGAGACCTGAAGAGGAGATACAAGAAGGGACATAAACACGCTATGTTGAGACATTGTGTATGTCCCTTCCTATCCCTCGTCTCAGGGTTTTTCGCTATGGACCTTCATGATGTTTCCTTTGGCAAACTTTACATATTTTTATGTAGAATTGTGGAGGTACAGCCAGGTGCTGTTAGCAAATCACACAGTACTTTTCTTGAATCAAGAATCCATAGAAGGTACACAGTCATCTTCAGCATTGCACACATCTATGGGACATGTTAATCACTTTGGAATGTCACAGACATGTCATGGAGGCCGGCACATGGTTAGTGGTGCTGAAGAGACAACTATTTGTCATAGTTTAAGCATAAAAAACAGTTTTGTCACCTGCATGTTGAGACAGATGTATCTCTACATACTTTGCCATGACACAAATATATGAAGCAACAAATGTACCCTCTACTTTATTGTGGTTATTAGTCAACACTGCCAAGAATGTGGGAACACCGTCTTGTACCACCTACACCCTTCAAAATGACCTTCACACACGACACATTGTAGGTCAACGAGACTCCAGAATGATGTCCTCTCCCTCCCCATTGGCTGAAAACATTTTTCTACTACTTTGCATAAGGGGAAGTTAGTACAAGAAACGCACATATTCCTTTTTTGAGCAAATCAGTATTCAGACCGTTACCATACTGTGGTAGGCCTGCAGTGCATTACATGGTACAGCACACACTGCAAAAAATTTCACCGTAGAACATGTCCCTCATTCTAATGACAGTCTTCTCCAGTTTTTCAAACTGCCGTTTCCCATAGTGCTTTATGGTATGACACAGTATTTCTAAATCTTTACTGTAGTTTACTGGTTGTAGCAGAAAAAAGAGACCACTGTTTCCGATCACAGGAAGCAAGCCATAAGTGCTATGCGGAAACAGTACATGCTGCTCTCTAGCAGTTGTTAGTGTTTGGACATGGTATGGTGCATGCAGGGTAAATTCCATGGTTAAAATATCCAAACATGAACAACTGTTAGATTACATGATGTAGAATGCTGTATAGTACAGTAAAACCTCCAAAGTCGGACACCTCCCTACCCGTACGAAACTTCCTGAATAACCTGAATCAGACCTGATTCCGGGCACTATCCGGCTGATTCCGGCGGAATCCGGCACTGTTCCGGCACTATCAGGACATTCCGGCGTAGGTCCAGCCGGATTCCGGACGCCGCTTTCCTGAATCCGCCTGAATATCGCTTGAACCAAACCGGAAGGACGTGTCTGATACTTGGTCGTCAACTGGGATTCCTTTGACAATCTTTGAAAATATTTCAAGTGCGGCAATAGATATTACGTAACATGATTACAGAGATCCTCGATCACGTTGCCCTCAAAGTCTGGAATTATTAAATTATATGTAGCGTATCTACGACCGTTATCGACAGAATCCCGCAAAACATTTTTTCCCGATACTGAAATACATTCAAGGTGAGCAAGTACTCGGGATCCCTCAACACAATGCACCCGGGAACATTTTTCTGGAGCCACGTGCTGTGTACATCATTTCGAGATCCCGTGCATGGCCAGTCGAACCAGCGATGAGATGATGCGATGGCAGGACGATCAGGTGAAGTGACCTTGATAGCGCGGGACTATGTTAAGCTTATGTTTGACGTAAAACCACGAATTAGTATTAATTGTTATTGCTGAGATAACTTTCTGGGCAGGGAAACGGGACACCAGTGAATGCCGGAAATGCACAGTACGATATGATTGATAACTAATGCGTAAACAGGTTGACAAAAAGCAATAAAGCTTAATATATCATTACTTTTTCTTTTGTTTTTTTGAGGAGGTAACATAACATGATAATACGGAGGTGTTGCAAAAGTTTCCATTTGGCTTCAAATCCACCAAACCACATGTACATTGCAGTCCCTCTGGACAAAAGTGTACGAGGAGCTAAACTGGTTTCGACTTTTTAGGTCAGCGGGAAATTCCACAGCTCAATGGGAAGCATACACTGACCCTTCCCCTTTTGCACCGCTGCTCCCTTCGGGCTGATAGGGAACATACTTATTCTTGGAATATTGTCAACGTCAGTAGGTCACCTGACCTCCGTAGTGATTTGAAGTGCTAGGCCCAGACAGGATTCATTCGCCATCGTCGGCGTCAAGACGTCCTCGTGTGAAAGACAACGCTTTTGTGTGTGTGTGTGTTTCTCCACATAGAAAACTACAACAGTGAAACGTGTCCAGGTAGGGGAGTTAGAGTACGCTGACAAGCAAGAAGAATGTTTGATGAATATTTCTGGTAAGTGACTGCCTCTTACTGCGTGTGTTTTGTGTGTGCGCTTTTTCCTTCATCACTTCGTCTTTCTTTCTTGCAGACGACAAGACTGCGCTCCAGGATGAAATGGACGTTTTAATAGAAGAATGCAACAGGAATTTGCTTGCGAGAAGGCGTTTGTATGTGTGTTGTGTCGTGCGTTCTGTGTTCCATGCCATGTCGTCCATCGATAGGAACCAACTCGATCGCATCAGCGCTCTCTTGGATTACCACAAGACAAGCCCTCTCCTTCCAAAACGGTAAGTTGTCTTGCTATAAGTATTTGCGCCGCGATTCCGCCTAGGGACTTCTTTCTCTGTCTTCATGTGTGTGCCTTATTTGCAGAAGTCACTCAGGCACACAGCGTAGGACGGGAGGAATGGAAGGCGTCGCCCCCGGCTCTACTGAAATCTATTGGGACCAAATTAAGTGAATTGAAATGCAAACGAAACCATGGAAATAAAATTGTCGATTGAATCTTACACTTTGTGTTCCATTCATGCATGTAGTATGTAAAGGCACGACAAGGGCGCATGGTCAAGTAGCCCGATTTCAGGTTTCACACTAATCCTGCATGCATCTCTTGCTGGTCTAGTCACATTTTTGTTGTTTTCAAATAGATCCACTCGGGTAAAGGTTTATAGCAAGCGCATGCATGCACCAGCATGGATTCAGCATTTCTTCCGAAGTTATTCAGGCGCTTTCCGTTTTCGTTCAGGGATCATCCTGTATTCTATCAGGCGCATATCCGGGTATGATCATATAACTGGCGAGTTTGTTCCGGTTACATTCAGTTTTGAGTTCAGGACCCATTCAGTCCCGGAATAAATTACCGGAATAGATCCTGATTCCCCATTCCTGAATAATTCCTGATCGTCATTCCCGCCCAATTTTGGGTTCAGTCCGGAATCAGGTCTGATCGAAGAAACCTGATTGGTTTCGGATTCAGGAATTTTCGTACGGGTACCTCGGACAACTCCCCACGATTTCATTGCACGGGCAGACCCCCACTGAAACTACATGGGGACGAAATTCTCTATGTCGGACACCTCCCTATCTTGGAAGTAGGATAGGGTTTTCCCTGCAAAGTCGGACAAAACCCTGGCCAAATTACCTCAATATCGGCTTATCTTTGCACCAAAAAGACCCAAAATGAGCCAGTGGCCTTGACTTTTGCCCCTTTTTTCCCCTATACTGGTCTCAGCATTTTGTTGCTTTAGTTTTTAGAGTCCAAAAACAAGTGCTGTCAGTCTACATTGTAATTCTTTATGTGAGCACTTGTCTTCAGTTTGTCTAGAGCCTTTGAACGAGCACTGCACCAAAGCTATGAGAAGTAAGCTGACGCTTCAGAGACAAGTCCTTGCTGCTCGAAAAGCTCCAGAGGTAATGCCATTGAGTAGAATCTGAACGGAATTGAATATACTAAAATCAGTAATAATTATCAGTGAAGAGTGGGTAGAGGTACCACTACCAGGTACCACTACCAGGCACCACCACCAGGTACCACCAAGGACCTTAAATTGAAGGGGGACATTTCTCACAGCTGTGATCTCTTCCATTTTTTGTTCCCGTCATATTCTGTAACTCGGACACCTCTATAAGTAGGAGACGCTTCGGCTGCACCGCGGGTGTCCAACATAGGAAGGTTTCACTGTATTTATGTTCCGTGTCATGTGACCACAAACAATATATGCTTTTGCTCATGCTGCACAGCACAGGCGAATTGAGCTGCATGTGAGGATAATAACATGAAACCCGAGGCACGGAGGAAAAGGCATGACTTTACGGTCTCTGTGTCAGTTGTTTCATGTTATAATTGCGTACCAGTTGGCCTGTACCTGAGAATAGGTTTGATGCATTGTACACACACCATAGACATGCAGTATGTGGTGTGTTGTGATAGTAATGCCACTGCCAATTGAAGAATAATACTCCAGGTGGATTGTTTCGGTACAATCTTGAACTATGCATACCAAGGGGTAGGGCATCTGCGTGACAGGTTTACCTGGAAGTAAGAATGTAAATGTTAGCTGAAGTCATTGAATAATTAACATTATCAATATACTGCTGCAGATCATACCAACAATAGCACACAAGATGCTCCGATATGTTATGCAGGAATGTCTCTGTACTCACAATATTAGTACAGCAGCTACAGAAAGGCATAAAACAAGTTTTTGTATACATAATACCACTTGAATGCAACACAAGCTTCTGCTGCACTGCCAGAACACCACGGCGGACAGATTTACCTTACTTCACCTGAGAAAAAGTATGTACTGTTGCACACATGATGCCGTTTTAATGCCTCGAAAAACATAATTTATGACCGGAAGACATCAACTGGAAGATTTCGATTTACCTTAGTCAAAACTGAGAAAAAGTATGTGCTGTTGCACACATGAAACTGCTTGAACTGCCCTTGAGCACTCTGGAAGAACACCTTATTTGTGACCAAAATACAACAGCTGAGCCACCATTGAATTTACACTTTACTCAAAATACACAAGATGTGCTGCCGTGCATATGATACTGCTTAAATGTACTCTGAAAGCGCTGGCACCTCAGGCATGGTTGCTCTAAGCTAGCGAGCAACAGCAAGGGTATACGAACACAAGAAGTCGAGCACAAGTGATAGAATGCACTTGATTAATCAGAAAATGAAATGTCTCAGTACCAGGTGTCACTGTTCCGTCAAGAAAAACAGATGAACTTGAAGGGGCGTCTGGTTGGCACTGGTGACAGCCTTCAGCTTGAAACCCAGACGGTGATAGTTGAGACGTGGAGTGCAAGCTTTTCGGTGGTGCCAGAATGCCTGCGAAATCATTTAACAAATAAGGCAATTCCAAATCTGTACTGAGAATACACCCGCTGGGGCGTAATCTCTAAAGGATGAAGCAGTAACTGACAGATAGTGTATTTTTCTCTTCTACGCATGACTGACTTGTCTAACATTACGTGTCTTACCTTTATCTGCTGCCTAGTCCTGCCCCTGCAATCTCCTGCTGCAGATAAGGTTGGCACAGCATCCCGGACGAGACATCTTCGGCTTCTTGTGAAACAAGTTGCGCATTGCTTCCGTAACATTCGTATGAGCCAGATGAACAGATCAAATCACTGCTTTCGAAGGTGGCACCCAGTCGGAGTTGTAACCGATTGTTGCAGTCAATCGATTTCTCTTTCGCCTTTCGGAAAATTGTGGTTTGAAACATTGGATCTGCATGCTGAAGTGTTCTTGCAGACGGGAGCAAAACGCTCACGCATTCTCGGCACGCAGCACAGAACACGAATCACACCAGGAAGTCTGTACTGGCCTAGCAAATGCTTTGCAGTCGAAGGAAGCAAAACTCACGTTTCTCATGGGTTTAGTGAAGTCCAGAAATATACTGGCTCCCTAATAGCGAACTGTTTATCACTTCCCCAATGTGAATCTGCGCAGCAGACGGCTCGGCAGAAGAAACTGGCCGGCTTGGCGGAAGAAACCAAGCCAAAAGTCATGCCAAGCCGGAGCGCGGGCAGACCTCGAATGTGTCGTCGACACAGGGTTTGCGGGACACAAGACGGGATGTCAGTGAAACTAAAAATTCACTTTTTCAGAAAACCGCGAGGAGTTTGGGATAACTATTTTGCATACATAATCAGTGTTCCCTTATGAACACATCGTGTGAGTACCATTCCATTCTGTAACACTCGAAAATCGGCGTAGCTGAGCTTTAAGGGCGCTCGTGGAGATGATTTTCAACCTCTTGTCAGTAAGGCCCCTGCGAGGATCGCCGACGTCGTGTCTCTTTGTCGTTCACTACAGGGCGCAAGAAATGCACGAATAACTTCGCAACATGCGTTGTCCTCTGCTGCCACGAGCATTTTTACGCCGCCGCCTACTTCGGACAGCACCCGTCAGCATGATTCGCGACGTGATACGCTAAAACTCGTACGTGCAGGGATTAATCTAGCTCCGTTAGCAGGCCCTGTTCCGATTTCCAATATGCCGCTTGGTCATGACATACTTCAACATCCTGTGCGTGAGGAAATGGCCCGTTCATTCCCAACTCCTTAGTCTACCCTAGGCTCTCACCCCACGTACGCTGATGTCATTTGTCTTCCGCCCCCTCAACCACTCGGAATTCCCAATACTCCTGAACCAGCTGTCCTCCCTGCCTTTGGGAGATTTTACAACTCACTCGGCTCTGGAGCACCAATGGTCAGCCCCTCTATTTATCGCCAGCCAGAACAACGGACCTGCATTCTATTGTGGCATTAATGGACACCTTGCTGAAAACGCCGTTGCAACATGCAAGCCAGATACTGGGGCGAAAATGAGTATCCTGCAGTGTATCGCGCCCGGCTTGTCTGATCTACACCAGGAAGCTGCCGCCAGATCTCGTAGAATGCCCCCAGGATATAATTATTCACAACTTGCGCACTCATCGCATTATCACGTCGCACTACGGCTCGACACGACTGAGCTCGTCCCAGTTTTTTTAAATGCGATAGCATAGCAGGTGTAACTGCAAGAGATGAATGATACAGATCAGCCAGCAGCGGTCTTATCAGCAACCGTTCTCTCCTACTGCGCCCATCTGGGGTGGTCTTACGGACCTCCTTTCGCCGCACGTGAAGCTAAGACTGCTTTCACACTAACGTGACGCTTTTCGCGTCCGTGAAATGCGCCCGTGTTGGGACCGCTTTTTAAAGGTACTGTAAAGCAGTAGACAAGCATGATATGCCGGCGATGTGACTAGAGACTTTGTTGCTTCTAAATACCATATGCGGAACCATACGACCGACAACGCGCTATAAATATTTTTAATTTACCATGAAAGATGCGGCGTAGTGGAGCGATGCGACGCCTGGTGTCAAACAACCCCCTGTACAGCGGGCAACACTGAAAATTGGTATTACACACTATGACATCGGAACTTCGTTATTTTAGTAACCATATTATTAGTTTTCCTGTTTACCTATGCATTCTGAAACCCCTGTTAACAGTTTAACCTGTTAACCCCTGTTTTTGCGAAGTAACCCAGTGCTGGCCGCTGTTCGATGGGGGCTCTCTCTACTTCTCTTCTGCGCCTGCGCGCTCCTTTTGTTCGCGGCCTCTTTCGAACGAACAAACTCTCTCTGTGAACCTCTGTGAACAAACAAGTCCCCACGCTGTCTGGCTTCTTGAACGTCTGACACATTTTTTTCAACGGCTCAGCATTTCATTTAAGTTCGCTTATCCGTTTATCATCAGATGTGGATCGTTGTGTGGATTGCAGGGGCGGATTTTATGGTGGATTGTGGTGGATTGTTATGTCGGGCCCAGTGTTATACGCATGCAATGTGGTTGCAGCCATGTGAGTCAGAAGTACGGGTTCATTCGTAATACCTAGTACAGTGTTGCCCGTAATCTTTAATTGTAATTTTCTAATTAACAGCACCGTCGATTGGAATGAAACTTGCACAGTTTTTGTCCTGGTGGCTTGGACTATCGAATAGCCACACTAAATGACATTTGATCGGTGCTGCTTTACAGTACCTTTAAAACGCATTTCTTTAACGCACTTTTGGGGCTTGGAAGCGTAGCGTCAGTGGAGGGACGATTTGACTCTCGCGACGCGTTATCTCCCACTCGTTTGTTTTGTAGAGGACGATAGTCTTCCTCCACATGAGTCCCGACGGGCGATGATGGTATGCCACGGAGAGGCGATGACGGTGGCCTATCTCCATGGCCGCGCCGGTGGAACTGAGGCAGGTGCCCCAGGCGCGTGGCCATCTTCGTCGTTGTCCACGGCCCGCTACAGTTTCTTTATGGCGCGCCTCGGGTGATATCGTTTTAGCTGGTAGGGATTTAGCAGATTGGAAGGTCTTCATCATAGCCGTTCCTAAAACACGATAAGCCCTCATTTCTTTGAAATGACCGGCATCATGTTATGCATCTTTGTTGTGACAGCGTCCTTTATTGTTTCGTGTTCGAAGAGCGCTCGCTACCAGCTGAAACTAGCTCTCTAGTAACTGTGTGACTTCGTTATGTGATCAATATCCTCCGGCACCACGGCGTTACAGCGTGAACGACAGAATCACGGCAAATGTCGATGTGCACGACGTCATCGTTAACGGTTCGACTGGGACTCTCAAATTCATCGAGAATGATGGAGTAGGTCGCAGCGTCCGTCTACGGCTCCCGTTTGTTGGTGAAGTCACGGGTCGCACAGGCCGCCTCGCTACGTGCCATCAACCTTTGTTTCAGTCCGGACAGGGTTCCCATCAACATCAGAACGGTCACCACCATGATGTTAAAAAAAAAAAAAGGTGGGGGCGTCGCCTGCAAACGCGTTCACTTCCCTCTCATTTAGGCCAACGCCATGACCATTCCTAAATTGCAAGGTGCTACCTACAACAAGATAGCCAGTGCCGTGTATGCCATGGGAGTCTAGCCATTAGGAGGAGCCTAAAAAAAAGGCTCGATCTGTCAATCAAACTTGGGCGCATTTCATTGGTGATCGTTTTCCATGGGCGCTGCCATGACACCAAATTTTCTCCAAGATGGAGGATGGTGCTTGGAACGGCGAAGCGGAGATTTCGTGACAAAAAATTTTCACAGACTACTTTAATTTCACACTGTGAGTATATATCCTCATGTACGCATCTGCAAAATCAGCTTCAACTTTTGCACCGCCATCGTTATTTACGCGAAAATGGGATGTTTCGTCGCTAACATTAGGCCTAGTTAAGACCGTGATACCCAGAAAATAACAAGAAGGACGACCCTTATACGTAAGACTTTGCATTATATAATTGCATTTTACTTATACATACATCTTTGCTCATTTTTGATTCGATCTACTTACATTGCGTGATTTAAAACTTCATACCGGCAGTCGTCTGCTACGAAGAAGAGGTTGTACCGCTCTCCTGGCCAATCATTTCTGCCATCAACCATTTCTGCAATTCTGAGCCTTCCCAACATGCCTCTCTCTATGCAGATGGCGTTGTAAAAGTGGGCGCAAAATCCGTCGTTTTGGTCTGTCACCAGTGATATCCATTTCAATCCAAATCAATCGATTTTCTCCAAAATGGTGGCACCCAGTAAAGAAGGGTGACGTATAAGTATTGGATGGATGTAATAATAGACAACTGTATTTCGACCTGTGATTGGCTAGATACCTCAAAAAGTGGGTGGAGCCTCAGGTATAGGTAGGTCCCATTAATGGCCAGACTCCCTTTGGCATACACGGCAATGAAGATAGCGTACTCCTATAGCAAGTCACAACCGCAACACCTCGTCTATGTTGCCATGTTGAGCGTGACTAGCCTCGAGGTCCTGAACATCACTCATGCCGACGGAGACTTGATGTTCTATCATACCGAGCGCAATACAGACAAGCATCTAGACGACGAGTTTCGAAGACTCGAGCGCAGAGGGTCGATACCGTTACGCGACGCGGAGAGAAGCAGGGAAGGATAACGGACGTATTATAGTTACCGTTTCCATTTTCGATACTGCTATGTTTTCGTTTCCGTTATCCGTTTCTGATACCGGCCTTTCAATTTCGTTTCTGTTAAGTTTTTCCGTTACTGTTTCCGGTAATGGAGCGGTTGTTACAGGGCTGCGGGATGACAGTCTGTCCGGCTCTATCAGCGCCCTGTTTTGTCCGATTGCTACTTCGATGTCACGCGTACACACTACACAAGTAATTTTACGTCGTTGGGATGCGCACATCTTGCAAGATTAAAAAACAAGTAGGAAGATGTCTTCAGTCACTCGGAGTCCAGCAACTCAAGACGGGCGTAACCTTCATCCAATGTCGCTTTCATAAGTGGACACTATCAGTAGGAAATAATACTGTTATGGCCACGGTGAAATGAAAAAAAGAAAAATACAAAATAAGTAACTAAAAATAGTAGTGCCTCCTCCTCGTATTATGGTGGAGTATGGTGTTGGCGTCATGAGTTATGAGGGCTGGGACGAGGTAAGCGACGGAAGCGCCCTCGAGATCCAGTATTCCACGCTCTCGTGTAGTATTTAGAGCGTTACAGAAATGGAGTCATCAAAACGAAAAAAAAAAAAAAAAGAAAAATGAAAAGTCACTCAAATGTCATGGCACAACAGGAATAGCCATTACCCGAATTCAATACTGGACGATAAATTCGTTTCTGTTTCTGTTTCCGGTAATGGAGGACCTTGGTATGAGTTTCCATTTCCGTTATCGTTACCATCTCCAATTTCGGTAATATACCGTTTTTGTTTCCGTTACCACTACCCTTCCCTGGAGAGAAGTTTCTCGAGTCGGTCGAAGATGGTCTCGCCAAGCGTTTCACGAGACGACATCAAACTCTTCCTCACTTTGAATCTCCCTCCGTGTTCTCCTAAAATGCAACTAAAGTTTCCCGAGGTAAAAACTGCGCACTGTGCCGACGTGCCGCTCATTAGAGAGTTTTAGTACATCGTACGCAAAGGCGATAGCGTACGATGTACTAAAGCTCTCTAATGTGTGTGGATATTTTACGGAACATTAACGTCAGGGACGGCAACAATCGGTTCGTTATCGACTACACGTGACAATCCGAGGCTTTCCACAGGGGCCATGAAGGGGGTGTGCATCACGTTGTGACGCGAGTTGTGCGTCCCGTTTTGCGCCTGCATTGACTGCAACAACAGTTATTATCAGTATCATAATAGAGATTACGTTTTGCGTACACGCACTGCTCGCTCGCACACTCCTTCAAACTCGTGCGTGCGTTTGTGCGTGTGTGTGTGTGCGTGTGTGTGTGTTTGTGTGTGTGTGTGTGTGTGAGAGATGGTAAAGCCTCAGCGAAGCAGAGGTCTAAGTAGACATGTAAAGGAGATATAAGAGGGTAAATCTAAATGGAGGTAAATCATTTGAAGTTGAAGTAGACGAAGGTAATTAAGAGTAAGAGGTAAGAGTAACTGAAAGTAAGTAGAGGTAATTAAATGCAATTAAAGCGAGAAAGTTGAGTTCGAGTTTGAGTTGAGCAATTGATGTAAGATGTATGTAATTAAGAAAGATTAAATGAAATTAAAGATTACCGAAGGTAACTACAGGTTTCCGGAGGTAATTAACATCAAGTAGAGTTGAACTGAGAGTAACTAAAGCAAGTAAATGTAATTAAACGCAATTAAATGAAAGTCTCGAACTGGAAGTTAAATATAGACCGGAGGTGGACAACAGGAAGTCAGGTTAGACCTAAGGTGGTGAACCGGAAGTCGAGTTGGACCGGAAATGGATACCAGAAGTCAAGTATAGACGGGAAGTGGACAATCGGAAGTCAGGTTAGGCCTGAAGTGGGCGGACGGAAGCCTGGTTTAGACCATCACTGAACGCCGGAAGTGGATACCGGAAGTCAAGTATAGACGAGAAATGGACAACTGGAAGTCGGTTTCGACAGGAAGTGGATACCGGAAGTCAGGTTAGAGCTGAAGTGGACAACCGAAAGTTGAGTTGGACCGGAAGTCAAGTATAGACAAGAAGTGGACAACCGGAAGTCAAGTTAGACCGGACGTGGACAACGGGAAGTCGGGTTTAGACTGTCAGTGAACACCCGAAAGTTAGGCTTAGACCGGAAAAGATAATTAATGCTCACAGATTTCCCTCGCATTTACCGCTCAATCGCCACTGAATTTTTTTCATTGCATTTTCGTCTGGTTAATATGAAAACAGATATGAAAATTCGCTTTTCGGAATATGGACAGCCCTGCAAGGTACAAACCATATGTGGCACATGTACTTTCGTCTCGATATTATGTACGGTATCGGTAATTCGGTATGGAGGGCAAGCCTCGCCCCATGTTCTACAGGATAACTTTTGATAGTAGGACGTTCGGTAGCACAAAGGGAGCTTTAACCATAGAAGAGTTCCTTGTGCGCTAAATAGAATAAGTAACACCTTACCATCTGACATAATGGAAATAAACGGCGAAATTTTAGGTTGAATGTTGCGAAAACACGCCACTCGCGACAATACATCGATGATACTGTACTGGATGGACAACAGTTTCGAACATAAAACGAAGCCGAACAAAAACGATTATTAACATCAGAGTTGCTGTAGCATAGCAGCGGGGCACCACAACAGAACAGATTTGTGTTGCATGCCGAAAAAAAGCGCAAAAACGGTACGGTACGCGCTATTCCCAAGCCTGGCGAAAGGGAGGTTTTATCCTGTATAAGCATCGCAGCGCCACCGCGCGGCGCCTGTCGTCCCTAGCCCAACTTTTCGGCGGAGCTGCGTGAACAGGAAGCTATCAAGGGACCGTGCCGAAACTTTAGAGAGGATCACGTGGTGGACAGGGCGTAATGGCGATTTTGACTCGAGCGACCGCTAGAGGGTGGTTACGCGAGTCTAGAGGGAAGAGTCGCTCCTTGTGAAAGTTTCCTCCCTCCATGATCGCAAAGCATTGGGGGAGAAGCTGGGGAGAGCGTGAGGTCAGATGTTCCTCGAGCTCCATGGGCGGCTGCCATGTGAACGCCATAAACACGGCGAATTCCGAACAACGCCTCAAAATGTGCAATTCGGAGATCTCGTGGGTGTCACGACATCTCCGATGAGAGATGGGTTCGTACCTAGTTGACTTCTTCTTATTCTTTTTCTTTTATCCGCAGCGGGAATCAGACGTACGCCGGAACGCCAAGTAGAGGTGAAGATTTGTGCCTTCCGTCTCCGTGAAAATACAGAAGGAACCGCCCCTTCGTTCAGCCTGCTGTACTTCGTTGAAAAACCAAGGCTAATGAGCACCTCCGGATTTGTTTTGAAGCATTCGTCAACAAAATGGGCCACACACTACTTGTACTGTTTCCACCTTTCTCCAAGTAGGCCTAGACGAATTCGTGGCGAGAATAAGTTTCTCGTCTTTCGGAAACAACTGAAATATGTCAGTCATCGAAAAAGTCAGACATCGGCGGGATTCATCTCTCGATTACCAATCGAGCGCCACGAAGAATTAGACCAGGGAAACAACCACAGACATATTCTGGCCGAAAAAAAAAAGAAAGAGACAGCTAACAATGTGAGCAGCAAGTCTCTCATCCCTAGAAAGAATGAGGTCACCTTCCTTCGGAAGGATTTGGGTGCCAGCATCGGTAGGGATGTCCTTGTAATCAACGTCACTCGATGTTTGACGCTCTGTCTGTGCTGCCCGTCCGTGGGTCGTTCGTCCAAGAAATACTCTGTCCTCGCGTTGCCGAAAGGAGTCGGCAACACGCTGTAGCAGAGTTAGGAAACCGTTCACTAGCTTGTATAACTTTGTTGTTGTTGTTGTTGTCGCGCAAATCAACCTCTGATTGCAAAACAACCGCTAAATGAACGTCAGGAACTCTAACAGGGCGAACAATACTCGTCACTCCGTGGTCTGCTACGGCAGTGCGGCGACATTCACGGAGCGCTCCGCGGCCAAATTTTATATCACGATTATGGCAGCATTTCAACCAATATACGTAAATATCAGTCGAATCCCCATTTTCTTGGTGCACAGCGCAATATGAAGTAAACACCTTTTCAGCTTATTTTCGCTTCCGTCCTCCTCTAAGCCCTCTGCGTGCAAAAATTTGACCCCTTCACACAATTCACCTTGCTGCAATGCTCAGTTGGACCTGCCATGTTTGACGCTCAACACGCAATGACCTTCTCAACGGCGGACGGCAAACTACCTACCACGGTACTCACCAGGAAACTCCGCGTGACAGCTACGCGCACCACTTATTTCGTAGTAAACTTATAACGTTTTCTGGTTATTTTCTAACTCTGCTTGTTTTTAGGTCGTTGGATAGCTCCGTTCGCCTGCTTTGCTAACAAGTTAATCAGAGACGACGTCGGTAATCTTTCCTGCAGCGGCATTTTTCAAAAAAGACCTCTTCATGGCATGGAAAACGCTGTTCATCGGAAACGTCATGCTACATAAATGATTACGTCCGCAAGAAGCATTTATACGCGATAGGTTCCACATACAAAATGACAAAGAAAGGTGGAACCACCCAGGGCGTAAACATGCGCCTGATTTTCTCAAAACGCGGTCTGTAGCACTCGTACTTGTAAATGTGTGCCCTGCCATTACTTTTTCAGTTCCCCATGCTGGATATGATCTTTGCCGGGATTTGGAATCGAAACCCTTAGCCATGCGGGAAGATCTGCACATAATATTGGATGTGGACCCCGGCGTCGATGACGCCATTGCCATAGTCCTAGCCTTAGGCCTTGGAGCAAACGTTGAAGCGATCACATGTGTCAATGGAAACACGAACGTTAAGAAAGCATGCGACAACGTTCGACGGGTCCTAAAGTTACTTAACAAAACTTCGGTAAGTTCCCTTTCCTACTCATAACTAGTGTTCTAAGAGGCCCCACAAATCACCATGGTTCTCTGTGGTGTATCTTCCTCACGCCTTATTATTTAATAGTATGTATATCTCAAGCAGGCGTTCAAACACCAAAACGATATCGACGTATCTCCTAATCATATTTCTACGTCTATAGTGACTAGAGTCTAGCCTCTTCGCCTACTCAGTCAGGACATAAGTCAGAAGTGCATATTTAAGTGCCCTTCTTTGCGTGAAGCTATCACTTCGATTTTTTTTCTAGATACCGATATACGAGGGGTCTGATGAGCCCTTAACAGGATACGTAGACACTGGAGACTATTTTGGTGAAGACGCATTCGGCAATGTAGCATGGAAGTACGGACTACCAGATCAAAATCAAGAAAATACATCAATGAACAAACACGCAGCCTTCCTGATGTTGGAGATGGCTAAGGCAAATAGAAACCTGTATACCCTGGTGCTCTTGGGGCCACTGACCAATCCCGCCGTGGCTTTAAAGGTTGACCCACAGTTTACGAGCTACTTGAAGGATATCTTCATCCTTGGTGGAAATGCTTACGGTAAGATATTAGGGTGCACTGAAAATGTGACCCGATGAGTTCGCGGATTACTTACTTGTTGTTTCTTCCACGATTCTTGTGGAGTTATACAACCTTAAATTCATTCATGGCTCTTGATGGACCCGTTCCATGCTTTTGCGATACCGCCCCCCCCCCCTTTTTTTTTTTGCCACGGGATAACTGTTTCACTTCCTTCGGATCCCGCATGACTGTGTGCACACTCTGCAGAGCCCATCTTTGTCATCTTGCACAACAACACCAACTTTATTTTGATTCGATGAATGGGGAGGTTCATCGTCAGGGGCGATACTCCACCCCATTGCTTGCACAATTTTCATACAAGAATATGTTATTACAAGAATATGTCTGTGTTGAGACACAGCGGTGAACCGGGTCCGAATCCGGTCGCCGGCTGTGCTGTCTGGGTGTTTTCCTTGGATTTTCCTCAGGCGGGGCTTTATGACAAGTTCACTGTGAAGTCGTCCCAGGACGCACGACCCCCTGCTATAGTCCTGAAGTTGCCCGCCTGATCGTGGCCGACTACGGCAAAGAGTTCCACCACCGATGCCGACGCCGTAAACACTAGCTCCCATAGCCTTGTGGTTACGATGATGATGTTCCACGTCGAGACTGGGAGGCGGCCCGGGTTCGCATAATCGTGATAATCGTGACGTTGCACGTCTGACCGTGACTGACTACTGCAAGCAGTTCAATCACCTCCACCACCGCCGTGAGAAAGGGCGAGCTTTAGACGTCACACCATGGACGCAACAGCGCATGATGTTCGGCTATTTTTTCCGATGGGATAGCTCCTGAATATCCCTGTCAATTATCATTAATTTGAGTAAATTAGACACGCTCTTCACATTGGTGGGGTAAAAAAGTGACATTTACTAGGCAAATTTCCGAGTTCAGTTCGCAAAAATTTACATAATTAAACTTACGTTACACGATATTCACATGAGGAGGTGGCAAAAACCCAGTAAGAACAAATGCCGTTGACCGCATGACTCTAGGTGGTGTAGTTTTTTTATTATAATTCAATGACACGTTTTCTGGGACACCCTGTATAACGAAGCTAGATGTGCGCTAGACAACCAAAAAGCTATCCACTGCTCTCGAGATTTCCGAAAATATGGTCCAATGGGCCAGGGAGAACGACAACTGGTCATAGGGGCCGCGTGCTGAGTCTCAGTGCACATGTTACCGACACAGCGACTGACGCGGAACTGACCAATTGCAACGTCCTCACCCTCTCGGAGACCTGGAGCAACATACCGCGACATATGGAAGGCTTGTCATCCGTTTCTCAAGCAAAAGAAAGCACAACTAAACTGCGGGTGTCGTCATCAGGTCGAGAAATGACGAAAGTATATTAGCTACAAAGATTGTCAATATCAAAGTAAACAAGGAAGAACCGAAGGCCGCAGCTGAAGTTGGTGACGTACGCGTCCTAGAGAGTGAGGGGGGAATGGTGTTTGGGGAAAGTGCGGTCAGCCTGCTAGGTGGCAGCAGTCCGGAGCACTCGGGGGAGGGGAAAGAGGGAAGGATGAAAGAGCGAGGGGAAAGGTGATGGCGGTACAGGAGAGGGAGCGGTGTGCAGTCCGCTTTAATCCGGGAATTGGGTAGTCGCGGAGTACCATCCACCACAAAAAACACAAGAGCTTCCCTCACGTGCGTTCACTGTGTACCACGGTGACCACCAGGATGATTGGCGAAGTTACCCCACGTATGCGTCGTACAAGTGGACTACAATGATGCCCCCACCCTCATCGTGCTGGTATACCGTACACTGTGATCCTCTGCGAGCAATACCTTCGTAGAAAACTTGAAGGAACACAACATGCGTAAGATTGTCATGGGAAAATTCAATACGGACATTAAGAAGCTCTCAAACAGCTGGTTCGCGGACTTCATGAACGAAGTGTTCGATTTGGATCTAGCCAGTGATGATCAAATTCCCACAACCCTTACGGGGAGTGTTACAGATTCTGTCTTCGTCAGGGGCAAAGACAAGCTAGTGGTTGCCAAGTACGTCAGCTACTTCAGTCTCCACATGCCTCTACTGTCCATCGTTCGTCGGTGCTCATCGTGTCCATCGCTCCTCACAATTCGTTCCTTTATTTCACAATCTCGTCTGGCTAAGTGGGTACGTCATCTGGGCCACCGCTTTTACCATCATGAACCATCAACGACCAGCGGGGCCACGTCGTCATCCCGTTTATACCTGACAACAGACAAAACTCTTCGTGTGAGCATCAACGGCAACCAGGGTGCGGTGTCCCTTGATCATATTAAGCCAGCCCACGTCACCTCTAATATCTTATATTCCGCGCTACTTGACGTCCACATGACACATTCGGAACTCTCGGAACGCGTCACCTGGTCATCCACCAGATTGTCCGTGGCGGACCCTTTTCCGATCTCGGGATAGGGGGGAGGGGAGCCCCGTAGCGCCCCCGATGGCGTGCTATGGTGCCGGGTGAATATATGCTCGTGTCCCAGTTCTCCTCTGGCTGGCACAGGTCAGGGGCCGTTGTTCTGGTGGTTAGTTACTGCACAGAGGAATACGCGGAGAACATAGGGAAAGAATCCAAGCGTGCTGGTATAAGCTGTGTGAATTCCAATGTGACTGAGGCATCACCCTGAGTATGGGGTGAAGACGGACAAGACGACACCAAAAACGGTGTTCTTCTTGTACCTTCGCCCCGTCAGCTTGTCCATGTCGTCCGGCACTTCTTCACGCACAGACTCGGGGTAATGTCAGGCATGTTGGAATTTCTAGTCCTGGGCGATGCGATACGTATGTACGTACGGCTTACACGTCACATGGAGCATAGTGAAGACAATCCATCATAATACATTAGGGAAATCTAGGAACGCCACCGGAGAAGTGAAACCCTCGTGAGTAAGAAATAGAACGTGTCACGTGTTATCTGCGGGTACCACCATAGAGATAGGTACTTGCGGGGTAAACATTTCCCGTCCTTCGCCATTACGGCTAGGCCAGCTTGCGTTATCTAGGTAAATCTTATGGCTCAACTAACCCCCGAATTCGTAGATGTGACTTGATCTCGACTTGACTTGCAGATGCCTTGGAAGAGTGCTAATGCACTTCAGAAACCCTGCTCGGCTTGAAGCGTTTTTACGCATCGAGCTCGACTTGATACGTACGATGAAAACGTCAATTGAGCGCGCGGGCTACCTTGAGCCCGACTTGGATAACGCTACAGCACGGCAGCTTCGGGAAGCCACATGACACTCAGAATCTTGCCTCTACATGAGCTGATGCGTCATCAATTTGTTTACAGGGACTTTGCACAAGCGTTGGTGCCAGATGACAGGTGTGGCACATATTAAAGGGGCATGGAAGTGACCCCGATATATTTTTTGTTTTTCGCTGCGACGTCTTCTGCAACGGATAAAAGGTGGTCCTGCGAAAGAACGATGA
Organism: Ornithodoros turicata; assembly: GCF_037126465.1. Taxonomy (NCBI): domain Eukaryota; kingdom Metazoa; phylum Arthropoda; class Arachnida; order Ixodida; family Argasidae; genus Ornithodoros; species Ornithodoros turicata. The sequence goes on along the minus strand of NC_088201.1, from coordinate 100,587,096 downwards.
GCGCAGGTAACCAACAGAGTGCCGCAAGGCTCTCTTCCGCGCACCTTTCAAGAACCCTCTCCACATCCAAAGAGGGCATCGGCGAAGTAGAATCGCAGAGCAAACGTGTGAAGTTCAGTCAAAATGCATTTGGTGTATCTCAGATTGTCTTTCTTTGCATCGTGATTTTGCACTGGCTGGCACTTTGTCCGGCTCTTGATCCGGCAGTTTCCAGGACTGAAAGCAGTATTAGGCCGCAACCGCATGGAGCAACTTTTGCCAACTGAATCGGGCCAGCGGAGCGCCAACTCATAAGAGCTGAGCGTGAACGGAACGGTATCAAAGCTATGCAACCGCATGGAGCAATGTCCAAAGTTGAGGTTTTCATGGCGAGGTGTCGTCCTAGCGTTTACCACCGCTTGTTGTACACGATGTCGCAATGCTTCTTGTAGTAAACTGCTGTACGCAGTGTTTAGTAACATACATGATATTTTAGAGTTAGAGTTAGAGTTAGTTAGTTTAGAGTCACCGTTATCTCCTCACACATTTCCGACTTGCCATGTGCCACAAATAATATTTTGTCTTTATTTGTCTGTATTTTGTATTTAATATGTTTCATTTAGTCACCTTCGCCTTGCACACACCTTGCCACCTCCTGCCAAAGGGTATATTTTAAGTTCAAAAGGGGTGGCCTCCATGAAACCTCCGATATTAATATATCCACGTCCAAGTCCGCGCGACGGGCCATCTGCGTGTCCTTCTAGGTGGCAGGGCGAAGAAAGCAAAATCCGAAAAAAAAAAAGCGGTCACAGTCATGGTCACCGATGACTTTGTCACGTGCTTGTGACATTTCCTGCGAAACGTGTTTTCATTGGTGCACATGGTTCCGTCGGGTGGCGTCACTTCCTCTCCTCAGACTACATATCTATCCTTGGCAGAAACCGGCTCATCGGTCCGTCGTCTATTGTTCGCTTAGTAGATCATCGTTCCTTTCAAGTTCTGCTGCCATTCAGTTGGCAAAAGTGCTCCATGCGGTTGCCGCCTTTCTATCCCACAGGAGGTCTCTATCTCGTGCTATACAATCATCTGAGACAGTCCTTGAATGACAAGAAGTTCGTGGCCATGGTGCCTCTTCTGCGCAATTGTGCGGACGTTTTTGTGGGATTCCCGATTCTGTTCCGGTGGACTGAGCTTCTGCTGCACATATTTTTCTCCGAAATGGAAAACCTCGTAAAAATGATCCTGCGTCGTTTTTTTTTTGTGTGTGCAGAAGCTTAATGAGACAAGTCCGGTATGGCATTGAGACCCATTCACTTAAACCTGTCATCAAACTGGAAAGAAAGCCTGGTGATTGGTGCCGATAGAGAAACCGCAATGTCCGAGTTGACAATTGAAGAGAACCAATACTCCAGGCTTGTGTTTCAGAGCAAGCGAGATTCGCTTCTAACAGCATTATATATTTGTAGAGATGGTAGTCCTGGTCTATATACCGCTTCGGGATGGCGCCAGTAGAACCACCAATGTTGTTCTCCTCTTTATTAGGGCTCTCCTCCCATTAGGGCTCTGTGTGCTCTGCTCCAAAAGCAGCGAAACCTGCTACAAAACTACATTTTTCCTGCTACAAGGGCTGCCACGAACAGCAATTTGTCAGTTCCACCACTGATGGGAAAGGTAAACTCGCCGAACTGCCTCACGTGTGGAAGTGAAACACTGAGCACATTATAATTAACTACTCCAGATACGGTGTCCAACGTAATGACCTCAGAGCCGCCTTGGAAAGACTGCACCACCGTCCTCTAGACTTAGTGATGCTTCTCGGAGAATGGCCGAGAAAGCTTAGAGAGCGTGCGACAGCTGCTTTAATTTACATCTCTTGTGGACATTGCAGCGCCTCTATTTTTAGACTTACCGATTTTTATTTTCAAGTGTTTTGGAGTAGCCGGCTCCTGTGTTTTGTAGGAGCCTCCATCTCCATATTTTTTTCTTTCCTAACTCCAACTCGGGTTCTGCAATTATTAGAAATATTTCAAATAACAGTGGCAACATCTCACATTCGGAGGAACGAACGGTCAACAATTTCATAATTGGCATAAAACAGAGAGATCAATAACGTAACTGGAATCTTATTAATAACTAACACCGTAGCTTGTTCATTGTAACGAATTCTAAATAGTGTATTAGTGTGCTATATAGTGTGAGACGTTGAATAAATTTTCTCAAACAAAATAACTAAAGATGTAGCACGCGATGTTATTTACAGAGCGCAAATAATGAAGTGGAAGCTGCTAAGTAACAATTTATTTTTCTTATCGGGCTTCGAGGAACACCTGTCCCATTACCACTTTAAAGGGCGACACGCATACGACGTTTTCTCGACGCAAGAACGCCGAGCGCTCGACATTTTTACGTTCAGCTCCACGAACAATAGCCGTCGAGCGGGGACGCCATCATCTGAGGTGAACAGATCGGAGCGGCAAGCGCAGGAAGCGACGTGCCCGTCTTGACCAATCGCATGTCTGGCCGGAAACGACCGTCTGTGGCCGCTCAGCTGTGTGGGCATAGACGGTGTGGTCGCGAAATACGCGCAAGAGGAAGACCAGAAGAGGAAAAAGAAAGAGAACGAAGTGGACCGGGCAGTACTGGCTGCAAATGAAAATAATTGGGGACACGGGAGCGACAGAACGCATACCATCCCACTTGCTAGCCATTGTTCGATTGTCGTTTCCCTCTGGGCAAGATATCGCTGCACCCAGTAGAGTGTTCTGGACGGTCTTCTTCAATCCTTCTACCGCAACATCTGTCGCTCTTAGAGAAGAAGCTGCTTTTCTTCTTTAACAGCAGCAGCAATTTTCGTCGTTGGTCCATACTGGGAGACGCAGGAGAACAGCGGACGGAAGCGGAAGTACAAGCAAGAGATTTCCACTTTGATGGTCGGCGCGCCTTGTTTATTGCCTTTGGTTACCAGATATTGTATTTATAGAAAGTTATACTGCACGTTTTTCAAGTGATACCTGTCGCGTATGTTATGCCAGCCTATAATAGCGAGAAATGCCGCCAGGGGCCTCGAGTACAAATTTTGCGCCGGCTCCTAGGCTGCGCCGAGAAAACGTCGTTTGCGGGTGGGCCCGACGTTTCCCCACCGGGAGTGACGTCACGACCTCAAATCTCGGCGCATATGGATCGAGAAAACGTCGTATGCGGTTAACGCTTAATACTGGTATACTATGCAGGGTGTTAGTTTTTATCCATATATTTTTAAAAGTGACTGTCGCATCTGTGCAGGTTGATTCCGAAGCAATAGCCCAGTTTTAGTGGAATAGCTTTTGTACAATTTGATGTAATGCATGACAGGAGGAGTCGCAGAATGTTGAGAGTGTGCCGGAATTCAATTTCTGAAAACTGGAGCAAAACGTCACACGGAAAAGTCGAATCACAGAGCGCCCTTTGCCGACCGTCGGGAGGGCGGGCGTCTGCAGGTTGCGGAAAGTGTGTGATTTATGTCATGGAGTGAGGCTTCTCGGGTAGCGCCTGGCGCATGCGTACAGCCAGAAGCGTAAAACCGTGTGTGGCAACAAACGTGAGGTTTTGATGCTCGTCTGTTGGAGCTCGGTTTCTTCACTCAAAGATTGGCAAGCAAGACTACCCATTTGTTTGAACCTGATACGATAGATGGCTTTGTTTCTTCAGAGTTGGGTACGCCACCTGAGTCGGCCTTGTACATGACATTCAGAGGACTGCACGCAAGAACCTTGAACTTGGCCGTCTGAAGCAAGCACTACAATAAAAGAATGGCCGTCGGCAGCCCGTATGGCAGCTTTCGGGAGCTCGCTTTTAAGTACTGCACCTCGTGTTCCCTGGAATGCGTCTTCTCTGGGACAGGTTGGACAATGAATCTCGGATGCATAGTATAGAGCAGCGTTTCTGAAACTTTTCCAGTACGTGGCCCCTTTTAGTAGTACCAAACCTACCACGACCCCCCACCTTAGTAATCCTTCTGACAGTTGACTTTCTTCAGTGATGCAGGTACATTTACATTTTAATTTATTTAAAAGACATTAACCACAGCAGAGAGAGCTATCAAAAATGCTTATTAATTGTTTTAAGAAGGATTGGTTTAATCATGAATTCTAATGAGAATGATGTATCTGCCGTATTGATACAAGCGAAGCAGTACGGGGGTCTGTAATGGTCAAGGTACATCACATGTCTGCTTCAGCATTCAACCTGCTTCTGGAGTTTGATTTGATTACTAGGAGAGTTGAGAAACCACTTTCACAGACGCATGTAGATGAGAAAGGAAGGGCAATTTCCAGGGAGAATTTGCTGGTCTTGGGGCAATCGGAAATCGTTTTGGCCCAGCAATTAGAGTTGCTGAACGGTTGTTCTCCTCTTTGGCTGCGGTGTTGTTGATGAGTTCCAAGAATTCCTCTTGTATGTCACCAGGAAGGCTGTAAGGAGTGCATCGGCCTCCCTACATATATGCTTATATATGACCGTTAAAGAAAACGGCGTTGAAAGAGCCTAGGTACTGAGACTGAAAATTCATCTCTGTTACGGGGAGCACAATGCACATATAGATGCACCCTCCATGACTCCCCCAAGAAAAAGGATCATGACCCATTTTCAGGTCATGACCCCCAGTTTGAGAAACACTGGTCACTGGTATAGTGATTCTCAGAGTGGAAATGTTCAAATACACAAGTTCTTTGCATCATGTCATCCTATATTATGTTTGTGTCAATCACTGTTTTATTGTTAGGAAGGGGAAACGTGCTTCCCGGAGCCGAATTTAATTTCTGGGTCGACCCTGAAGCGGCGGATGTTGTCCTAGCTAAGGCGCAGTGCCCTGTTACCATCGTGCCCTGGGAAGCAAGCTTGGACTCCCTTCTGCCATGGGTAACTATAGAATTCTGATATACGTATACAGATTACGATAATATTTGGACTAGCTGGTATTGTACACTTGTGAAAGAGAGTGCATCAACAGAGGACAAGTGGTGACCGGCAGTTAAAGAAAACGCCACAAGCAGACATGTGAAGGTGCAGTATCCGCGTTTTTCGCCAAATCGACGCCGCACAGCGGTGAAACTCGGGACTAGCCGACCCAGGTACACACGGCCGACCCGCTTTCTATTGCGGAGAAGTTGTTGCTTTTCGCATGCATCGTTGACCTGCACCTGTATTTTGCTGTTGAAATCATGGATGAAGGAAACAGTGCAGAGAACGACCAGCAAATTAAACCAAACTACTTTTGTTCTGTTTCGCAATGCGACTCTGCGCGCCGAAGGAACAGCCAGTTTGTCTTTCCGCGTTTTCTTCTTTCCACACATGGAATACCGCCTACTTTGACGCATCCTCGGAAGATATGGATTGAGCGACTCGAAATCAGCAAACCTGTTACATCAGCAATGGTTGTATGTGTGTGGCAGAGCTCTTGGAGCGATACTGCCTACATATCTGATGAACGTTCTTATTTTTATTTTTCTGAAGCACACTTCTGTGCAACTCACGTCAGGAAGGGAAGCAAAACATTGTCTAGGCAAAACAGAACTTTTTTTTAAAACTTGAGCAGCCATTATGTGCAGGAAAGCGCAGGGTATAGCGCGAAAACGTATACCAAGTCAGTTTTGTAACTGTGCATTTGAATCAGCGCGTCAAATCACTTGGGGAAATAATTCAGAAAGAATGCGACGTTTCGTTAAGGTTTCCCTAAAACATGCGCAGCAGTGACACACGGGTGTGCCCCCCCCCCCCCCAACATTACCCTGTAAATTCTAAACGCGCTACACACGTAGACGATCTTATCTGTAAGAGAGCATCAGCACAGATATCGTGTGCTCGCATGTCTCTGACATTCCTGCAGCGGAGTACAGTCGCTGCTTGTTATTTCGGCATCGCAACCGGTAAACGTGAAATTCACCTTCACGAAGTGTGTTTGATCAAACACGCCGGAACTTCGCAAATAATACGCTACAACTATAGGCTTCTCTTTGGGCAACTCGGTGACGCCTGCGAGAAGTATATGAGCAGCGTTTAATACACGTTCGCCTTCAACGCATCGAGAATCAACATTGCAGTTCAGAAATCTCAAAATCGAAACTAAACGACATCCTAGTTACGTCCGCCATGTTGGAGGTTAGATGCACCACCTACAGGTCGCGCAAAACGCGAATTGACATATGTGCGTGCATGTTATACGTATGCAACGCAATGACTGAAGCTAAGTAGATTGATGGGGCGGGGAGGGCATAAGATCAAAAAGCAAAATGAAGCAAAAAGCGAAACGCACGCATAAATCATTATCGCACGCATTATCAATTAGGCGTCTTCTTTGCCTCGAGTAGCCGGATCAGCTTATAAGCATATACGACAGTAGCGAACCAGGATACATTGTTCTGAAAAAACGCTGTGTAGTTGCGACGCCCCACCATGACACGCGAGCTATGGGGACAGAAAACATCAGAACTGCACATAAAAAATCAAGCGTTTCACTGTAATCGCATGTGGTGGTTTCAGCAGGGTTATTTTGTAACACTTTGCCCACAAGTTTTGCATGGTAACGCATACCTCAACGATGTCGTGCGCAGCTTGCTTCTTTGATGCGTGAGAAATCTTCGGCATTCTCCTGCAGCTCCCATACAGGATAAATGGCCAGCTCAACTTACTACGATCCAGGAGCAGACGGGTCTCTTGTCATGTAGCCATGGGATATTTGTCTGTCAGACTCACGCATATTTTATCACGACACGCAGGTCCTCCAAATGGCACACTACAAAATACTTGTATGTTGGCACCTTACGAAAGATACACGTTGCCCTCAAACATCCTGACGGGCTTATTCCGTTTAAATCTTCACAATCATCCCTGCTTTTAAGACGCCGATAGCTGCAACAAAACCAAAAACCAAACCAGGGGGCTTACTCGCTTATACGTCTAACGAGCTAACAGGTGAGGGGCACTCGTGAAGAAGGGCACGGGACTCCGCACGTGCACGACACCCTTCGCTTGGAAAGGTTCCCTCCTCGAACTGTACCGAACGCGACGTCGTAGAGCACGCTGCGCACGTCACTAAGTATGGCAGTATTTTAGAACCGTCGCTCGCCCACCTGGATAACCGACAATTCAGCACCGAATGCAACATCTTAAATATAGTAAATGCACCGACGCGGGATCGCGGTACCCACAATTGTGATGAGGCAGTGATCGTGATCGCCCTCAGGAGCGGGTTTCGGCGACCGAGATCAACAACGAAGTCGCTTGTGATTATTCACGTTAAACGAGCATAGAAACGGATCAAGTCACTACCATTTTTTTAAAATCACATCGTTAACCTGACTACTCAAATGCACAATCCTCGTTGTCGTTGCGCCATGAAACCCCTAATTATGATCAATTAAAATGCACAATGTGAAGTCATTCATTCGACAGACGCATAAATCTCGAGGAATTCATTTTAAAATGGCGACCGTGCGCAACGATGGCAATACTTGCAACTAGCCGTGCGGGTCGCTTTGACGTCACTACCCCAACTGGTTTGCAGGTTTAGAGAAACGTCGTCTTCTATACAGGGAGGGAACAGGTAGAGAAACGAAGAGGGATAAAAGTGGGGAAAGCGCCAGCTCCGATTGATGCGCGGTCTCTCTTCGTAACCGTTAATGACATCACCGGTACCAGCTCCCGTTGCGTAGTGGTTAGGATAATCGCTTTCCACGCGGAGACAGGGAGGTGACACGGGTTCGAATCCTGTCACCGGCTGTGCTGTCTGAGGTTTTCCCTGGATTTCCCGATGATTTTCCAGACGAGTGCCGGCAGAGTTCCCCCTGAAGTCGGCCCAGGGCGCATACTAACCCCTTCTATCCCCCACTTCTTCCTGCTGTCCTCTGTCCACGTCTGTATGCCGCTCATAGCCACAGTTTCTTCGCGGCGCTAACACGGAACTTAAAAAAATCACTGGTGACGTTTTCTTCCTCCACCCCCACCCCCCTCCTCGTTTCGCAGAGCAGAGCGAGTTGAGAGCGAACGCGCGCGTCTACGTTCGGGGGCGTTTTTCTCAAAGAAAAATATTGCGTACAAATAATTTTGTGTGTGTTTGTTCTCAAGTAAGCTCACATCCTTTCGTAATGCGACAGAAAAAGAATCTTTTGGATGGCTTTCTGGGCTCCTTCAAGGATGATTGGCGCATGCGCAATGGTTCTGTTTCTCCCTCGCCTACTCTCTACTCGCACTGCCGGTTCCCTGCTGGGAAGATGGCGGTGATAACGGCGGCCCGCATGAAGAAAACAACACGGAAACATGCCGAAATAGCTTCTTCATAGACGAATAATTTCATTCAAGCAGACATCTTCTGAACCAATATTTCCTTTTAATTTGAAACTTCAATGGGTATTGTGCCCAGCTCTCGCCATACGGGTGTCACATGAAAACCTGGATCCCGAACATGAATTGCGAACGGTACATGCGTATCCAGTGGGATTGTGGCGGCCAGGATTGCGAGCCCAGATTGTGTGCGGGAGTGCGTTTGGGGTATTAATCAGCACGAAACAATTTTATGCGCCGCTACCTCGCATACGTCGATCTGCATTACCCCTTCGTTCCAATAAAGTGTGATTCTGTCGTCAGGAAGTATGATTATTCCGTTTCGTGCATAGAGTAATCGGCGTCTTATGTTAGAGATGTTGCTGGTATGGAGATGAAACCATGAAGCGTAGAGGCGCCGATACTGAGTCTTGATGAATACCGGCCGAAACACTGGCAAATTCACATGAAGAAGTATTGAACTGGACAGACCGTTAATGCGATGCTAGAAAGCGAGAGATCAAAGTAATCAAGGTATCTTTGGTGTCCATAATTTTCGTTTACGTTCCTGTGCGCGTTGTCAAAGCGTTAAAAGGATACGGCACTAACCTATTTCCTGTGTGTTTCTTTACAGGAGCATTACGATGCATTGACAAACATCGGTACTACAAAAGCTCAATTCTACAAAGACATAACTGCTATGCATACGACAGGACGATACAGAAGAGAAGGAGGCGCAGAATTTGCGGACCCACTAGCAGTTTTGGCAGCCTTGATTCCGCAGTCCATAATTAAAAGCAAGCAGAGCCGTGTCGACGTAGAAACAATGGGAAATTACACCAGAGGACAATTGGTGCATGCTTGGGAACCGTTGCTCTTACCCCATGTCACCAGGAATGTCACATTAGCGCTCGCCTTGAATACAACACTTTTAAACAACGCGCTAGGAAAAGCACTTTGCTGAACAATGAACAACTGGGCGTTGCTTTCGTCTTGAATGTACCTACGAGTAAATGCATCGTGCACCCTTCATGTTCAAGTGTACATCAAATATCATTAAAAATACAAGGTAAAGCGTTTTACACCTTAAAGGGTGTTTTTGATTTTTCCCATGGCAGTTACCTTTTAGGGTGTTATTGAACACCCCACAAAGAGGGTGTTTCTGTAAATGCCCTTTTACAAAGAGTGTTAATTGCAAAAAAAGAAAAAAAAACTTTCAACATGGGTGCTGTTACGGGTTGGATGAGGTGTTCATGCGTTACATTGTGCAAAATGAGTACAACATTGGGGTGAACCTGGCTAATGACGTTTATTTCAATTTCTGCAAAAACTCATTGAAAAACTTGATGTGTACACGTGGCTGCGTGTCTGTCCCCTTTAAGCACAGCCATTCCAAAATGGTCAATGTGTTGAACGCCGTCCTGTTATATTTGACATTAAAAAGACAGTAAGGAGCTGTCAAGGTAGCTACGCCCTCCTCCACATCAATTAGGCGGAAGAGGCAGATCTGGTCCACGTAAAGGTAGAGGTTTTCTGCAGCCACTGGAGAGGTGCCCGTGTAGACAACACATGCCCACGCAACGCATGGTGCGCCAGTATACGTCTAAAAGACGTCTAAATGTAGACTTTGAGAATGTCTATTAGACGTCTAATAAAGTAGCTCTATTGCTCCGTATCCGTCCCCTAGCCTTCCCCTAGCCCAGCTAACGTTACGCTAAAATACGGCTATTAGCCGGATAAGTATAGCATCGATTTAGACCTTTTTGAGACCAAATGTCTAAAATGGGACACCACTTATCTATCCACTAAGCCGTCATATGGCCATGTATTAGCCATGATGTCTAAAATTATAGATAATTTATACCGAAATTTTGGCACTAGTGGCCCATGTATTGGTTCATCCAGGTATATGTCCCTCACGTGCACATGCAGGTGTGTGTGGTTCATGCACAGTATGTCTATACAATTCAAAGAGGAGCCATGGAAGTTGGTACAATATTTCTCTCTATTAACATAGAGGGTAAACATTGACATTGAGTTGCCAACATGAAGACAAGATACCAGACATCGTGAGCACTTCCCCTCTTTGCACCATGACATACCAACAAATCGCAGTACTTGTATCACTGTTAGCTGCAAGCAATGCCTCTGTTTTCGGGTCCATGCACTGATCTAAGATTGCTCCAAAGGCAACAAGTACTTTACACACGTGTGGTACACAAGTACTTTACACAGCGATATTGAACAACAGTACAGTCAGATCTGAAAAGGTAACGGTTTTCGTTTACCTGAAATGTGATTGTAGCTGCAGCTAAGCTGAAGCGCCAACAAATGCGTCACAGGACAGGCGTTGTATTCGTCACCTCCAGTCCATGAGTCTGCAAGCACCTATAAAAATAATAAAGGCATGAAACCAAGAGGTACCAGAGTCAAAATGATGTGTGCTGTTTTACACAGCCAGCTATCAAATGAAAGAACTGCTCAACATACGCACTGGTTTAAAAGAAATGGAACAATCTGAATTATACTGCCCCTGGCAAGGTGTCCACTGAACCCGTATTTTATTGCAACACAGACAGCACTGAACGTAACCAAACAATTGAATTTTATTACCACACATTTAGTTCAGTCCCACTTCTCCATTGTGTTCGTCACTCATACGCAACCACATTCTGCAGACAAAGAAAACGATATTCAGCTGCTGTGCTCCACAGCTCTATCGCATGGGATTGTGAACACAATCAGGAACAAATATGAAAGCGAGGGACAAAAAAAAAAAAAAAAGGAAACTCACCCCTGAAACCTGAAGTCCAGAGAACAAAGGGACGTTGCCTCCCTGCCACAACAGGGCTCGTTGTTACGCCATCATTCATTGGATTGGACAGGATACAGGAACTGCCTCGTTGAACCAAAGATTACAATACAAAACACACGCAACACCAGGCAAGAAATTAACTTACTAAACTTCTAAACACTTCTGTAGCGTGAGCTCCCGGTAACAAACCGAACGCGAGCGAAGAAGTTTGAACCAGGGTTGCCACACGTGAAGCAGAATTCTCTGTAGATCCGAGCCCAAAAAATCTGTAGATCGAGCTACAAATCTGTAGCCACTCAAAACTCAGCGACATGAACGTTTTGCCTTCGAATCTGGAATGTCTGTCTGCGTCTCTAAATTAGTGGCAGAGCAAGGGCTTATTTCGTTCCACTGCTGAAGACCACAGCCGGAATTCATTGCGGCGGCACACTGCCATTACGTGTTGGAACTTTCGGGTTCGCTTTGCGATGTAGCGTTTTTTTTTTGTCATTGCAGTGGACGTAAGTGTCCACTACAATCACAAAAAAAAGTGTCCCTGCACGTAGATTTTAGTACTTTGACATGTGTCTCACATCAGCTGTAGCGCTCTAATGCAAGAATAACGTATCGCCGTGTAGTAGGAACAATTATCTCGCTCGTTCCACCATCACAGTGATGAGCGAAGATCACAATGAACCACAAGAACAATAAAGCTCGATATATTATTTCCACAGATATAATGAAAGCGTATATGCGTGACGCGAATTATAAATGTTGTGGTTTCACTTCAAAGCCAGTCAAGTCAAGTCTGCGAGGTAAACTGGTACCGCGCACACAAATACTCAAGAAAAACTGGTTTATCGTTGGGGCTTGCCAATGGTTCGTTCGCTGCAGACGTCCTTCTCTTTCGGCGAGCCCCGCCAGTTTTGTGGTCGACAAACAGCACGTGTTTTGTGTGCGGGAGGCCAGTTATGATGGTCGGTGAGAGGCTGTGTTTTTGCTTCGTTTTCATCAAAAAACTGCAGAAAATATTCTAGAGAATAGTCGGTCAAACACTCATTCCCGCGTTCTGCTGACGTTTTTCATCGTTGTCGTTGTGTGCACTGATGCGAAACACGTACCGCACGTGTATACTGTGTCGAGTGATCCATTCGTTGGAGCAAAAAACCATGAGATTTCCAAAAATCCCTGTAGATCTGTAGATTTTTCGAAATGTAGGTAGATCCCACGATAAATCTGCAGATGTGGCAACACTGGTTTGAACACTGACCGTTGCGGGGTTGCGCTGGCTGCGCCCTTTCCAAAGCCGTTTCCAAACTGGCGGGCCGAGGGCTTCGCACCTATTTTCGTCTCACTGCAGCACTCTCGCGCAGTCGTGTTTTCTTTTGCGTGCTTGTAACGATCTTCCATTCATTCAGACTAGGTTGTTCATGGGGTCAGTGCAAATAAAAATTGAATTTAATCACGTTGATCCTCACTGTTGCAAGGCACACGGCAGTAAAAACGAACTACTGATAATTTTTCGCAGAGCACAAGGCAACGCCATGTTGTAGCTCCTGTGAAAATAGTTGCATAAATTTGTGATGCAAGTCTAAATGTGACCAACATATGACACGCTTTTAGACGTCTAACAGTAGACGTCTACAGCGGAATATCTCGGCCATGTCTCGTAGACCACCCCTTTTAGATGTCTAAATAATGGATAGCGTTATGAATAGCTTCTAGGCGTCTAAATTTATCGGTATCCCTAGAGTCTCAAGTTATCCCATATTTAGACTAGCCCACCATGTGTTACCTGGTTGGTGTCACCGGAGCATCTGCATCCTGCAAAGGCAATCATCAGTACTGAAACTACGCAATTTTTAAAACTTCTTTCAGTTTGAATGACGAATAGAAAGTGACAACGTGATAACCTAAGCATGATTCAGCATGCATAATTTGACTTGAACTGAAAGGCTATGGGTTAGTGGGAATACTGAAGCCAGTTGCTCTATAGCAAATTAGAAAATAGGGCCATAATCCGAGACACAGGTAAAAAAGAACTAGCGCAGCAAAAGGCAATTTAGTTTGAATGAAAAGAACAAAGTTAAATACCGGCTGTGTAACAAGAAGAAATAAGTTAATCAGAATTTAGTTTCCAAAGCACGAAAAGCTTTTGTGCAGATCATGAGATTATTAAGGTTTGAAGATGGCTAAATGCATAAGTAACTCACACTGTGAACAATAAGGCAATTGAAAGCCTTTGGTTCCTTCAGCACTGTACACAAGATGTGCGATGCATACACAGCCAGGGTATCTGTAGTGAAGAAACGGGAGACTCAGTATTACAGGTATTAATTCACAAAAGCATGCATTCAAAACTATATTGGAAAATGAGTACAAGTTACAAACGTTGTTAAGTTACTAGATAATCATTTACGAAAGCATACGAGATTTGAAGTTACTAGAAGATGTATTTCGGATATGCAACTCAAAAACTCTACTAATGTTACTGTACCAGTATGAGAAGCGGAAAAGCACAGAACACGTAACGGCATAGTACAGGGCAGATAGAGAAATACAGAAACCCTCATAAGCAGCAGCACGTGACAGAAGTCTTTCAAAGGCAAGTCACTTACGCTGTTTTCTTCTCCTGGATATACATTGGTCCTCATTTGTTTCCACAATGGCCTCTATAATATCTGCAGGACACCGGACCTCCCCACTGAGGGCAATATGACGAACGACATCAAGGCCTTCATGAATGCTTGCGAGTACTGGCACCCGGTAAACTCGCTCAACTTTCTTGAGGAACTGAAACATACAATACTGGCTTGTGAAAATTATAATGCCACAGATATGCAAACCTCTCACTGAACCGCTTACCCTGTCTGCTTCCATCAGGTATGGAAGCCTTTCCTTAGCAGTACCCACTGGCAGCACTGCTAGGGCAGTAATCCTTTCAGACATGGTAGCCGCCATGCGCAGTTTAATATCTGGTTTTCGTCCGGGGTAGTCTTTTCGACTTCTTTTCCCAGCCACTCCTCATGTGCACGTAAACTCTCATCATCCTCCCCCGCCGAATAGGTGGGTGCCTGGAACAGGTGTTTTGTTCAATGGCAGTTAGCACAGTGGGTAGCACCTTAACACACACAAAAAAAAAATCATAATCACGCTGTGTATAAAAAAAAAAGAAGTAGAGGACACAGAAGGTGATGGGTCACGAAGAGCAAGAATTGTGAATATCAACCGGTTTTGTTTGTTAAAAGCAGCCTACTCTCATCAGGCAACCTTTTTTGTTTTTTTGTTTCCAACTTTACACAAAAAAGGAATATGAATAAGTATGGTGCAAAATACGCTAGTGAACTTCTGCTTTTTCCTCTGGCACTGCCAAACTGGCGTCTGTTGCTTTCTACCTTCGTGTTATTCGTAACCTTCCTCCTAGCATTTTTGAATTTAGTCCTCAAGGACATAACTCATGATCCCTACATTTGAAGAGAGCGAACAATGTTGCACACATCTGCACAGAACCGGAATACATGAAATATTCAAACACAGGAAGATCAAAGCTCTCCAGATCCAACAACGTCTGCAAGCTCGGTGTAGCGGATGAGTAGCTGTCCAGCAACTTTAGCATAAAAACGTCTTGTTGGGGTTATGAAAAGAAAATTAATGTCAATTTGGAAACAAGTGTAATATGTACTGCGAAATAGTCAATGACACAGAATATTACAACAAAAAAGACTCAATGGAAAGCTCCCAGCACTCACATGCTAAGTGGCATCATAGCTTGGAGGAGGATATTTGTGATTCTTCTTTGGAGTGCCTGGTTGACCGGCTGGTTCGAGATTATTTCTGCATGAAGTGCACCGAAATTTACGAAAACGTAATTGTTGCCGTCAACATCAGTAGCCGTCTCACTGCTGTGATAAAAGGAAATAGTCATCGATACAACCTCTGCTAATTGGGAGGGGGAACGTATGGTCCCATCCGAACCCGGACGCGATAAGCTATGTCTGTGTTAGCTCGTTCTATCATGCCGGTTGCTGGGCTTTCCAACCTGCTTTCGTCGGACTAAAAATTATTTCACTGAAAAATTAGTCGCGCGCTATCCTCTGCGAGCTCCGTAGAGCATGAATTTTCGACTATTTTTTCCCGATACGATAGCTGCTCAATATTCCTGTCAATTATCATTAGCTTGAGTAAATTCGGCAAACAAAAACTTCATGAATGATTATGGGATGAGGTGATTCAACGCAACAATTACGGTACCATACTTCAGTGCACGTGGGTTAGCATATGAGTGGGATGACGATGAAAAAGATTAGGCATACACACTCGCACACACACATGACACAGGCAAATGAGATATCACACACGCAGGTGCGTCCTAACCGATGGGGATAGTAGTTCATGCGGTCGGCCACCGGAGATGAAATGCTGTGAAGAGCACATCTCCGCATTCATGGCAACATCTCTGAGGTCATAGGAGTTCAAGCAGGTTAGTAGACGTCAGGAACACATAGAATGAGTGCAGACATTGATAAATTCGGCACGGTCTTCAAATAGCTGGGGTAGAAAAGTCACATTTACTTTCAGAGTTCAGTTCGCAAAAATTTACATAATTAAACATTGATTACATGACATACACATCAGGAAGTGACAAAAACCTAGTAAGAGCAAATGCCGTTGACCGCATGGTCATATGTGGCGTAGTTTTTTTTTTATTATTAAAATTCACTGACATGTTTTCAGGGACACCCTGTAGATATCTGTAGAGGCCACCATGTTGGATGTAACACCTATCAATGGTTGGATATACAGTTATGCTTCACAGACTCTCAAACAGCTATTTAATATACTATACAGTCATGTGATTCACGCAATGCATGCCATGTTCACTTTTGTTGCGTCCTTACGAGAGACAGCACACAACGGATGGTAACATACGGAACGACATCCCAAGCAGCACAATGTACTGAAAGTCGAGTGCAATACGGGTGGACGGTATGTGTCTTATCGATCTTCTTTAGTTTCACGAGTGTGTTCAAGGCCTTTCACCTACCCGTCCACCCCTGTTGCACTCGACGTTCAGTACATTGTGCTGCCTGGGATTATCCCGTCTGACAGGTAAGAACTTGTGACCGACGTGGTCACGTCAAGATACAAGCAAAGAACTGAGAACCTCAGCCGCGGATCATGCATTCCTTAAATAACAAACAGGAAGTTGCTCTGCGCAGAATCAGCCAGGGCAAAACAAACCAGACTACACGCGATGTTCACTACGCGATAAGATAAGACATGACGATGCCTCCCGCGCGTGTGGGTTACCATATAACAGATACACTACAACCTTCTATCCAAACCTGTCTTAACATCGCGTGTAGAGTCTGCATAAAACGCAGTCACCACGCAGGTGCCGAGAGCCACCCTCAAATGCGTTCCACATAAATGACCAGCGTCACAGTGCTTTCATGTCAACAACACTCACCTTTCAACACGGTACACGCTGTCGCATTTCATCCCTTTCTGCCAGTCTGAAGGTTGAGGACTGGATGCCATGTGGGATTCCTCGTAAGACCGGATTAGCCGCGTTTACATGAATACGACACAAATGTATCGTATTGAGTTGTCGAATCGAATCCACACATGTAAACGGGTCAATTCGCCAGGAGAGCGTATCGTATTCAATTCGCTAAACAGAGGTGGATCGAGACGGTGGATGCGCATTCAGATTGTGCATGTAAACAGACGATGCGCATCGGGGGAGGAAGAGAGGATTATGGGAAGCGGCGTTCGGCTGCGAGCTAGTTGCGCCGTCTGCTACTTCCAGTCGGGATCACAAAATGATGATATTAGGGACTTCCCAGCCGCGCTCCGTTTTGGATATGTAGGCTAGTCTCCACTGGCAGAAGCAGCAGGGCTTGCAGCCGTAGAGTATATTTCATTCTGAAGTACGCTTGAAAATGGGGCGTAGATGCTACGTTTCCGATTCGACGTTTTAACGTTCGGCGCGAAGTTAGCGGGACACCGGAAACGGCAGTAGTTGCGGAGGTGCGCCTCTAACTTTCTGATATGACACGGGGTGTGGCCACCTCCGGTCTGGGCTCGATGCGCGTCCATGTAAACGGTGTTGTATCGTCTTCTCGCAGGTTTGGACTCGATTCGATATGCTTCGATACGCTTGTGTCGTATTCATGTAAACTTTTCTTTGAGTTTTCTTTGTTTTCAGCGCGCAGAACACGGATCCGTGCGAGATTTGAAATACCGTCGTCATCATCCAAGTTGACGTAAGTATCAAATTCTGCATCGAATATCTGAAAACGACATGCACGCAACAATAAAATTAATATATCCCGTAAGACCACAGATAACATTTCAATAAGATGATATTTACTATGATCGCAACTTTGATTAGATATTTATGGTCCAATAGGTATAAGATTGTTTATTTCTTTATTTTATTTTTTTAGCTGATTTGCGTGTTCTGATGACGCCGAAGTTGTCATGCTGGGCAAAAAGCGACGATGCGACAGCCCGCCTTGCAAAGTACCACGTGAGAAATGGGGAAGCCGCTGCTTGGAAGCCGCTATTAAGGCGGCTTTAGAGACACGGAGCGATACGGTGTGCGCGACATGCCGGGTTTTCTGAACACAGTTTCCAAACGATGAAACACTGCGTGTTTAGTTGATAAGAACTATACATACTTTATTTGACATTTTCTTGAAGAAGCGAATATTACCTTGACTTCGTTGTTAGACCATCTGACGAAAATTTTAACAGAAAGCTCCTATGAGGAGAATGTCGTGACGGCTTTTTTCTTTTCTTTTTTGTTTGTTTATCTTCCGTATCTGCGTGATGCGCACCAGATTGTTTGGCTAAAGATGGCTGTCTTGTGTGGTTTTGTTGTCCGTTGTCATTTATGTTGCATTCTCGACCCTCCGCAAGCAGTGACGTGACTGACTGCCGTCGCTCATGTCGAAACTCACACCTACGTGAGAGGTAGCGTGCATGGCTTAAATATTTCGAATGCGTCATAGTGGGCGGGCTTAGAAAATAAACAGGGGGAGATGTCACGCGATATCCCAAAGAACACAATGGCATCCAAGGAGTATCCCAGGATTGTCACCGTGGACGGAGGTGAGGTAGCACCCCAATTCGTCCAAATGTTTATTTCGTCAAAGTATTCACGACGTCCAAGTACTCAGCACGTCCGAAAAAAATTGGACATAGTGGGCATTGGACGAACTGAACCAAAGGGGGGGGGGGAACTTGACCAACCCGTCCAAATAACCGTACCGTCCAAACGCTTGTTTCGTCCGAAAAGGGAAGGGGATCTCCGAATGCGAGTGAACAATTGCTTCGTTTACGATTGAAGGTAGGATTTAAACAGTCACACCGAAAGATGCCATGCCATACACCAAGTAAAACGAAAAACAAGTGCTCAGCCTGGTCTGTTTATTTATTTTCTTTCTTTCCTTTTTTTTCATTCCAACAACTGACTTATTAGTTGAAGGTAAGATTTACACATTCCCACTGAAAGATGTTACACACCGAGTAAAACGAGAAACAAATGATCAGCCTGCTCCGTTTAGTTGTTCTTTTTTTTCTTTTAAACAACTAACTTATTAGTTAGCATGGCCCAGCATGTGGGACACGCGCTGCAGGTATGCCTTGATGACATGAGCAAACTGCTCTGTTACGTCTGTGACGGGTGCTTCGTTTCCCAGCATCATTTCCCCTGAGCTGTATTTTCCGTACGCCCATGAGCAGGAAGAGCGAGCCTCTTGTATCGTCTCCTTCTTGGCGAAGCCCTGTTCAACAGCAGCCGATTGTGTACCTGCAAATGGCGGTAAGAAGCATGAATACAAAGAGAGCAAGCGAGAAAGTATATATGCTATATTCTATTACTTATCATGATGATGTTCCCTGATTATGCGAATTTGTTGCTTACCTGGCTGTGCTTACATTGTGTATGGTTGACTCAAATTCGACGAGGAACTTCGAAAACGTCATGTGGGGTTGGCTCTTGAATTTCATGCGCAGCGAATTATGCAACCCTTCGGCGTGATTGTTTGTGGGAGATCGTCCTCATCCGCAAACTAATTCCAGAGATGAACGTTGGTAAGCCACTGCCGCACGAAGTAGTCTACGTAAAGGCAAAGGGCCGCAAGTTTCCTTTCAGATCCCTAGATGTTTCCAAGGAAGATCACTGACATTGGGAAACGCGGTGCGTAGCGAGAACACAGTTATAGAAAACAACACATCGTTAACTGGACGGTCACTGTAGGTCAGCGGTCCTGTGAACGGGTTTGTGTTTTCTGTGATTCCCCGTTTGATCGATAATCCATTTGCTTTCATGAATACAGTCACCTGCCATTCACCCAGTGTCAAAATGGCCTGTGCTTTCATGAATGCAGCCAGGCAGTCGCCTGCCGAAAGCAGCAGAGCCTTTGGGAATTCTCCCATTTGTACGAAACGGGCTATTGGACGGTACGGGTATTGGACGCGCTGGGCAAGTTTCTCCTCGCCTGTTCATTTCGTCCAAGTGTTCAGTGTGTCCGATTTTTTTCGGACGAATTAAATATTTCGACGTTGTGAGCACTTGGACGTAATAAACGTTAGCACGAAATGGGGCGGGGTATACTCAGATTGTCTCTGTGATGTCCTCGGGGACGAGGTTAGAACACTGTAAGGACACATGTAGGATGAACCTTTCCATTTCTCTACACTTTCATTTGGTTTCAGAGCATGCATACTATATGTTCGCAACAATGCATCTGTATTGCAGACACTCCTTAAGGATGCATAGTATAGTGTTTATTTTATTGCACAACACTTCGAGATATAGTGAGTATGGCAAATAATATCCTTAACATACAGTCTAGTATAGTCCTTAAGAAATAATAGTGTAGAACATCTTGAAATACAGTCGGACCTCATTTTATGAACCCTCGATATACGAATTCCCTCAACTTACGAACGCCTCCACAGGGAACCAAACCTTTTCCGTGTATTTTGACCTCGTTTTACGAACCTCGATATCCGAACTATGAACGGATTATTAGGGAACGGACCCAAAGCAGCCAAGTCATTCTGACCTCGATATACGAACGGGCGTTATGAACGTACAGTGGACAGGCCAATGGACCGGATAATGAAAGTTCCTTAGTACATGCTGCCAAGGTCAAACATACAGTGTCCCAACGCCACTATGTTCCACAAACACGATTCACCATTTCCTGAAAGAATAATTCGGGGGTTTACAGCCGAACGGTTGTGAGTTTGGACCAGGTCTCCGAGATGGAAAAATCTTGCCATTCTAAGAGGAGGCGTTAAGTCCTAACAGCAGGTGACAAGCGTGATATTTGCCGTTGGAAACAGTCTCATCGGCGCGCGATGCGGTACTTTTAGGACGGGGTGGATGAGTCAAGTGTCAGACTTCTGTCATCTCTTCTAAACAGGGTAGACTCTGCAGAAAGTATGGTGCAAAGCACAATTTCGCAGTATTTTCAAAAATAAAACTTATTCAAATCAATTTCCCGTGGTTTTGTGATGTATTTGTGCACTGCACGCCTCGGACCTCGATTTACGAACGATTTTCTGAGAAACGAAGGGTGTTCGTAAAGCGAGGTTGGACTGTACACTATAAAGCATTAATTTTACAGTATAAAATATTTTTAGAGTACACAATGAATCGCATTATGCTGCAGAAAACTTTCATGCACAACAAAATATGCGGTGCAAATGTAGAATGTTTACAGCACAAAATTCTTCAACACATACACTGACTACACTGCCAATATACTACTAACAATACTCTGACTAGCGTCGTGCTGTAGCGCCGTGTTTGTGTTTGTTTACGTGTCTTGCACATCACTCAGGCTTGCTTATCATGGAATTTATCCACCAGCTAGGCTGCATTTACGCCATTCTGTCAATGACCTTCCCTCAAGCAGGCTTCACCACTTTGGATTTTACCTCAGTATCGTCTTCGTCCCTTCCGGTTCTACGTCTTTATGCACTGTGGATGCTGTAGAAAACCTTCATGGACACTATGTAATGTCTACATTTATAACATAGAAAGTTCACAATACAAAATTCTTGTTCACAAAATTCTTGTACAGCGTGACTAGCATTACGCAGTACGAAACTTTAAAGTACAGCATAGCAAGTAGTGTACCTTAGTGACGCACAAAGTTTACAGTACAAAAATGTTCAAATACACAGAATACACTGACTAGTATTATCCTGTAGAAAATTCTCAATGTGGTAGTGTATGTAGTATCTATCTTAAAAACATACAAACACACCTTAGAGTAGAGACTAGTAATATAATGTAGAAGAGTTGTGGGGGCGCGCTTATCGCCAATCGCAAGCGCCGAGAGGGAAGGTACCCTCTCCGACAGCGTAGGTAAAAACGGGAGAGATGCGAAGAACCCAGGACAGACGACACAAAGAGCGACACACAAGGATTCCCACTGATGTAAGAGAATAAAGCTTCTCATTGCTATTTTCTGGTCGTGTCCGTGTTCTCGGGAAGCTGTAAGACGTGACGGCAGGAAGCCCCGGTGGGGTTAGCGGAGGGGAACCCCACAAAGTACAGTTTGGTACACAGAGTGACCAGCTGTAAATCATATGAAATCTTAAAATACAGTAAAGCTATAAAAAAAACATAGTTTCATGGCATACAAAAACGGTAGCATGTAAAAGAACACATGTATCAGCATTTAGTCCTCACCGTTCCACTCCTAGAGTGGAAAACCTCTCAACTTCATCATCAGAATATATATGTTGTTGTTGTTCTTGTTGTAGTCCTCACCATTACTCAACGCAGGTGCACCAGTGTAAAGCCCCTTAGATAAAGCTTACTTTATTCTGGTAAATTTTAAACTAACCAAATCCTGCAGTGCAAAACTATATTGCAAAATTGCAGCGTTGCGAAGAGCTGAGAAGTTGTGGCAAACAAGATATTGCCACGAAATTGTTACCCAGGGTGTAGCACAGCAACTGGTGAAGAGCGCCTCAACCGCTATATGCAGCACTGCCATCTTCATTGTGCTCCCATAGTTTGGTGTGCCACAAACCTCAAGTGTGACAGAGTACAATATTAACTGTGGTCTACACCAACTTGAATTATGGTGCAGTACCAGTTTTAGCAACTTTTTTTTCAGCTCTCTCCCGAGCATGTCGTAACTAGGACTGTATGGCCTTTTCCGTTTCGGCGACTGTACGAGAGTCTGTGGCTTTCTTGATAGCACCTGTAAAAATAAATGCATGGACGACATGAGCACACGAAAAGGCATACACTTTCATGTCGTTTATCAAAACGGTGAGACCCACAGGGCAATGATGTTTGTGCGCTGAGTGGAGGTGTCCGTACACGAGGGAAGTGTATGTCTAGTAGAGATGTCCGTAATGGGAGGCTGATTTGACGCCATATCATGCAGAGTGGTCCAGTCGACCTCTCCAATTTCGTTCTTTCAAACATATATTAAAGCCTTGTATCGAGGAGGCATATTGTCGTAGTTGAAAATAATTGGTGGTTATTTGATGTGGGCATTTCGACCATTGCGCTTCCTACGCAGTTTGACGCTACGTATCTTCATTACTATCTGACATATTCAGCTGAACTTTTTCCACGTATTTTCTGGGGTGGGTAACATTTCACATAAGTTCTGAAGATCCTAAGGTTTGGCTTTGAGGAGACAAAAAATGGCAAAGTTGCCTCATTTGTAAGATATGGCACGTTTTGTAAACCTCACAACTCGTCCCCCAGTTGTGATACCCGAAAGTAATCTACATCACTGTGTTCGTTTCGAAATGCCCTTTTTTCGCATAGCGAGTACACCGTATTGTGAATTATAGGACGACGGAAGCGAAAATAAGCTGCAAAGCTGTTTAACTTATATTGCGGTGTGTACCAAAATAATGCGGAATTGGACTTAGATTTACCTATATTAGTTGAAATGACACCATAATCGCGATATAAAAATAGGCCGTGGAGCAGTCTGAGCCCCTTGTGAGCGTCGCCGCGACGCCGTAGCAGACCACGGAATTGACGCACGTTGTCTCTCCTGCTGGATTTCCTGACTTTCATTTCGCGGTTATTTTGCGATCTGAGGTTGATTTTCGCGACAAGAAAAATTGCCACAGTTTGTTGCAGACTTCCTTTCGGCAACGCGAGGACAGAGTGTTCCTTGAACGAACGACACACGGATAGACAGCATAAACACAGTGTCAAACATCGTCTAACGTTTATTGCAAACACAACACTACGGAGGCTGGCCTCAAAAATCCTTCCGAAGGAAGGTGACCTCGTCCTCTCTAGGGGTGAAAGTCTTGCTGCTTACATTGCTGGCTGTCTTACCTTGCGTTCGGCAAGGATATGTTTCAGAACAAACACGCTCTACTAAACATGAGGCAATTGATGTTCTGAGGCCGGAACACATGGAAAGGACAAATACATACCAAGCCTCAAGTGCCTAAGAAATTAATGATGAAAGATTAATGATAGATGACAGAGCCCAGGACCGGTAATCCAGAAGATGTGGGTTCGAGTCATCATCTGGCTAACCTTTTCAGTGACTTTCATCTTTCATCATTATACGCTCTAGTAGTCTGTGGTTGTTTCCGTGGCCATATTGGCCATTGGCGCTCGACTGGCAATCGAGAGATGCGTAGTTCAAATTCCGCCGATGTCTGACTTTTTTTATGACTGTCATATTTCAATTGTTTCCGAAAGATGGGAAACTTATTCGCGCCGCGAATCCGTCTATGCCTACTTGGAGACAGGTGAAACACGACAAGTAGTGCGCAGACCCATTGTTGGCGAATGGTTCAACACAAATCCAGAGCTGCTTAGCCTTGGCTTGTCAACGAAGTACATCAGGCTGGAAGCAGGAGCGGCCCCTTCTTTATTTTCACGGAAACGGAAGGCAAAAACCTTCACCTCTACTTGGCGTTTCGACGTACGTCTGATTCCCGCTGTGTGTGTGTGGGGGGGGGGGGAGAGAAGAAACATAGGTACGAACCCGTCTCTCATCGAATATATGGCCTTCAAACTTCCACGAGATCTCCGAGTCGAATATCTTGAGGCGTTGTTCGTAAATTCGCCGTGTTTATCCAGTTCACCTGGCAACCGCACGTGGAGCTTGAGGGATATTTGACGTCACGTGGTCCTCAGATTCTCCCGCAATGCTTTGCTGCTGCGGGCGCGCTCCATGGGCGATCGTGCCCGCTGGGCGGCCCAGCGTGCTCGTAATCGTCAAAAATATGCCCATCTGTTCACCGTACTCACAAAATACTAGTGGCACCATAATTCTACGTAAGATTTACACCTTGTTCGGATCCTTTCTTGCAATTGACAAATTTCGCTTTCATTGTCCTTTAAGGCAACGCCCCAACAGTCTTTATGTGAGGGGTGGCTACGGGCGCATCCCATATACACCCACTCGTTCATTTACTCACGAACGTTCTTCATGATGACTCAAACAGCACAACTACTGTGAGACGCAATGGCCGCCGACTGCGTCTCTCTCTCAGGATGTACGCAATTTTGGTAGTGTAGCCGGCGAGTTGTCCGTCATCAAAGGACTACTCCTGAGAGGATCTCGTCTCGTCATCCCTCAGGCACTTCGTAATGAAGTCCTGGCCAACATGACCAAGCACAGGACATCAAGGCATCGAAAGGTGCAGGGCAAGAGCACGAGAGTAGGCATGGTGGCCAGGTATCAGCATGCAATTGCAAGACTATATACAAAGGTGTCCGACGTGCCAATCCCACGGAAAACTCGGTGTTGAACCTCTCCTGCCAACACCTGTACCCGTCCGCCCGTGGCAAATTGTCGGCATGGGCCTATTCTACGCGAGCGTCAAGAACTATCTAGTAGTCGTTGATTACTTCTCCAAGTTCTTCAAATCAGTCAGACTCAAGAGGACGACAACGGCAGACGTGATAGCCAAGCTCCGTCCAATGTTCGCTGGTTTCGGGATTCCGGACATAGTCCGGTTAGACAATGGACCGCAATTCGCTTCGACAGAAGTTGATCGGTTTTTCGGCCAACATCCGTGCAAGTAACC
Organism: Ornithodoros turicata; assembly: GCF_037126465.1. Classification (NCBI taxonomy): domain Eukaryota; kingdom Metazoa; phylum Arthropoda; class Arachnida; order Ixodida; family Argasidae; genus Ornithodoros; species Ornithodoros turicata. Next base: position 100,561,967 of record NC_088201.1, on the reverse strand, counting down.
TCGAGCCCTTACTTCCCACGGAACAACGGACACGCCGAGAGGACAGGGCAAACTGCAAAAGCACTGCTTTCGAAGAACCAGCATATCCACGACGCGCTTCTGGCTCATTGAACCACTCCAGGGACCTGTGGCTACTCGCCGACTGAACTCCTGATGGGGAGACGTCTCAAGTGCAACGTTCCCGTAGCGCCGAAGTCACTCGTACCCAAATGGCAGGACTTCCGTAGATATCGGCGCAGATATAAACAGCAACAGAGAACTCAAGCTACGCTCTACAATGCACGACACAGGGTAGTGTCCCGTCCACATTTCAGGTAGTGAGTTAACTGGGACGCATCGACGCCAGTGTTCCCCGCTCAGACGTTTCACTACTGCGTTTATCGTGCTCTTTGCATAGCCTCTTGTGAAGTAGACGGGGTGCGTGCGAACGCCACGCTGCACAAAGTGGATCCAGACCTGCAGTTTTTAATGCCCCCAGCGCTCCCCCGGGCCGTTACCTCCATCATTCACCGGCTACGTCTCAATGTGCCATATACCGGCCGCCTCCTCTTTAAACTTGGGAAGGTTTCCGCACCGAATTGTTCCGAGTGCGGGGTATTGGAGGACACAGAGCATGTTATAGAAGCCTGCCCTCGATACAGAGAGCCTCGTCTTTCCCTTGAGGCGGCACTAGCCCGCCTCGACAATCGCCCTTTCTCCGTTGGGAAGGTTCTAGGCTGCTGGCCCGCCCAACACCAGGTGCCGGCATTGCGCGCTCTTGCGGACTTTATTACCGCTTCGGACTTGCTGGACACTCTGTGAAAACTTCGGTGACATTGTGTTCGCACTATATCTGACATTGTGCAGTGAGTGTTTTTCGGCGTCGAACGTCTCCCCCTTTCCTTTCCCCGTCTTCCTTTATGCTTTATCCTGCTCGGTTGTTTGTTTGTTTGTCCTATTTTTCGTAGCTGACCTTTTTTCTTTCTTTTTGTTTACCAACAAACGCGTTTTGGAGTAGCCAGTTCTGACTGGGTCGGGACTAACCTCTCCATATTTTTCTTTCTTTTCCAATCCAATCCAATCCAATCCAATCCACATTTCAGGTACAAAACGGTTTCCTACACGCTCGACTACGATAACTATAAAAAGTCTAAGATTCCTATACGTGAGCACAGTCACTGCGTCACTAACAATAGTGGTGTTATAGTTTTAGTTAAATTACAAGTTCTGTTAGATGTAAGTAATTAATTGCATACAACAGAGACCCTGAAAGACCACGGGAACACAAAGGAACGACACCCGAACACAAGAGGAAATAAAATATTATCTTTCTCTATCACAGGACAGACTTTTAATCAAAGAAGGTATCAATATGATAACAATCAACTTAGAACTTTTAATGAGTCTGAAATTCCTATACGTGACCACTATCACTGCGCCACTAAGAATTTCCCGCATTATCATACAGCGGGGACTTTCTTATTAAGTGCTGTAAGGAATTTTGAGCACAACAGGGAAGCTAAGTGAATAGCGCAGACGTAAGGAAATAATTCGAATCAAAAACACAACATAATCAATAGCTAGCACTAATAGAGGACCGAACCGGCGCATCCTCCAATACGCAAACAGATACATATAGGAAAGTAATAGCGAATCAAATCTGAAACAATCTATCAAAACGAGAAACATTAAAAATTTAATGACTCGCAACTGTGACTAGCACAGACCTAAGGCTGAAGAACAGAGGAGCACAATCAATAGTCAGCAAAAAAAAAAAAAAAAAAAAAACTAGGAACAGACACCGACATCAGAGCGAACCGGTTTCTCTAGGTGGCGCATTCTCGAACACGTAAACAACCGAGGAAAATAATCTATCAATTGAAGCACCATAAAATCATCCTCGTGACCTAATCTATTCGAACACTATGAAATACAATGGGCCATTTCCATATTCGCGTCGCCCCTGGCGGCGGTATATTGAACATCGTATATTTCCCCCCAATAAACATGGGGACGCTTTTCGAACTTGCGTCACATTGCGTGGGAAAATAGCAAGAAACGACTGTAAGAATGCGGAAAGAGCGAAAGAGCACTGAATTGATTACCAGTACAAAGCACCGTCAAATGTCCACCTTAGACGTCTTTGTAGCCTTGAAACCGATTATGTCCCCCTATGAGCATGGCATTCGCCCGCAGGTGGCTGCGCATGTGTATATGCTTACCCGGAAAAGGTCCATTCTGTTCTAACAGACACTACAAACCTTACTTTGTTTTATGAATCCGCTAGAGCTATCCAGCACACATAAAATAGACATGGTACAATGAGCAAAACCAAGGCAGCTCTCTCCCGCTTTTCCCTCCCTTCCCTCAAAAGTGGGGACATTCTCTCTCTCTCTCTCTCTCTCTATGCAGCCAAAGCGAAAAACATACGCGTGCTTTGTCACTCCAAGGGGTGGGGGACTCACTCTCTTACACAATCGTTTTCCTTCTTTCCCCAAATGGGCACATTCTCAAGGGGTACAGAAGCGATATTTTTTTATTTGACAATTATCGTAAATAGACGTTAGCATTATTTGATTCTGAAGAACACAACAAGAATTCTATCAAAACAATCAATAGCCAGCAAAAACTAAGAACAGACATAAATATCAGAGCAAACGGGTGTAGCGGACGAGGTCAGAGCTGGGGACAACACGTTTATTACAGCGCTTCGGTAGAACTGGGGCGAGTGCGAAGCGCGAGTTCCCTTTTCAAAACACCCGGCGTAGCCACGCGCCATCGAGCCAAGCGCAGGCGCTGAGGCCGATCGTCGTTGTCCTCACTTTCAGCCACTACAGGGCCGCTACAGGGCCACTACCCCGCTGGAGACAGTGAGGAGCTGTCAGCCCAGGTGACGGTCTTCCGGGGCGTAGGGGAAGACGCAATAGGCGGAGCGGCCAGTGGGCAGTGGACGACTGGATGTAGGCGCGGGAAGGAGGGACCGGTACCGATGGAGGAGATGGGAGTCTCGACGTTGGCGGGCTTGAGTCTGTCGACAGTTACAGTGTCGGGGGGGTCCCCGAAATCCACCATTAACAATAAACGTTTAAGAATAAAACATTCAAGAATAATCCACTTCAAAAATACACAGTTAAAAATATATTCCCTAAAATAAACCGCTTACTGTCTCCGCTTAGAGATTACCGTTTAGTAATCCACTATTAAAAATAAACTGCTTCAAAATCCCCTCACCATCTAGCACGGAGGCGGACTCATTGCAATTTGTGCCGGGTTAGATCATGTTATGTTAGGTTAGTTTAGTTTTGTTTCGGTTAGTTTGGGATAGTTTAGGCTAGCTTAGTCCTGTGAGATTAGCTTAAGCCCCTTGCTTGCAGTTCACCTTGATTTGGGCTATACCACATGACTCTAGTAATTGTAGGGTGGATTTGGGGGGATTCTGAAACGATTTATTTTTAACGATATATTCTTAACAGTGGATTCTTTAGCGTTTTTATTTAAACGGGGATATTTCGGCGATTATTTTTGTGTCTTGATTTTTAAGCGTATATTCTGGGAGACATATTTTTAACAGTGGGTACTTACGCGTTTATTTTTGAAAGATTAGAGGACGGGGTGCGGACCAGAGTACAGCGGATAGAGCGCCTTCCTCGCGGCGTCCGTGCGGAGGAAGACGTGGGAGGCCCTGTGGAGCTCTTGAGGGACGTGAGGGCACTTTGAACAGATTTTCGCAGACTGTATGTTCGCTCTTTGAATTTTTTTTCATCAGTGTCTTGGCGCTCTTTCGCCTAAGTAGCCCTAGCGCCAAAAAAAAAAAAAATGAAACTACACACACACACACACACACACACACACATGCTCGCCCCTGCCATAGCCATAATTATGGCTGCAGTATGTATAAATAAGTTTGTAAAAGGCTGAACAAATAGGAAGCAGATATTGTCATATTGTTGTTTGGGTATGGGAAATGGGCACGAAATAATGTACTGTTTCCCAAATTGTGGGTTGAATCTCCCCGAGGACGGCTGCAGAAGTAGCACAGGAAACACAGAGAGTTAAAGAAAATGGACAGAAATGCACAGAAGTATGTGGACTTGATATCTTGCTCCATCAATAGACCTCTCCCTGTTTATAAACAAATGACATCATAGTGTTCAACAGCGCCACCAATTTGGTAGAGTTTACCTACGCTCAAAGCTAGGGGCGGACAAGGTCGCGCCTAAAAGCCACGGTCTTCAGGGGATTACGGTGGTCTCTGAGAGGGTACGCGACCTTTGGTCCTAGTTTTCTTTCAATAGGAAGCAGCGTGGAACCCAGCCCTCCCCTTCCGATTTGTTTTGGTTTCAGCGTGTCTACCAACGTCTTGATGAGGTTTCTCGGGTAGGGGATTCATTGAGTGCAAATGCCACCTTATTGACTTGTATATTCTGTTGAGTTTTTTACGTGCTGTCCACGACATGTATATAGGTAGGTATAAATAGTTATGCAAAGAAAATTTTTATTGTTAACCTTTTTGTAGTTTGAATCCCTTGAAAAATCATTGCGCAGCACCAGAACACAAAGGCTACATTATGCTTTTGTTTCACCAACTTGTTAGCATCAGAACTGAGATCAACGGTCACTAAACTCTCTGCTTCACTAAAAAAGTTATTATTACTGAAACATTCACAACATCACCGATGTAAAAAAAATGTGTGTTTTAAGTCCAAGAATTGGCAACCCTTGATCTTGGTTCAGTTAATCAGAGTTGGTGAAACCGGGCCTACGGAAGTCACCGAAACATTCATCACACGACCAACTAATTCAGAAAAAGTAGTACAAAACTTGAAGGTACTCTAGTGTATCTTCCTCTGTATGATACTAAAAATTGTGATAATTCCAAATGTTTATCCCCTTGCACCAGATTCTGTAGCATATTTATCGGCCATTTGTGTTCCTACTTGTGGTACTGTGGAAACTAACCACTTCACCCACATACCGGCATTCCTATGTTACGCAGAAAATGTAGCTATAAGAGTAGTTTAAACCACCTTGTAGAAGTTGCAGATGCTGTTTAGTAACGTTAAAGAAATATAGTTAATCGTTCCAACAACAACTTTATTTTGAGATAACGGGGAGTTTCATCGCCAGGGGCGATACTCTGCCCCATACCTGCCGGTGGTGTGAGGAAGGAAATAATGTCCTATGGAGTCTAAAATAACATTCACGGTTCTTCGTAGGCTGAGACCGAGGAATGCAAGAGACGTTTACGAGATGTTTACGTGATTACCGTCGTGAAAAATGGTTGACACAGCTGTTTTGCGGTCCGTTTTATATGTTGCTCATCCTGGGCATTTTTCACTGCCCGATTCCCTGTCCAAAACAGCTACGACGGCATCAATGCCATTTCACCCATGAATTTCTTCATGAGTTGCACGCCTGTTAGCACACCAAGTCGTTACACGTCTGAAGAATACCCGAAGAAATCGGCAGAAGAAACATATGCTTCATTAGAGCTTGCAGTGAGGGTCCTTTTTATGCAGCACATCCGCAACACTATACGGCTCCGTCCTTACTCCATTTTCTTAGATAGCCTCGTTCCCAATGGTAGCCGAACCGCCTAACCGCTGTTTTCCTAGTATTCATACGCGTAGTTATTCACGCCTATAACTCGATTATTTTAATGAATAATTGAGAGATGCATGCTGAATACGACACAGGACTGCACAAAGACTCGTTATTTTGGAGTGCTACCCTCTTAAACACTGATTTTTTCACGTGAAACTATGCTTTACACTGGACTGCATAGACCAATGCGGTTTATTTTGCGAGCGTGGATTTTAAAGGGTGGATTTCTTAGCGTGGATTTCAAATGCTTTATTTTTAAGAGTGGGTAACAGGGTACACCCGGCCCCTTTCGACATGCTTCACTACCGTTTCAAATCGATTCTCACTGCGAATGCATTGCCCAAGGACATAAAGAATCTATAGCGAGGTAACGGATGTTTAATACGCTTCTTTCTGTTATAGGCTTGTATATGGACCGCAAGAGAAAGAATGCAGTCCGGACCTTAGCTTCAGCCCGGCCTTACCAGTTCCGGCCGACACCGACAGGCACATGGCCGTTAAACAGCTAGTTGAGGTGCGTCATCCTGGCATACACGACATCATGCAAAATCACCGGCCCTCTCTTCCCACGCAAGAACTTCTCCGAGTCATGCAGACACTGCCCCATCGGTTACGGAGGGGATCTGGGTTCACGAACTCGCAACTGTTCAAGATCGGCTCCAGGGGGATTCCAGTTGCGGTCATCATCCGGAAACTATATCCCAGACAACCATATACGTCTTTAGGACATCCTCCAGACATCCATCTCTGGACATATGGATGTCCTGGATGTCCCGTCTGCGGGACGGTCAAGGGTGCATGTATGGACGTCCTCTGTTTGTCCACAGGATGTCATATATGACATTTGGAGGACTGAACCAGGATGTTGCCACCTACGCTATATGGGGCCTATATTTCGTGTATTTAATTAATGCTCCTGCACCTATGCGTGCAGAGGCAGCATCACAAACTACTATAACCTACTGCACCGTAGAAGGAAATAATATCAGGTGTTAATCTGTTCCCTGACAGTTTCTGGTGCTTGCACGTGTAACAATACAAATGGAAAGACAGTTTAAATATATATTGAAAAACAATTTATTGAGGAGTTTGCAAGGTACGCAGCAAAGCACAGTACAGCAACATTTATGAGACGCTTGTCATTATGTACACATAGGGTGTTGCACGAGAGAGTCACCTTTAATTGTTTTTTTTTTTAAATCTACGTGAGATAAAAATGGGAAACCTTCAGCGTGACACTTGTGAAGCTTTTTGCCACCCAAATAGGCTGTTTGCATGAGTGTACCTCATTAATTAGGCTAATTATCCTAATTGAACTCAATATTTTGCCACGCAAAGGTTTTTCTGGCGGTGGTTGGGTGTCTTTGGGTGCCAAATTTTTGTGGAAACGTTGTGAAACATCCTCTATTTGTGACTGAAATGGGGTGTTGTGGCCATGGACCTTCTAATTAATGCAAAAAGGTTACCTTTCCTTGGCAAATTTTTTAGTTCAATTGTGGTAATTAGAGTAATTAACTATGCACGTTCATAGAAAACCACTGTTTGGGTAGCACAAACCTTCAGAAGTGTCATGCAGAATGTTTCCAATTTTTATCTCAGGAGTTTTTTTTACAATAATTGATAGTCACTCTCTCGTTCAACATCCTCTGTACATATACCGTACAGTAACTATTCATATCGGCACATAATTTATCACAGCCACTCTTGGTGCTTTTAGCAAAACAATACTTGCAGCTATTTCTTATGACTGGGGAGGAAGTTGTATGTCCAGACTCAAAGAAATAGGGTACAGGTATACAACAGTTACACACTGCCGACACTTCATGTGGAAGAATGACCCCGGCACACCTTGCATAGCTGTCTCAGCCGCTGCATATCGAATGCGAGCAACCGAGTATGTACTGTTGGGGACACGGTTGTTTAAAATCTCCAGCCCGTGGCGAAGCGATCCCCTGTCGGCGATGTCGCGCACGAAGGAACTACACCAATACCCTCCCCGAGGGGAGGCTGCGCTGAACTGCTCTCCGTAGCAGACGACGCTGAGAATGCGATGGTACTCGCTCCCGACAGGCGGCGCTGCGTGGCCTTACCTCGGAGACTGTAATGGTATAGTTCCTTCGTGCGCGACATCGCCGATAGGGGACTGCTCGGCCACGGGCTGGAGATTTTAGACAACCGTGTCCCCAACAGTACGTGCTAACCAACATCATTAAGATTTTCCTAAAACGGTACAGGTCCCGACAGAAGTGTACGGGATAAGCGATCTGCGCATTTTTTCTCCGCCAAAGACACCCGAGCGGCAGGCGGA